>NC_046288.1:0-312500 GCF_004115265.2 Rhinolophus ferrumequinum | reverse complement strand
TAATAAATGCATAAAATAAAAGCAACAGTGCCAATTGAAAAAAAAAAAAAACATAAGCCTTTGGAAACAAGTAAGGGGAATTAACATGAAAATTGTTTTGCGTATTTCTTAAGAAAAATTCTTTTTAATTTTTAAATGTTAGAAATGTAGTACCTTTAGAGTAAACAAATGAGAAGCTGAATTTACCGGTCAATTTTTTGCTTTTTTTTTTGTAAAATGACGTAACAGAAAACTCTGATCTCACTAGAAACATGTCAAAGGCAGTGAAAGCACCATAGCTATCAGAGAACAAAGGTATGGCTGATCACACCATTTCTTTGCTACTGCATGCTGTGAAAGCATTCACTTTTTTTCATTAGTTTTTGCGTAAGATTTTTGTGTGTGTTATATTGATTTTCTGCTATTCAAAGCTAGCAACATTAATCCTTTATCAGTTTTCAATGACAGGGTTCATTTTAAGGTTTTATTCTTCACCAGGACATCCTGGGAATCCAATATACTCTCTATGATAGCTGGCTGTTTCAGTTTGAAAGGAGTTTAAAGTGGGAGGAATTTTAAATGTATATTCTTTGATCTTCCATTCTCTTTAGTTTACAAGGTTTCCTTTTAGAAATCCTTGCCAGGATCATTCTGCCATTCCTAGTCAATATTTTTTTGCTACTCTCAGGCTGACTTGAGCTAAAAATGACTTGTTTCTTTTTTAAAAAGTTTGCTAGGTTCTGAAAGTGAATGGAAAGTTAGATTTCTTAAGGGATAGCATTGCAAATCCTGTTATTTTGATAGATTTTGGTGTTACCACTCTGCATCTCTAAGGCATTTGCATGGATTTGAGACACGATGATCAAAAATATTTGGAAAATTTATTTTCACTTAGGAAAATAAGAATCTCAGTTGTTGACAAACAGATAACCAAGAGCCCTGAGTAAATACTTTCTTTTCCTTTGCCTAATGGGATTAGGTTAAAAAGATAATTTTGCAGTGGAAATAATTAAAGATGTTTAATATCTTTCAATGGAAGACATGGAATTCAGTGAAAACAATAAGGAAACCCACTTATTTAAGAGCCTCACTTCCTCAAATGCATTAAATGCACCCCAAACCCTATGTTCATCTTGTACATGTAGAAAGAGAAATTGCTTTCTTCAATGCAAATGGAGTAGAAAGGGAACCACACTTTATATAATGCTACTAAATGCAGGTATTACACGAGGTGTGATCAAACAATATGGTGAATGTTTAAAAAAATATATTACAGGGCCGGCCCGATGGCTCAGGCTGTTAGAGCTCCGTGCGCCTAACTCCAAAGGCTGCCGGTTCGATTCCCACATGGGCCAGTGGGCTCTCAACCACAAGGTTGCCAGCTCAATTCCTCAAGTCCCGCAAGGGACTTAGCCCCTTGCAACTAAGTTTGAACACAGCACCTTGAGCTGAGCTGCCGCTGAGCTCCTGCTGAGCTCCCGGATGGCTCAGTTGGTTGGATCGCATCCTCTCAACCACAAGGTTTTCAGTTTGACTCCCTCCAAGGGATGGTGGGCTGCGCCTCCTGCAACTAAAAATGGCAACTGGACCTGGAGCTGAGCTGCGACCTCCACAACGAAGACTGAAAGGACAACAACTTGACTTGGAAAAAAGTCCTGGAAGTACACACTGTTCCCCAATAAAGTCCTATTCCCCTTCCCCAATAAAATCTTTATATATATATATATAACAGTAAAAGATAACATTGCCATTAATCCCCTCAAAATACTTCCTCTCAATTTGAACACATTTATCCCATTGTTCTTGCTACTTTCTGAAGCAGTTCTGAAAGTCCTCTTTTGTGTCTCTAGTTGCACTGTCATGGCTGCCTTGATGTCTTGAATCATTTTGACTTTGGGGACGAGTCAGAAATTGCATAGTGACAGATCCAGTGAATAAAGTGGATGAGAACACACTGTAACATTTTTATTTGACAGAACTTGCCGTGTACCAGAAGTGATGTGTGACACGGAGCGTTGTCATGATGGAGGATGATTTATGGCACACTTTAAAACACACCTTCTCTCAACCGTAGCTCACACCCAACTGACTGCACTAAACAAGTTGAAACTTGTCACACACTGTTACTAAAATTCGATGCGCCTCTTCCCATATTGAAGATCGCTGCCTTTCCATTGGATGGCACTCGGCAGCAGCATTCACCATATCTTTTGATCACAATGAAAGGCTTCATATCACACATTGCTTCTGCTCCAGCAACTTCTATCAAATAAGAACATTACAATGTGTCCGCATCCCTTATTCACCAGATCTGGCACCATGTGACTTCTGGCTCTTCCCCAAAGTCAGAATGATTCAGGACATTGAGGCAGCCATGACAGTGCAACTAAAGACACTCATGAAAAAGGACTTCCAGAACTCCTTCAGAAAGTGTCAAGAATGATGGGATAAGTGTTCAAAATGAGAGGGGGTATTTTGAGGGGATTAATGGCAATGTGTCTTTTACTATAATACATTTTTTTTAAATTTAAACATTCACTGTATTGTTTGATCAATCCTCCTGTATACAATGGAATATTGCTTGGCCCTGGAAAGCAATGGGTTCTTGCCATCTGCAGAGGCATGGATGGACCTGGAGGGCATTGTGCTGAGTGGAGTATGTCAGACAGTGAAAGACAGATGCAATGTGATTTTGCTTATATGTGGAATCTAAAGGACAAAATAAATAAACAAACTCATAGATACAGAATATATTTTGATGGCTGCCAGATGGGAGGAGGCTTGGGGATAGGTGAAAAAGGGGAAGGGATTAAGAAGTACAGATTGGTTATTACAAAGTAGTCATGGGGGTGTAGGGTAAGGCATAAGGAATATAGTCAATGATATTGTAATAACTATAGTGTCGGATGAGTACTAGATTTATCAGGGTGATAGATGGGAGGGGGTTTGTAGGAGGGTGAAAAAGGTGAAGGCATTAAAAAGTACAAATTGGTAGTTACAAAATAGTCATGGGTGTGTGGAGTATAGGGAATATAGTCAACTATGTGGTAATAACTATGTATAGTGCCAGGTGGGTACTAGACGAGTCAGGGGATCACTTCTTATATTATACAAATGTCTAACGATTATGGTGTACACCTGAAATTAATATTAGGTTGGTGCAAAAGTAACTGTGGTTTAAAAGGTTAAAAATAATTGCAAAAACCACAACTACTTTTGCACCAACCTAATATAAAATAATATTGAATGTTAACTGTAATTGAAGATTTTTAAAAAGGCAGAAAAAGTGAAGGGGAATGTGGGGACAGAGCCAGGAGTGCAGTTTCCAGGCTCTCGGCCTCACTTGGAAAGGTGCTGTGATTGGATGTACATCAGCTGTGGCTAGTTGGCCGTCAGCTGTAACCAGTGAGCCATTGGCCACTAATATAACTGCCATGGCTATGCTAGTAGAAAATGGGGGCTAGCAAGAAGATGGTGGCTGGCAAGTGCGGACTGCCGTTAGCACGGCGGAGTGCGGGTTGCAGATTGCAGAGAAGTGGACAGCAGGTTTCAGACAGTGAGGCTCCTGCTTCCTGTGTCTCCAACCCAGCCACCAGCGAGAGTATTGTGGTATGACTCCCCTATCTATGGCTCCATGGGTGTTCCTTTTTGGCCTCACCATATCCTGTGTTCTCATGTGGGGAGCGGGACCAGAGACCCTGCAGGCCACCTCGCGTGACACCCCGCACGACAGGGAATAAGAGGTCCAAATTTCCAGGTATAAAATAAGTCATGGGGATGTAATATACAGCATAGGGAATATAGTCAATAATATTGTGATAGCATAGTGTGGTGTCAAATAGTTGCTGGACTTATCATGGTGATCACTTCTTTAGGTATATAAATGCTGAATAAACTATGGTGTATATCTGAAACTAATATAATATTTTATGTTAGATATATTTTAATAAAAATCTTAAAAAAATAAAATAAAAACACTCAATGAATTTTACTTTTTTATTATTTGGAAACTTCTAAGGCAGATATTCTTCCTAATACTAACTTCAAAAGAGAGACCTTCAGTTTACATATGGGATACCGAACCCATACATAAAATAAATGAGTTTTTTTAATGAAAAAATTGTAGCTTCAACATCTAAAATATGATAAAATATTTTTAATCTATAAAATATACATTTGTGATAGCTTTCAACTACAACTACAACAATATAATTGAAACATACTGAACCGTCACATATATAAATTTTGAGTATTTCCTCATTTGGTTTTTATCAGTTAAGCAGCTGCTTTCTATTCCAAGAGCATACAAAACAGAAAAATGAAATAACTCAAAAGATCATTGATAGATTGCTTCATACAATTTTATTGTTTTGGGGAAAAAAGAATGGTTTTGATCCATTTGTTTATTCTGTTATATGTACCTAAGACAAACAATATTGTGATTTACTGTCTCTTTACATTTTTTGCCTGAATTAATCTAATAGATATATACTCCCAACCAAAATGTGACAACCAATAAGTAAACATAGTACATATTCATAGACTTCTGTTCTCCTTTGAAGCATCATATTTTTTCTTCTTTGTGCTATTGCTTTATGTTCTAATTGTTACATTAATTATCCCTCATTTTAGCAATTAATTTCCTTTTTTCCTCTACTCTAATTACTATGTCTCCAGCTTCTGCCCCTATTTTCTCTGAGAAATGGTTATTACCTTTTCTGGCTAATAAAATGTTTTATACTTTAATTTCTATAAATGCAAGATGTAAAGTTAATAAATATTTCAATATGTTTCTGATGCACAACTGTCATGGATGACTTGAAATCATGTAACAGATGGAATCCTTGTACTCCCAATCCATTATTTTTAAATTTTGAAGTAAAAGTAATTTATTCTTTATTTACATCTGTCAAGACAAAAGGGAGCTTTTCTTTTGCCTGTTCATGCCACCCTGATTTATTAGTTGATAAAAGACATCCTTTCCAAATTACATAATTGGCCCATGATGTTCAGAGTTAGGATTTGTCATTGCAGTTTAGATTTATGTTCTAATTTATTTTCATGTTTGAAAGGTATATTAGTGTATATCAGTATGGTTCATATAGGCTTGAAAAATCTATAGCTCGTTGGGTTGCTCATAAAGGAAGACTATACATCACAAAGGGAATTCAGACAAAAGAGTGTGGATAGTTAAATGCACATCCTTTTTCATTATTGGAAAGAAAACTGACCTTTGTGATTACATTAACGATTATAAACCTAAATGTCCACAAGGGTCAGACAAGTAATGTAAGTGAGTGAAAAGAACTAGATTTGAAAAAAATAATAATAATACTGATACAATTGCCTATTGACCTTTAACCTCCATGTCTGGGAGACAAAGGAGAAAGGTGAAGACTGTGGAGAACTGGAGTACAGACAAATTATTACTCATCTCTAGCAAGCTGTTGCCAGATCTTATAATTTTTCAATAGAAATTTAGATTTTACAGGCAACCTCTCAAATTTTAAATATTGGCAATCGCATTAGTCTGCTAAGGCTGCCCTAACAGAAAACCACACACTGGGTGGTTTAAACAACAGACATTTATTTTTTCACAGTTCTAGAGGCTGGAAGTCCAAGATCAAAGTGCTGGCATGTTGATTTCTGGTGAACCCTTTTTTCCTGGCTTTCATATAGACACCTTCTTGCTGTGTCCTCACGTGGCCTTTTCTCTGTGTGTATGCAAGGAGAGATTCATCTCTGTTGTCTCATCCTCTTCTTATAAGGACACTAGACCTATGGATTAGGGCCCCACCATTATGACCTCATTTAACCTTAATTACCTCCTCAAAAGACCTATCTCCCCTATTTCCAAATACGGTCGCATCAGGGTTAGGGCTTCAACATATGAATTTGTGTGGGAGCACATAGCCCATAATAGTAACCATGAAGAAAAATCAGAATGATTCTGTGAGCCAGTTATTACCTTCATAATCTTTATCTATTAGAAGGAGAGTTTATTTGATTAAGTCCTGACATTAGCATTCCTAAAGATGCCTAGAGTTAATCAATAGAAAATGAAAGAAAATAATTTGTGGAAAGGGGCATATGTGTATCTCAAAACTATCTTGGTCTATATACTGTGTTTCCCTGAAAATAAGACCTAGCCAGACAATCAGCTCTAATGAGTCTTTTGGAGCAAAAATTAATATAAGACCTGGACTTATTTTACTATACTATAAGACCAGGTCTTTAATATAACATAATATAATAATATAATATAACATAATACCAGGTCTTATATTAATTTTTGCTCCAAAGGGCACATTAGAGTTGATTGTCAAGCTAGGTCGTATTTTCAGGGAAACATGGTATCAAAGCTGCTCAGGACAGAGTCCTCTTTTCTTCTCCAGGTATTTCCTTCCCTTTCTTTCTTAGACAGATTGGACTAACCAGTTTATGAAGGTAAGAGCAGCCTTGAAAATTACTTTGAGGAATCTGAGCTTAATCCTAGGCCAGTGATCCTCAGACCTCCACATAAGACCAGCCTGGAGTATCCGTTAAAATGCAAGTCTGGGTCCCACCCCCAAACTACTGATTCAGAATCTCTAGGTAAGCTGAAATGTACAAAGTTCTCAGACTGTAGTCACTGGATTTTGAGCATGGGGAAAAAATACATACAAGTGTTTCCTAAAAGTTAATCTGGTAGGGGAACCGTGAATAGATTATAGGAATGGAAATGAGATCAATAAACATGTTTTACTGGGCCTCGTATAAAGTTGTAGGGGACCAAGACTAAGGAATAGGACAAGAAAGGAGCAAATATGAGACAAAATGTTAAGAAAATATTGGCAGAACTGACAGAGTCTTAAAAGTAACAATTTTGGACTCTCATACCTTAGCGAATGAGCACATGATCATAAAATGAACTCTATGCTGTTATACCATGAATCACCCTGGTATACATCTAGCGTATTGCTGTCCAACAGAAATATAAGACAAGTCACTGTGTAATTTAAAAATTTCTAGTAGCTGTATTTAAAAAAGTAAAAACAGGTGAAATTATTTTTAATGTTTGATATAACCCGATACATCTAAAATATTATTTAAACGTTTAATCAACATAAAAATTATTAATGAGATATGTTACTTTTTCTTTTCCACTAAATCTTTGATGCTGGTGTGTATTTTATACTTACAGTACAGCTCAGTTGTACTAGCCACATTTCAAGCGCTCACCTGTCACGTGTCCAGTGGGTTCTTATGTTGGACATGTCTTAGTCTATCCACTTGGTTAGGTTAAGGATTCTTTTATCAGTACTGTTGTTTCAATTTACGTAAGTTTTCATTATTTCTTTGGGTTATGCCAGACCATCAGCCATTTCATCTTAGTGCTTTTTGCCCTCCTGACATTTCTCTCAGAATCATGCTCTTTCTATTGGCATGATGGCTTTTAAAATTAAAATTTATATGAATTTAATACAATTCATCTAGAAGACCACAGTCAACATTATATTTGGGATTTTCAAAATTACTTTATTGTGGTAAAATACACATAATATAAAATTTACTATTTCAACCATGTTTAAGTATATATTAAATATATTGTGTAACCATCACCACTATCAATCTTCAGAACATTTTCATCTTCCCAAACTAAAACTCTGGGCCCATAAACAGTCACTCCCCATTCCGCCCCTCCCCCAGCCCCTGGTAACCACTGTTCTACTTTCTGTCTCTATGAATTTGACCACTGTAAGAACCTCATATAAGTAGATCATACAATATTTGTCCTTTTGTGACTGGCTTATTTCACTCAGCATAATGTCTTCATCATATTGTAGCATAGATCAGAATTTCCTTCTATTTTATGGCTGAATAATATTCCATTGTATATAGATACACCACACTGTGTTTGTCCATTCCTCCAGACACTCAGATTATTTCCAACTTTCAGCCATTGTGAATAATGCTGCTATGACCATGGGTATACAAATATCTGTTTGAGTCCCTGCTTTTAGTTCGTTAGGGTCTATACTCAGGAATAGAATTGTAGGATCAGGCACAGTTAATTTTAAAATTTAACTATTCAAATCTATAATAAAAGGTGGTTTGGGGCATGCTTACCAGAAGGATCAGTGGAATTGAGATACGCTCATACAGGGGCTCTCTAGAAGGGACTCTGTTAAATATTTCAACAGCTTTCAGTCACTGACTCATAGACAAAGAATCCCCTCAAGTTACTTCAGTCAGTTTAGTATATTTTTAATTCTGTATAAGCCAACTTCTCCTAGTGTGTGATTCAGTGGGTGCAAATTAGGCATTTCAGAAGGTATAGTCATACTTTTGGAAAAATAGTAAGGTCCTACAACTATGCCACTAACAGTACCAAAATGGCCTAAAAAATGTACATAACTCTCATAAGTTCCACTATGTGATGTTTAGGTTGTGTTAAAGAGCAAATGTGAGTTTTCTGTGACTCCTGTATATAATTTAGCACTTTTAGAGAGAAAAACAGGTTGAAGGCCTCTGAAAACTTTGTGCTGGAGCTGTGAGAAATATTTCTTTGGCAGAACCCGCCCTGAGAATTTGCTCAATTTGCATTGTGGACATAATTCAAACTTCCACATAAACAGGCCCATAAAGATGGTGAGACTGGTTCCCTGATGGCTTGCAAAAGCCACTCTCTGCTGCTACACAGTCTTCCCCTCCATTGAAGAGAAAGGGTAGCCCCAACTAGACCTCATCTTGCTTGAATGTTGTGTATACTGGGAGAGGATCTCACATTTAGACCCACGGTTTGCTTTCAAGAAAATGTGTTGCTTTCTAAAGCTTTGATGGTCGTTCCTAAATCTTCACTTGCAAGGTGTAAAGCATTAAGGGATCACCTTAATTATTTTGTCCTGTTTGAAGCAATAAACAGCTGCTGACACTGATTTAAAACAGAAGACAAGCTAACACATTGTATTCTCTGAGGTCAATTTATTTGGATTATTCTCTTAAACTGAACTAATTATGAGCTAAAACAACAAACTTGAAGGTGCAAAGGAAAGGAGAGTCTTTTCTTCTCTGCCTATGAGTATCGTGAATGTGCAAGACAGATGTGTGAGACAGATGTACTTTAGCCAGAAAGACTGATGGTCCATTTTTGCAGTTACTCTGCAGATTCTGCTCAAATGGACATTCCCTGTACTCTGGCTGTGTGAAATTTTCATTTTTGGATAATATCATACTCAGTGGGGAAAAGCTAAAAGCATTTTGCTTAAGATCAGGAACAAGACAAGGATGTCTACTTTCACCATTTTCATTCAGCATAGTATTGGAAGTCCTAGCCTCAGCAATCATAGAACAAAAAAGTAAAAGGCAACCAAATTAGAAAGGAAGAAGTAAAACTTTCCTTATTTGTAAATGACATATGTTATATATTGAGAACTCTACAGATTCCACCAAATAACTATTAGAACTGATAAATAAATTTAGTAAAATGGCAGGATACAAATAATATTCAGAAATTGTTAGTATTTTCACATACCAATAATGAACTGTGAGAAAAAGAAATTAAGAAAACAATCCCACTTACAATTGCATCAAAAACAAACAAACAAAAAAACACCTAGGAATAAATTTAACCAAGGAGGTAAAAAACTGTACTCAGAAAACTAAGAAAGAAATTGAAGCAGATACAAATAAATGGAAGCATATACCATGCTCATGGAGAGGAAGAATTAATATCGTTAAAATGTCCATATTACCCAAAGCAATCTGTAGATTCAATGCAATCCCTATGAAAATATCAATGGCATTTTTTACAGAACTAGAACAAATAATCTTAAAATTTAATGGAACCACAAAAGACCCCCCGAATAGCGACAGCAATCTTGAGAAAGAATAAAGTTCTTTCTCATGCTACCTGAAAAGTATCATGCTACCTGATATCAAACTATACTACAAGGCTTTAGTAAGCAAAACAGAATGGTACTGGCATAAACAGATACATAGATCAATAAAACAGAATAGAGAGTCCAAAAATAAACTCACTGCTTTATGGTCATTTAATTTATGACAATGGATGTAAGAACATACAATGGGGTAAAGACAGTCTATTTAATAAATGATGTTGGGGAAATTGGACAGATACAAACAAAAAAAAAAGAAAGGAAAAGAAACTAAACGACATTCTTACACCATATACAAAAACAAACTCACAATGGATTAAAGACTTAACTGTAAGAACTGAAACCATAAAACTCCTAGAAGAAAACATAGGCAGTAAACTCTCCGACATTGCTCTTAGTGATATTTTTTTCTGATCTATTTCCTCGGGCAAGGGAAACAAAAGAAAAACAAGTAGTACTGCATCAAACTAAAAAGCTTTTGCACAGCAAAGGAAACCATCAACAAAACAAAAAGAGCCTACTGAATGAGAGAAGTTATTTGACAATGATACATCTGATATGGGTTAATATCCAAAATTTATAAAGAACTCATGCAATTTAACACCAAGGAAAAACCCACACAATCCAATTAAAAAATGGGCAGAGGACCTGAACAGACATTTCTCCAAAGAGGGCACACAGATGGTCAATAGACATGAAAAGGTGCTCAATATCACTAATCATCAGAAAAATGCAAATTAAAACCACAATGAGATATCACCTGTCAGAATGACTATCATCAATAAATCAACAAAAAACAAGTATTGGTGAGGATGTGGAGAAAAGGGAACCCTGGTGTGCTGTTAGTAGGATTACAAATTGGTGTAGCCACTATGGACAACAGTTTGGTGGTTACTCAAAAAACTGAAAATAGAGCTACATTATGACCCATCAATTCCACTTCTGGGTATTTACCTGAAGAAATCCAAAACACTGATTCAAAAAGATATATGCACCCCTATGTTCATTGCAACACTATTTACAGTAACCGAGATATGGAAGCAAACCAAGTGCCTATCAGGGGATGGCTGGATAAAGAAGATGTGGTACATACCGTGTTTCCCCGAAAATAAGACCTAGCCGGACAATCAGCTCTAATGCGTCTTTTGGAGCAAAAATTAATACAAGACCCGGTCTTATTTTACTGTAATATAAGACTGGGTCTTTAATATAATATAACACCGGGTATAATATAATATAATATATAATATAATATAATATAATACAAAACACAATACCAGGTATAATATAATATAATATCGGGTCTTATATTAATTTTTGCTCCAAAAGACGCACTAGATCTGATTGTCGGGCTAGGTCTTGTTTTCCAGGAAACACGGTATATGCAATGGAATATTATTCAGCCATTAAAAAGAATGAAATCTTACCATTTATGACAACATAGATGGACCTACAAGTTGTTATGCTAAGAGTCTGACTATTTTAGATAACCTCATATAAGTGGAATCATTCAGTATCTGTCCTTCTATGACTGGCTTATTTCACCCAACATAATGTCCTCCAAGGAGGAAACCTTCAATTTATTGTTAGATTATAAGATGTAGTCCTGGCCTTTCTATTCAGAGATCAGGACACTTGACATGATTGTCTTTGATTTCCCTTCCCTCAATGACATTTTAAACTACCTGCTCTGTCTTCTCTCTCACTGTTCTCCTTCAAATATATTCAACATGTACTTCGGTCAAAAAAAAAAAATATCACATATGTTGACTCAGATGTGCAAAAATCTACGTAATTTCCTTTCATGTTTACATGTCTCTCCACTGATGGTTGAAAAACTTGACTTTGCCAATTAAAAGTGTCCAGCCTCTCTTGATTTAAAATAGTTCCCGTGGGTTAACTCCTACAGCTTACAAAGTTTTCCCTGTTCTCAAGTGTTCCTCCTTTCCTCACCTCCTTCCCCTGTTGGCGCCTGTGGGCAGGGGAAGTCCTGGGAGACATGGGGACATCTCCACCTAAGTTATATGGTCCTGTTGGCTCTCCTATCACCAGCCTCCTCTGCCCTGTTGTGCTACAGGGAGCGTGGTCTCTCCCAGTCATTGGACCACAGCCCTGTGCCTGGTGTTTGGGTATTGTGCCGATTCTTCTTTTAACTTCATACTTGCTTTGCTGTTGACTGGCTATTTACAACAGGCTATTTACTGATGCCTGTTATCTTCCCTGGATTCTAGTCAAGAAGCCCCCACTTCTGCAGTTTCACTTGGGAACCCCCGCCTCTTTGGCATCCAGGTGGGTCTTCCCTGCACTTCAGGGTCCTCCCGGGGGAGTGCCAGGACCTGCTGGCTGCATTCCCAGCACCACAGAGCTGTGCATGGGGACTAGTGAGAGTGCCCTGAGTTCACCAGCTTAGACATTTTCCTCAGCTAAGCCAGACGTGGTGCTTCGCTGACACTGGAACTTCCCTGAGAGGCTTGAACCCCCTCCAGGCTCTCTCTAATATTTATTATTTCCCTCAAATTCCTGAGTAGGCCAAGCATTCATGGGCAACATCTTTTCCTTCTCTTCCTTACACTCCCAGGCATTCCTCCCAAAACAGCGCTGTTTCACTCTTGTCTGTGTAGCAGGAACTTTTTCAAATTCTATTCTTCTTCATCCTTCTCTGAGGTGAACCCTCCAAGCTCTGATTCTTTATATAAAAACTCTGCTCTAAGAGGCGTGAGAAAACTTCCTACTCCTGTTTGAAAGTCTAATTTTTTGACTATTATTTATGTACAGACCAGATTTTCAAAACCTAGTTTGAAACTCAAAGCTGAGCAAGGACTTCTTTGTGTTCAGTGTTCCAGCTCCTTTTCCCTGTAAAAAAAAAAAAAAAAAAATCATCTTTAGCTTCTTGGCTTAATGGAGGGAAGCCTGCAGGGTTTTAAAAACAAGCAACTAATCAAACAAACAAAAAAACCAACTCTGGGAATACTAAGGAGAAAAAAATACATCATATGGTATTTTAAAGTATTGCCCTGTGTAATCAGCCAAACTAAACTGTTTCTCTTCCTCAAATATGCCGGACTATCCTGCTTCCCATCTTGCCTGCATTGCTCCCTTCACCTCAAATACATCCAGGAATTCAGTTTTAACTTCATACTTGCTTTGCTGTTTCCTGGCTATTTACATTGGTTGATGAGCCGGTTTCTCCTTTGATTCCAGATGTTTTAAAAGAAAAATTAAGCAATGAAAATTACTTCTTACTGATGCTGTAGCTAAACTGGTGTGCCACACACTGTCTTGGGCAGCCACCTTACCCTTTTGAAACAAAATACCCAGCATATGTATAGTAAATGATAGGAACTCTGTATAACAACCTAATGTCTGTTCCTAGTGGCTGGAAGTTCTCTGGTTTGTGGAAGTGTGACCTTATCCACTACAATTTAGATAAAATTGGCTTGAACCAACATAGAGTGGAAAACTCAACACTCTTCCACTATGTCTAGGAATTCTTCAGTGGGACATATTTTTTCCACCTTACCTCATGATTCTGGACATTGCTTGCTTCCTCTAAATTTCCAATTCTCTCAAGTCTCACCACTTGCAACTATTTCCCTTTCCTTCCTCCTTTCATCTCCTTGTGATCTCATATACGAAACACAGTCCCTTTTCTTTGGTTTCTGAAAAATACCACTCATCCCGGGCAAATGTGAATAGGAGACATTTGCAGAAAACTCTAGACTTAGGGTAGGACTGAAGAAAGTGTTTCTCTGTAATGCCAACCTCAATTCTATTTCCCAGCCATTGTCACAATCAAAAACCTCTCACTGACGTCACCTGCCTTGGGCTCTTTCTCCCTCACCACTTATTTTCCTTTCCCACAGCCTCACCCCATTCCAGCACTACTCTTCTCTCCCACAATGCTCTCCTTGCAGACTTAAATATTTCTGTATCGGTTAGCTTTTGTTGATTCTCAAGCCATTCCAAATAAGCATGTATTTAGCCTGTGATTCTACTGGTCAGCAATTTGGATTGGACTCAGCTGGGCACCCTCATGTACCTGCTTTCCGTGGCAGGTTGGCTTTGCTTTTAGTGGCTGGGCTGTCATGAATCTGGTGCCTCAACAAGGACAAATGGGCTGAATTAACTTGGCTCCATGCAGTCATTCATGCCCCAGTGGGCTAACCTGGGCTTGTTCACATGAAGTTGGGCTGGGTTCAACGAAAACAATCAGAAGCACCCAAGGGTTCTTAGGAACAACAGGTACGCCATCTCTTCAGCTGCATTCTAATAGTCAAAGCAAGTCAGCGTTCTCCACTTGATGGAGGGAGCTACGAAGTCACCCTGCAAAGCAGTGTACCTGTGTCAAGGTAGGGGTGGGACAGGGAATAATTACAGCCATTTTATTAATAGCAAATAATTTACTACAGTTTCTTGCTTCTCTTATCAGGGCTATTTAATTCTCTTTGTCTCACCCTGAACCCAGCCAGCACAACTCCTAAGGACTATCTTTCCATAATCAAAATAATGTTTAAGTTGTTTTTAATAAAAATATATTTTTCTCTCCACACAAGAATTTTGCAGCAACCTCTCAAACTTCTGTTTTTTTCCCTTCCCGAGGACACATGGAAATAATGCTAGTGTATGAGTGTGTGTGGGAGTGGGTGGGTGGGGTGTAAAAAATAAAAGTCATTATTTTGGCGCCTGGGATTATGGTGATAATTTAATGTTTAATTTTCAAAATGTGTTATTATAGTGACTTTAAGATAAGCAAGCACTATAAAGACATATTTACATCTGCTTTATTTTATTTTATCCCACACTGAATTATCTGAGGACAAGCATCCTAATACTCCAGGGTGGTGATCAGACAGGTTTCTAACTACCCTGATATTTACTGTAGAAAATGCATCAACCACAAACCATGAAATAGATTTCAAGTACACTGGAGATAATTACTGGTTAGAAAAAATGTATCATAAGGCAAAAATCCTTTCTAACTAAATTTTCAACAATGGCAGAGTTAATAAAGAACTAAAAGGGAATTGAAACTTCTGTGAAAGTAATAATAATAATAATAAAAAAACATTCCTTTCCTAAGGAAAAGAAAAAAAGCTGATGAGGAAAAAATAATCAGTTCTGGGAAAGCAAATTTCAACAAGTTTAGGGCACTGGCAAAAAAAAAAAAAAAAAAAAAAAAAAAAAAGACTTGATGGGAAGAAAGGAGTCCAGAAGAGCTGGATGCTCTTTAAACAAACAATTCTGGCAGGTGAACAAACTATATGGGAAGTACAGGACGGGGAACAGCCAGCCAAATTGGCAAAGCAGGACTCTGCAAAGTTCTGAAAGGCAAATTAGAAAACGGAGAAAAGCTGTCCAGCCAGATCGCCAAGGATGAACACAAAGAAGGGACACAAGCGTGTAGGGACTACATCAAAAGTGAGATAGATCATACAGTGGAGGGTGGACATAAAAGACATCAGGAAGCAGTTAATCAGCTGTATTTATAAAACCCAAGTTATTATTGACTGTGTTACCATTTGGCTAAGTAATCAGTCCTGGACTTCATACATTTCTCTGCAAGCCTGTTGCCTGGCACCACAATCAGCATCGGCTAAGATGCATTCAGTTGCAAATAGCAGAGATCCTAATTCAAAATTACTTTTAAAGTAAAGGAAATGTATTGGTTCACGTAACTGTAAAGTCCAAAGGTAGAGTGATTTTCAGGTAAAGTTTCATCAGAGTTTGAATTCTATTTTTCTGAAATTATTTCAGCTGCGTCCTCTTCTGAATTTTATTTATTGTCAGACAGGTTCCCTCATGGTTGCAAAATGGCTGCAGCAATTCCAAATCTCATCTCCTCATACCACCCTACATTTTCTGCCAGAAACTAAGCAAATTGTCCGGGCTTCCTGCTGTTTGAACTGAGTCAGATATTGACAACATAAATTGGTTTAGGCCTAGGTGTGTCCATCCCTGAAGAACCAAGTAAAGGGATGGATTTATGCTGATGTCCTTGGGTCATGTAAAGACTGGAACATGGGGGGTCCATCTTACCCAACCCATGTAGCTGGTACTCGGTGTGGAAACTGGGCAGTGGAGGGAGGGAGCCAGTAAAATGCTTGCCTTGGGTAGTTTAGGCTATGGGAGAGTAGCAGGAATAAACTCTCCTTTACTAGTCTGCACTGGTTTGGGTAAATAAACCGACAAGTAATCAGAAACAAGGCTCTTATGTAGCAATCGTGGCAGGTTACATGAATTTAGCCTGGATCTCTCTTCCTTCTCCCTTAAAGAAAAGCAACAGTTCTATGTAATAGAAAGTGTGAATAGCTGCCGTGCAGCCATCTACCTTCTAAGTTACTGTAATCACTAGATATGTGGGGTCTGCATCTCATCTTTCACACTGAATCTTTGAAAGAGTCAAACATTCTTGTCCTTACCACTCACTAAAGCTGAACACAATTCCATGCAAATTCAGTTGTCCCATATGTTATTAATGTTTGAGTAAATTCTACTTTAATTTCAATGACATTTAATTGGTGAGAATAAATGTGAGTGATACACTTTCATGCTCTTAAATTAACAGTTGATTTTTGCTCTGTAAAGGATAATTTCAGTTTTTCTCTACGAGTCTTGAGTTCTTTGCAATTTCTTGAAAAAACATTTTTATTTCTCAGAGAAAATGTTTAGAGGCAGCCTCTAAACCTCATCTGCAAAACAAGAATAATGACACCTACTTCTTAGGGTCTTAGGATTAGGAGCTAACATATGAAAAATGTTATATAATATAATATTATATAATACATTAATATCATTTATTATATATGTAATATATAATATCATTATAATATATAATAGTTGTATCATTGTTACCCCATTTTACCTGTATTCACTCAGTCCCATTTTACAGAAAAGGGAACTGAGGCACCAGTAGTGAATAAGGCTATTGGTTTTCTAAACTATCAAAGTGGCCGAACTTTTTTCTGAGTTGCAGACTAAGACTCACACCTTAAAAACAACTACAGATTTACTAACTTCTGCTTTCCTCGAACTTTCTTCTAATTACTATTCTACTTAGTTGAAACACACCACATTCATGAGTGCGAGACTATTTCTGATATCTATTCATGGTCAAAGTTACCTTATTGGGCCTTTATTTTCTGGACACCTTCTATCTTCCAGTCTCTTCCTTTTGTTTTTAGTTTATAGATTATGTAATCAATCTTACATAGGCTTAAATATGTAGCCTTATAATTAGCTTAAATATTTAGCACCTAATAGGCAGACAAGATATTTATTGAAGGAATAAATGAATGAAACATAACAGTATAAAGAAAGAACAAGACTTACAGGAAAGGTAGAAACCCTAATTCTAACACTGCCCCTCCAGCCAATTATAGGACTAAAGGAATATAAAAATGGGAGAAAGCCTGAACTAGCTGTGGAAACTAGGAAAAGATGGAATTTATATACAGAAACATAACAGAATTTCTGCTAAATATGATGGGAATAGACTAAAGGAAATCATCGAAGGTCAACTGTAAATGGAGTTTTACAAACTGCTTTTATCATCTATCAGTATGTCTTAAATTTTTTTCTAGGTGAATATCAATATTACCACTTCAATTGCTTGTACAAATTGTGTTGTTTGTATGTATAATAATTTATTTAATTCTTGCTCATTGCATCAATTTTTACTTTTACAAAACTGGCATTGAACATCAAGAATTTTTATATTTAAACATAACTGCTTGCAGAATGAAAAAATATTGTAATTTTCAAAAATGATAAGGAAAAGTCAAATAAAACCAAGTACATATAACAAAATATTAAATAGCAAAAAAAATTGCAAAGAAATTGAAAACAGCAAAACAAGATGAAAGAAGAGCAAATATATTATTAAATGAATGTAAATGGATGAATGTACCACTTAAGAGGTTAGAACCCTGTCTTTGGGTTCAAAGCAACTCAGTTTATATAAGGCACAAAAAGAAAGTTTCACATAAAAATTAAAAGGATATGCAAAAAGAAATCGTTGCATAAAGGACCCAGATTCTTTCCATCTCTCTCTGTTCTGACATCCTCTGTGTTGGTTTTTAGGCTTGTAGCAAGATGGTTGTAGCAATTCCAAGTGTCAAACCATAAACAGCATTACTCAGGTGGCAATAAGAGACCACAGTTCTTACTCAGAAGGAAATTTTCCTAGAGGTTCCCCACCTACCAGCACACTATGTTTTGGCTAGCATTGGATCTCATGCCCAATAACCAATCAACTGAAAAATAGAATGGGCTCACCTTTAGACCGATCAAACCTTCACCTGTGTGAGACAGAGCTGGCTACCTGAACAAAACTGAGGTTCTGTTGGAAGGAAGAGGGATAAATGGATTCTGGTTGGTTAACCAATGATGATTACAACACCATATAAATAGTGACCAAACAAAAGCTGAAATATACTAAACAGACTTTAATGGCAAAAAACCATTATTAACGATCAAGAGCTGCTTTACTTGATAACTTCACCAAAAAGACATAATTATTCTGATTCACTATCCACGTCAATACATAGGCTCAAAATACATGTAGCAAAAAATAAGCAGAAATACAAGGGGGGAAATTAGCAATCTACAATGATAGATCGTAATGGAAAACATTTTAACATAACTTTCTCAAAGAGAGAGCAAATCAAAGTTTAGTAAGAATTAAGAAAATAGGAACAAGATGATTAAGCTTTACATAATTGCTATATAATGTTTATATATACACCGTACATATATATATATATATATATACAGTCCCACGAATAAATAAATACATATTCATTTCAATCATACTGAACATCTTCAAAAAATGATCACATATTTGACCACAAAGAACAACTCAACAAAAAACAATGCAATAAAATACAAATGCAGTCAATAGCTAAAGATAGCCAAGAAACTGATAAATTCAGAAACTTTAGAACCCACTTCTAAATAATTCATGAGTAAAAAAAAAATCACATTGAAAATTACCATATAGAACTGAATGACAATGTAAATCCGACATATTAAAAACACACAGGATTATTTGCAAGGAAAATTCTTCTTGAGCTCACTTGAGCTAATCTTTCTTCTACAGCATATTTCCATCCAAGATGTTGACATTGATAGAAAAATTTAGGAAAACATTTTACTTCTTCCATATACATTGGGAAGACTGCCCTTTGTTCTTTCTTTCCCTGGGTGTTTTCATGAAGTCTCAGCTAGAGTCCATATGCTATTAATTTTCTCTTTATTAAGGATTTCTGTGGTAATTTTATAGAACTAGTCCAATATTGGTCAACCTTTCTGCACTGCCACCCCACATAGGAATGCTTTCCTTATTCTATCAGGTGGCTATCCGGAGAGTGTCCTTCTCCTTTCTTAGCCACTCCACAAAGAAATCTAAATGTCCAGGTATTGGCGACCTGACCTTCTAGAGGATGCTACCATTATCTCCACAACTCTGCACAATGGTAACTGCTTCTTTCTAGAATATCCTCAGATGTGAATTTAAAAACCTGTGGAGAGACATTAGATCAAAGCCATGCAACATTTTCCTTCTAACTGTAACTCAAATGAATTGCATGATCAACCTGACACAAAAAAGGAGGAAGAAAGAAATTAGCATTACAGTGTCTGCCCTGAGAGGGTTTGCAGAGTCTTTCCCTTGACTTGTCTAATGGGGATGATAATGAACCCAAATAAATAAGATAGGTAGAATGATTTCAGTTTCCAGAGTATATTATAAAAATAATACATTATTTTATTGAAAAGAGAGTTCTTCTCAAGGGTACTTAAAAATGCACAAATATTTTTACAGATCATCTGTTATGGTAAAGAGTGATTTTGCACATGGTTGCATTAAGGAAAACCCATTTTAGTTTCCTTTGACTTCATTCTAAGATCACAAGTGTTGGCACTCTTAACAGAACAAAGGATAGACTTCCTTAAGCATGTTTCATGATAATAGTTTTCATTTTATTTTGGTTGGCTGGATGTATAGTGCCTCTCCAAGACCTCAATTATATAACCTGGGATTTCCACATTGTTTTTGACAGAAAAGTAGAACAAAAATAAGTTATGCGGACCAAATTTGAAACACATGATATGGAATTGAAAGGACTTAGTGATGAAAACGTTGTCTGAGTTAGCGGTAATCAAATCTTGAAATAGATTTCTTCTTAAACAAGCAAACAGCTCAAAGTATTTGGCTATGCATCATTATATTTTCAAGCTTGAAAAGATTATTTTGCTCCATCTCTCGACTATAGTATATTTACAGCTGGACTTTGAAACTGATGCAGTAAACATCAAACTCTTACTCCAATCTCGAGTTATATTCTCCATGAAGCAGCCTCTGCAAGACTCTGGCTTCAGTATCACAGAGAGCAAGCAAGACTTTCTACACTTGAGGGAAAAAACAAGGTTTTGAAAACTATAGACTGACTGTTGCAACAAATGTTCTGCTTTTATAATTCCAAAGGATTAAGCTGCTTTCATCTTCTAATGCTGTAGAGCCAGGTTATATTCAACTCTTATTTAGTATCTATCATTCAATACCTTATAGGCTCTTAATCCAATTTGGGGTCATAGGTGCTTATGTGCATCTGATGAAAACTATGGAACTGTATCATCAAAATTTTGACTCTCATTTTAGTGCACTCATGGATTTATAAATTCACTCAAAATGGACCTCAGTTAAGAATCCCAACTCTAAGGAATCTGAGAATGTAAACTTTAACTTTTGGAATACAAGATCCTCTTACTGAATATTTGATGTACATAGGGGTCTTCTATTTTAGGTAATCTTTTTAAAGATTCATAAGGATTTTTAAAGAAAAAATATGGAATTGTTAGAAGGATTTTAACATTTGCAATTTTTTTTCTGCCACAAATCTACATCAATCTCAAAAATAAATAGCTAAAGTGTAACCATTCTATGTCCAAATGGTTTTACTTTTTCCTCTTCATTCTACTAGATAAGAAAGTTCTAACTCATAGATCATCACGACTGGCAGAAAATGTTTTATGGCTCTGACAAATGGTTCTGGATATTTGGATTGAAATTATGGAGAAATTTCCAACTGAGTACTACTTTCAGCATTCTGTCAAAGACTAAATCAAGGAGCACACCAACTCAAAACTGGACTGTTACACGCTTTGAGTTGGGAGTTCAGGGCAAACAGTTTTCACTCTTTGGTTGCATTACACTCCAGAATGTATTCCCACTTCTGTTACAGTATATGTATGTGGTTTTATAATGCACCCAATATAATGTCATTATTTTTTTTCCTCTAAAGATGGAAGAAAATTGAGTACTTAGTGTTTAAAAAGACTCATACACACAGTGATAGAGCTGTTGGCACCACAGGTTTGTTTCTTCAAGAAATCCTCTTCTTTTCTCTTCAAAAGTGACGAATTAAGTTTATTTTGGTTCTGAAATGATAGAAATAAGCTAATAACAAATCTAGTAGACTGCAACACATGCGACTTTAGCAAGTCATTTGAAATCATGGAAACAGTCTTTATTGGCATTTTTTAAAAGGAATTTAAGTATATAACATTCCCTATTGAAGTTGAGGCTTTTCTTTTCACTTTAAACATGTGATAAAGCTGAATATCACACGTGTTGTACATATGTTCACTGAGCACACTGATTGCAACTTATGACCAATCTCTATAATTTGATTCTATTCCCATTTTCTATTATTACCCCAATATTTAATCAAGAATAGGAAGAGTATTAATTGCCACTATATCAGTTAGGACACAGATACTGCTGCAAGTCAAACCAAAATACAGAGTCCGAAACGAGAAAGATTATTTTTCTCCATCACACAAATATCTACACTGGTACCATCAAATCGTCAGATGTCCATGTTCCTTCTCTTTTGCAATAGTGCTGTTTTGG
Source organism: Rhinolophus ferrumequinum (assembly GCF_004115265.2). NCBI lineage: Eukaryota > Metazoa > Chordata > Mammalia > Chiroptera > Rhinolophidae > Rhinolophus > Rhinolophus ferrumequinum. Next base: position 290,732 of record NC_046288.1, on the reverse strand, counting down.
AGTCTGAATAATCCTAGAGAGCCCACTAGATCCATAATTAGTCTATGGCAAGGAAGAAAAGGAAAGGAAGGGTACAAACCTTGGAAGAGGCACATATCACTTATACATATATACCCCCCCAACAGAGGACAGTCATATGGCTGCTAGAGAGGCTGGAAAATGTCACCTTTATTCTGGGTGGCCATGTGCCGAGCTAAAATAGTCTGATATCATTTGTAAAAAGGGAAAATGGATATTGAGTACAATTAGTAATCTCTGCCAGAGTCACCAGCTATTCCCTGTAAATCAAGCATTATGGGTTTGACTTTCAGTTTGTAAACTTTCATCCCCAAGCAACATTTATCTTGCACACAGAACTTGTATTCCATTAGAACTATTTCTAGCTCAACTTGTTTTCTGGTCTTCATCATGGATCACAGTTGTTAGCAAAACAAAAAGTTCTTTGTCTCTAATAAGGGTTCTCAGTGATAAACAGAATTTTAAAAAAACATTAAGCCCTTTCTCCAAATACTTTCACAGCACATATTTTTGAACAGATTAATATTAAACCTATAAATAATTTAATCCATTGTAAAGCAAAAAATCTGGAGGCACACTTACACAATTAGAATTTCTTTAGGTCCAACTTAAATTGGGGACTTGTTGGTTCTGGTAACAGTGACTTCCAAGGGCTGATGCTGGCTTCTAACACCGGTTGTCTGGAGTCCACATTTAGAGAACAGACTTAGAGGTATGTATGTATGTATGTATGTATGTACGTATGTATCAATTAGAGTTTTTTTATTGCAAACAATAGATAATTGACTCTGGCAAACTCAAAGGGAAAAAGAAAGGAATTCAGCACCATGATATAAGGGTTGCTCATATATCATGGTGAGAAAGCAAAAGGACCAGGTCTCATGAATGATAGAAACCAAAGCAGGACAGCCCTGAGGATCTGATGGAAAGACTCTTCAGGACATCCCTGACACAGTGAGTTGCCCTTGCCATGTTCTGTCCTTGGTCACCGTGCTCCAGATTCCAGCTCTGAGGAAAACACTCTGAAGCTTAGTGTTGGGGCCGAATCGTGTATGTTGACACCTGCCCCATTCAAATGTCAAAGTCCTAATCTTCAGTACCTTAGAATGTGATTATATTTGGAAAGAGAGTCTTGAAAGTGGTAATTAAGTTAAAACGAGGTCATTGAGTGGACCCTAATCCAATATGACTGATGTCCTTTTAACAAGAGGAAATTTAGAAGCAGATACCTATAAGGGGAGAATGCCATGTGAGCATACAGGTGGCCATCTATAAGCCAAGGAGAGACGCCTTAGAAGTAACCAACCCTGCTGACACCTTGACCTTGGACTTCCAGCCTTCAGAACTGTTGGAAAATAAATTTCTATTGTTTAAGCCACCCAGTCTGTGGTGCTTTGTTATGGCAGCCCTATTGGACTAATACACTTGGCTTAGCTTTTCCTTAAGACTGCATGCAGTGAAACAGAGGCAGTCTTCCCAAAGAAGGGGGAAAGAAGAAGGGAGAAAATGTCCAAAATGGAAAACAAGATACCTATCTTTAAATAGCTGAAGGCTCTTCATGTGGAAGAGACATTAAATTTATTCTGCGTTAAAAGAAAATTAGTATCATTGGAAGTTCTAAGAAAATATAATAAAGAGCTGCCCACTATAATAATCTTGTAATATAATAGTAATTAAAACTGTTATCCTGTTATAGGTAACATTTATTGAGTACTACTATATGCCAAGAATTGTGGGGGTACTTTCCTGCATTTTACTATTTAATACATCCAACAACTTCATGAGCAAGTGACCATTACTACCCCATTGTTAAAGTGATGAAACTGAAATCAGTAAGTGATAAAACCAGATGTTGAACCCAGGCCTGTCTGATTTTGGAGCTAGAATTCTTATCCTAGCAAGCAATACTCCCTTTAAAAATATTCAAACGGCAGCTCAACTTGTTGTGGAGGCAGAAATCATAATTGCCATTTTCCAAACCCGTAATCTTTGCTCCAGCTCTTGATTTCAGGAGACACTGTCCTTTTCTTGTTTCAGCCCTGGTTAGTACATTCTTGGGGAAAGCAGAGACTGGGAGGCTTAAAAAGCAGTAGCTAATTAGAAGCTTTGGAAGGTTAAGAGATTGTTGAATTACGTGCTGCACTATGTGTAAGACAGGTAGAAATTGCTAGATCAAAACAAATGCTGGGAGTGTTCCCAAGATATTTAATTCCTACCTATGTTGAATAAAAGGTCCTTTCAGTCACTGTTTATATATTTCATGTCTCATAACCACTCTGTTCTGCACTTTGTGACTATAGAAGTGATTCGGTGCTAATTTTTTGTAGGAAGACTATTTTTTGATGTCAGACTAAAATGTTTAGGACTATCTCCTCTATAATGTATCATTCCTGTTAGGATGCATCTGCCAGCCTAAGCTGTGCATTAGAAAATCTGCGAGAGCTGTTAAACAATATATAAACCTGGGCCTCATGCCCAGAAATAGTAATTCTGTGGGTCTGGGATGGGGTCTGGGCTTGCGTATTTTTGGAGATTGCCCCCAGTGTTTCTACAATACAGCCAGGATTGACAAGCACTGTCTAAGAACTGCATAATCTAACTGTACTTCAAACTAACAATGAAACTCCATTTTTCTATAAGAAATCTACTTGAATTTTTTCTAAGTCAGAAAAGCATCAAACTGTCTCTGGCTTTCATCCTCCCTAAAAAAGTCTGATGGTTTTAGTAAATCCATCTTGTCAAACAACATGAGTATGAAACTTTTGTTCATTCACTATCAACGATACAGGAGATTAGTGATATAGACGCCAAATCGGACCAAATGATGTCTATAACTTTTTATTTAAATTATGATACTTTCATATTCTATTTAGTTTTAAAAGTATATGTACATCAAAGGAAATTATTTAGAAATGGGATGGGGCCCAGGCTTAATGTGTGCTTATCTATTATGACAATATTATGACAATAACACTGCATAACAAACAGCCACAAACCCTCACTGGCAGAAAAATATTTAGTGTTCATTGCACAAGCATCCGTGGTGACTTGAGGATGAGCTTAGTGCTTCTGCTGATCTGAGCTGGATTGTTCACACAATTGGAGCCCAGCTAACCATTGTCTGATCCAGGTGACTGGACATGGCTCTGTTCACATTTCTCACGTCCTCCAGCAGGCTGGCCCCAAGATATTCTTATGGCAATGGCAGAGGTGTCAGAGAGCAAGCCACAGACACCCTTTTCAAGACTTTGCTTGTGTCGGGTCAGCTAGCATCCTATTAGCCAAAGCAAGTCATCTGGCTGGCTCCAGTGGTAAGGGATGGGCAATCACTTCACCCACTTGCAAAAGTTGTGAATACAGGGAGGGAGAAAGAATTGAAGACATCACTGTAATTCTACACTTGTTGGAAAAACAAATCCAATAATATCAACTCTGAAATGGAGTATAGAAACTAAAGCAAGATGATGATATGGTGAAATAAAATGTTGGAAAGATAATTTTTAAGCAAAAATGGGAAACAATCTCGAGAGAGATTATTTTAGATATGTGCTGCCGAAGCAAGCACTCAAGAGACATTATAATGTGAAGCAAAATAAGTCACAGAAAAAGTCAAGAACTATAGGACTTCACTCACATGTGGGATGTAAAACTGAAAGCAACAAACAAACAAGACAAACAAAAACTCAGACACAGACAATAGTTTAGTGGTTGCCAGAGGGTAAGGGTTAGGAGGGATGTAGAAGAGGGTAAAGGGGGTCAAATACATGATGATGGAAGGAGAACTGACTCTGGGTGGTGAATACACAATGCAATATATAGATAATGTATTATAAAATCGAACACTTGAAGCCCATATTATTTTACTAACCAATGTCGCCCCAATAAATTTAATACAAAAATTATTTCATCTGTGAAAAAAAAAAGAGAGAGAAAATTATGTAACTTTGTCAGTTTTCAATTTACTCACTACCAGAAAATATGAAGGAAGAAATTGGCTCCTACTTTCTACTATCTCTCTTCTATTTATTACGTGATTGTTAAACTCTATGGAATATGGATGAATTATAATGTATTCAAGAAAACTTGAAGGTAAAACATGTCACTGTGAATACATTTCAAACCATGCAGTTAAACTGTATCATAATACATCAATGAAGTCACCAAAATTTTCAGGGAATAAATGTATTTGAGCCAACTACTATGAAATACACTGATTAGGCACAAGCTATATTCTTAAATCTCTTAATAATTTAAAAATCAACTTTGAGATGCTATTCTATCAAACTTCATATTATTTGTTTACCTGACTTTAAGCAATAAAACAGATGTTTGGCAGAACATTATTAAAATAAAGAAACTGGCATCTTTCTAATAACTCTATACTGCTATTCCCTTGGTCTTCTCAATTTCAGTTAGGTGTTCTTCGAATGATTTCATTTATATACAAATCCAAATAAAAGTGGTTCTTAGACCTTTTATCATCCCCAAATTTGGCCTGACTCTTGATCTGAATAGCCAGATACAGTTTTTTTAAAGTTTACAAAAATTCTTTGAACTGACTGCATGATATTTAGTGAAACTATAACATTATTTTGAATTTAGAATACAGAAGATGAGTTTCTGTATAAATGCTAAAATTGCTTTCTTTTTAGATCAGAATAATTACAGAAACAAAGCAAAGACTTATTACTAACCATCTCCACATAGAACACAGAAAAATAGAAATCTGTGGCAGAATTTTAAAATCTGGCATAGCTAAAATAATACAAAATTACGAAGTACGCATGGTTTTTTAATGTTTAGCTATCATTTTTTCCACATTAAGGAGTACTTTTCCATAAATGTGTTATATGTGTGGTATTGGAACATCAGTATCATATTTTTTAGACAAGAACCTTTTTGTACTTGTAGGAAATTCAGAGATCACCTGATTTAGCCCCTCAATTTATACAACTGGAAAGTAATCCTCAAATAAGTTGATTTGCCAAAAATCATGCAGCAATTTAACCATCATCATAATATGTAATACTTATGTAGTTTACAAAGCATTTCACATTCACTGTGTCCATTAATTTTAATAACACCTTTGTTAAATTATATAGTGTAGCTATCATCTTTATTATTTAGATAAGTAAATCAAGGACAGAGTCACATTACATAATTTATCCAACACCACAGAACTGTAAAGGGACACAATAATAACCCCACTAGATCACTCTGCCTCCTTAGAGCATAAAAGTAGCCCAGCTGGAAATGCAAGTTAAAAACCACAGTGAAATGCCACTACACACCCATTACAATTAGAACGCCTAAGCTCAAAAAGACTGACCATACCAAGTGTTGGTGATGATGTGGAAGAAATGGATCTCTCATATCCTGCTGGTAGGATGTGGCATGGCATGACCATTTTAGATAATAGTTTGGCAGTTTCTTTAGAAGTTAAGCATATATCTACCATATGACCCAGCCTTTCCACTCCTAGGTATTTACTCAAGAGAAGAGAAAGCGTATGTCCATACAAAGGCTTGCACAAAAATGTTGATAGCAGCTCTTTTATAATAGCCCCAAACTGGAAACACAACAATATTGATGATCCCAAAATAGTTACACTGATTGAAAGAAGCCAAACAAAAAAAGAGTATATAGTTGATTATTTCACTTATTGAAAACTCTACAAAATTCAAATTAACCTTCAGTGACAAAAAGTAGTGGACTGGTGGAAGGATTTAGAAAGAATAGAAAGGGCCAAGAGAAAACTTGAGAGTGACAGAAACGTTATCATGATTGTGGTGATAGTTTCATGGATGCAAATACATACATATATATATTCCACTATATATATATATATATATATATATATATATATATATATATATAATAGTGCATATATTAAAGTATAAATAAATATATTTATTTATCAAATGGTACACTTTAATATATGCACTATACTATATGTTTCAATATGTATGCCTACCTTGATAAAGTGTTTAAAAACAAAAAGTGGCCCAGCTGAAGTCAAGATTCTGAAAAATCTATTTAGTTATACCTAAACTTGCTAGATCATGCTGAGCCAACAAGTATCTTCTTTTTTGATTGAAATAAATCATAGTAATCAAAAACTACACAGATATAAAAAAACAAAGTAACAGTAGCATAGTCACACATTTATGCCTTTTAAAGCAATTGCAATTATTTCTATGCTCTTTTTAACCCATAGTGTTAACCCATCGAAGGAAATCCTATAATACATGACAACATGGATGGACCATGTTGGACATGATGCTAAGTGACATAAGCCAGTCACAAAAGGACAAATAGTGCATGATTCCACTTCTATGAGGAATCTAAAGCAGTCAAGTTCATAGAAGCAAAGAATAGAATGGTGGTGCCAGGGCCTGGGGGGAGAGAGAGGAAATGAGGAGTTACAAATCAACATTTGTAAAATTTTAGTTATGCAAGATAAATAAATTCTAGAGCTCTGCAGTACAATATTGTCCCTACAGACAAACATACTGTATTATACACTTAAAAATTTGCTAAGAGTGTGGATCTCATGTTAATTTACCATAATTAAAAAACACATTGCTGGATAAATTCTCAATTGCATACAAACACACAAGAAAGGGTTTTAACCTGGATAACGTGTGTCCACATTTCACCCAGCCAGACTGAAATCAGTTCAGCTTTGGTAGTTTAAAGAGAACCAGAAAAGAAGTGACAATGTTTTGATAGAATTAACAACAAATAAACCTTCATTTGTGCACTGCAGCTGCAATGAAGCTGTCTTCTAGCTAATGAAGTATTACATAGTTTTATTTTATTGCCAACAAAGGTCTTTTATTTTCACACATTCTAGAATACATGTTTTAGAATTTTGTAATGGTCATTTTGCATAATTTAAGAAGTGATGCTAAACCGTTGAATATGCTTCTATCATTTGAAAAAACCTATTTCACAATATAAGTTCTGGACAGATTTTCTCTATAAAATCATGTTTTAAAAATAAATGGTTGTAAAAAAAAATAAATAAATAAATAAAAATAAAAAAATAAATGGTTGTGCTTACTTTAAGCTTAATTTACCTTTAGTAATCATACCCAATTTTTGGCAGCTTTGAACATAGCTTTTGAAATCTCCGACACAGAATTCTTCACTATCCACAGTAGTTAAATGTTCTGCTGAAAGGCAACACATTTTGAGGGGGGAGCGAAAGTGGGGGTGGGGGAAAAACACAGAAAAGTGCTTCCGCTTCCTATTTTGAAGGAACAAGATGTATTTTTCCATATTAAATATTTTGAAAAAAGTTCAAAATAAACAAACAACACACACACATACACAAACACACGGCTGAAGCTTGAAAACATCATGCTAAGTGAAAGAAGCCAATCACAAAAGGCCACATACTGTATGATTCATTTACATAAAATGTTTTGAATACGTAAATCCGTAGAAAGTAGATTAGAGATTCCCAGGAAACTGGGGGGAGAGGGAGAGAACAATGGGCAGGGATTGCCAATCCATAGAGGGTTTCTTTGGAGGGTAATGAAAATGGCCTAAAATTAGATAGTAGTAATGGTTGCACAGTTCTGTGAATACACTAAAAAAAAACTACTAAACTGTACACTTTTCAAGAATGAATTTTATGGTTTGTGAATTATATCTTAATAAAACTATTATTTAAAAAAGAAGCCAGAGAAGAGTATGAAAAGCATCTGGGGTTAGCTGGGGTAAATGAGGGAAGTGATTCTTAGCTGAAGTGCTACATCCTGAGTTGATTTTTCTACTTTGAGGTTCTAATTTGCTAGGTTTATTATGGCAATTTTGGTGTTTTTCATATATGTCCACAAAATCTTTGATACTCCTCTCTTCAAGAGGTAGAGCCTAATAAGTGACTCCCTTACGATGAATAGAATAAAGTGGAAGTGGCAGTGTGTGACTTAGGAACTTAGGCCATAAAAGGCAACACGGTCTTCTCCTTGCTCTCGATTGTGGTGCCCTAAGAGGAAGTTAGCTGCCATGTCATCAGCAGCCCTGTGGAGATGTTCACATGGCAAAGATGTGAGGCCCCCAGCCAACAGCCATGTGGCTGAACCCTTCTGGACCCTCCTTCCCCAGTCAGGCCTTCAGTTTACTGCCACCCCATCTGACAACTTTCCTGTAACCTCATTAAAGACCCTCAGTCACAACCACTCACCTAAGCCATTCCCAGATCCCACTGCCACAAACTGTGTGAGATAATAAATGTAGAGTAAATAAATGTAAGCTGCGAAATTGGGGGAATAATTTGTTAGGCAACCATAACTAATACAACCAATCTGCCAAGAAGGCTGGACTTCTTCCCAGCCTCAGTGGTAAGTGTTCACTGAAGCAAGCTAATCATGGTGGTCATTGTCCAGGACTCAATTTTGGGCAGTGAGACATTAGTGTAAGTATGTTTCAGAGGGTTGAAAAGGCTTCCTCACTTTGCAAAAATCACAAATATCCCTTCCCATTTTTGCTTCAAAAAGTTGTGATATGAATGAGATACCTGGAACTGCAGCAGCAATTTCAAGATCATGAGAAAAGGAAGGAATACCTCAATGGAAACACAATGTGCAGACAATTAGAAAAGATGAAGGAACCCAGGCCCTTGATGGATTCGTAAGGTCACCCAGCCCTGGAATTCCCTGAAACTCTGACATTCTTAAGGGAGATAACAAATGCCTTTAATGTTTAAGCCCCTTTTAATTAGACTTTCTGTTTACTTGTTTCTGAGCACACCCTGTTTGAGTCCAAAGAAAACTCTTGTATTAGTTAGCTCAGGCTTCCATAACAAAACAGTATAGACTGGGTGGCTTAAACAACAGAAATCTGTTATCACAACTCTCAAGGATGAAAGTCTGAGATCAAGGTGCCAGCATGCTCTGGTTCTGAGGCCCCTCCTTCCTCCAGGCTTATAGACAGCCACCTTCTCCCAGTGTCCCCACATGGCACACAAGAGAGAGAGTTCTTTCTTCCTTTTCTTCTGAGGACACTAATTCTATCATGGGTGCCCCACCCTTATGACCTCATCTAAATATAATTACCTCCCAAAGACCCCTCCTCCAAATACCATCACACTGGGGGTTAGGGCCTCAACGTATGAATTGGGGTCGGAGGGGTGGCACAAAAATTCTGTTCATAACAACTTTTTTAATCTGATAAATTATATCAAAAGCCTACAGTAAGTATTTTCACTGACACAACTATAAAAATGGTCTCACTGAAGATATGATCAAGGCAAGGATGCTTGATATTACCACTTCCTTTCCACGTTCAATTAATGAGTTGAGAAAAGAAAATAAATGTGTAAGAACTGGAAAGAAAGTGTTTAAGTTTCCTTCTTTTGGTTAATGGTGTAATTATTTGTACAAAACTCCAAAGGAATTTTGGAAAAATTCTTATCTATTTTTTATGTAATTATATACTGGTAGTGTTTTGAATGATAATTAGATAGCATCTACTAATATTTTAAATGTGCCATGTCTAATCAAGTATACCACATCCAGGAATAATCTTTCCTATAAAAGAACTTCAAAGTGGGTAAAAATGTATATATGTGTGTGTGTATATATATATATATATATACACACACACACACATATATATTCAGTTTATTATAGCATTATTTGTAATATAAGTTTAATTGGAAATAACCTAAATGCCCAAATGATAGAGGAATAGTTAAATAAATTCTAGTACATACTAATACCATATAATTGTTCAGAAGAATGAAGTATATTTTATATACTGACATAGAAAAACATTGGGGGAGGCTGATAAAATTTGTTGAAAATCCATTTGTTGAAAGTCCAGAAGAATATACACCAAAGTGCTAAACTGTTATCAGGGAGATTTGAATATTGTGTATGTATCTCTGAATAATTTGAAATTTTTAAATGAGAAAGTCTTGAGATTTTTAAAATTTATTCTCAATTACAATTGACATTCAATACTGTTTTATATTAGTTTCAGATGTACAACATAGTGGTTAAACATTTATATAATTTATGCAGTGATCCGCCCTGATTAGTCTAGTAGCCACCCAGCACTATACATAGTTATTACAATATTATTTTACATCCCTATGACTATTTTGTAACTACCAATTTGTCTTTCTTAATCTCTCCACCCCATCTGGTAACCATTAGTTTGTTCTCTGTATCTATGAGTCTGTTTCTGTTTTGTTTGTTCATTTATTTTGTTCTTTAGATTCCACATGGAAGTGAAATCATATATTTGTCTTTCTCTCTTTGACTTATTTCACTTAGCATAATACCTTCTAGGTCCATCCTTGTTGTCATAAATGGTAAGATTTCATTTTTTGTGGCAAAGTAATATTCCATTGTATATACGTACTAATTCTTTATCCAATTGTCTACCGATGAGCACTTAGGTGGCTTCCATATCTTGGCTATTGTAAATAATACTGCAATGAATTTAGGGGTGCATATATCTTTTTGAATTAGTGTTTTGGATTTCTTCAGATAAATACCAAGAAGTGGAATTGCTGGGTCATAAGGTAGTTCTGGTTTTAATTTTTTGAGGAAACTCCATACTGTTTCCCATAGTGGCTACAACAATTTGCTATCCCACCAACAGTGCAGAAAGGGTTCCCTTTTCTCCACATCCTCACCAACACTTGTTGTTTGTTGATTTATTGATGATAGCCATTCTGACAGGTGTGAGGTGACATCTCATTGTGTTTTTTTTAAGTTTTTGTTATTTTATTTATTTTATTAGTTTCAGGTGTACAAAACAATGTAATAGTTAGACATTTATCATTTATACCCCTCACAAAGTGATGACCCCCCTCCTCCAACCTACTACCCCTTTGACATGGCATACAGCCATTACATTATGGTTTTAATTTGCATTTCTCTGATGATTGGTGACATTGAGCATTTTTTCATATGTCTATTTGCCACCTGTATGTCTTCTCTGGAGAAATGTCTATTCCAGTCCTCTGCCCATGTTTTAATTGAATTGTCAGGTTTTTGGTGTTGAGTTGCATGAGTTCTTTATGAATATTGTATATTAACCCCTTATTGGATGTATCATTGGCAAATATCTTCTCCCATTCAGTAGGTTGCCTTTTCATTTTGTTGATGATTTACTTTGCTGTGCAAAAACTTTTCAGTTTGATGTAGTCCCACCTGTTGTTTTTTTCTCTTTTGTTTCCCTTGCCCAAGAAGATAGAGCCATGTCAGAGAGTTTACTGCCTATGCTTTCTTCTAGGAATTTTATGGTTTGGGTCTTACATTTAAGTCTTTAACCCATTTTGAGCTTATTTTTGTACATGGTGTAAGAAGATCGTCTAGTTTAATTTTTTTTTTGCATGTATCTGTCTAGTTTTCCCAACACCATATATTGAATAAACTGTCTTTACCCATTGTATATTCTTGCCTCCTTTGTCATAAACTAATTGACCATATAGGCGTGGGTTTATTTCTGGGCTCTCTGTTCTGTTCCATTGATCTATGTGTCTGTTTTTATGCCAATACCATGCTCTTTTGATTACCATAGCTTTGAAGTGAAGTTTGATATCAGATAGTGTGATACCTCCAACTTTGTTCTTCTTTCTAAAGATTGCTGTGGCTATTTGAGGTCTTTTATCATTCCATATAAATTTTAGGATTATTTGTTCTAGTTCTGTTAAAAATGCCATCGGTATTTTGATAGGGATTACATTGAATCTATAAATTGCTTTGGGTAGCATGAACATTATAATGATGTTAATTCTTCCTATCCATGAACATGGTATATGCTTCCAGTTATGTGTATCTTTTTCTATTTTAATGAGAAAATTTTGTTTTTTTATACAAATAAGTTTGTTAAAATACTTGGTAAAGAATAAATCTCCTGGAACCATGCATGTATGTGGGGTTCCCATATATATGTATGTAACTAAATTTGGTTATTTTTCACTTGTTTAAAAAATAATTTTCTTGATTTTAGAAGAATTTTTAAACAAAAATAATCTAATATGCCTACCCAAAATAAATTACTAAAGATAAGGGTATGTACAGTGTCCTACATAAGACATAACTATATCAAATTTCAGTGTTAACTTCAGATTTATGTATCAGTAACATGTCACATTTTTTTCAGGTATCTAACAGTAATTATAATCACTTCACATATAATTTTAATATCAGAGAAAATAAAAAGTCCAATCCAATTTTTTAAAATTAGACGTCACTTGAAGTTTTTGAGAGTATTTTGATATTTCATTCAATTAATAAACTCCAATATATTTCAATATTGACAAAAATAGGCATTTATACCCATTTTGCTCATATCAGTTTGTTTCAAACATCTAAAAAAATCAACATGTTTTTTAAAGAATTTTTATTGCAAACACTACACTGAGAGCAAGACATATCCTCACACCTTCCAAAACTTGCTATTCTCCTTTTCTATGTCTGTATCCCAATGACACAAAGAATTGGATGCATCAGTCCTCCAAGGAAAGGAGTTGGGGAATGCAGAAAAGAAAGAGAGGCAAATGAAGTAGTCTCCCTACTTGGAAAGAGCAAGCAATCCATTCATCAGTAATTAAAATAACCATGGGAGTCTCAAATTTGTCCAAAAAAAATAAAAAAATCTATGATTTTTCATTGATGCCAATTTGATTTGTCTGAAGTGTTATTTTCCTCACAGTGTTTCAGAACAAACTTGCCCTTGTGAAACACCTGCTCTCTCTGCCCCAGAAGCCATCAATATAATCAAGAACACTGGATTCACTGAAAGAAACTTCAAATTACAGAGTGACCTTCCCAGGACAGCGAATCTAAAGGGCCACCTTTATAAGGAATTTCACCTCCCCAGCCTAAACCACTTTGCTTTTTTTTTTTTTTTCCTGGGAGACATCGCCTATCCAACTGTCCTTCTCTCATTCAAAACTGCTTCCAGAGCAATTGTGTCCCAGTGTGCATTTGCAAGAGTTGAGTACTTTTATCCAAGAGATGGCCCATGAATTAAAACGTGGGCATCTTTTGAGATATTTTGGAAATAGAGTTTTCTAAAGTGAGGAAATTGGGTAGAGGTGGCTGTCTAGGGAGAGGATTTAACCTCCTCCTTTGCTTAAGTAGTAGTTTTCCCTTTTCTTCTTTTTGCCACTTTAGTACTCCCACAACGTTCTCTGGGGAAGTAACGCTCATAAACAACATATTCTTGTTATCATCTTGTCTCTGTGAAAGCAACCATAGACAGACAGGGAGGAGTTGGGGCTGCTGAAGTGTCTGTAGCATTTAGGGTATCTCCTCACCCAAAGGAGGCAATGATTTAAGGAAGCGAAAACTCTCACCACAGCCTGACTGACAACAGGTTTCCGAATGGTGCGTCTTGTGGACAGTTTGTGAAAACTATCCCAAGCAGCTTACGAGTTTCTTCCACGTTTCAAAAGGCCTGTTAACATTGAGCCACATGAAAAAATTATACTCTGGAGGGATTTCCCCCTCCATGATGTGATTAACATCTGAAACGACTCAAGTTATGCTCCAATGAGGAAAATTTAAAGAAGAAAAGCTCTCTTGAACATTAAAAGAATCTACTTGTTTTGTAATCTGCAGTTTTATTTCCAAAAGTCCTTTCATTCCAGGTCTAATTCTGCAGGATTCTCCAGTGCTGTTTTTTTTGGGGGCTGCATACTTTGATGTCAGTATCCATCTTATAGGTGGATGGTCACAAGTTTTGAAGTATTTTGAAAGCACCGTTCTTGCCTGTTAATCGTAGCGACACATGCGCTTCATATGTCAATCCTTTGATGGTGAAAATCTCTGACAGGATTTGGACACTGAGAGCTTTGCTTATAGTTATTCTGCCAAGTTTCATCATCTGAATTTGGCAGTTTATCGTTTTCCTTTCTATCTTTCTTTTTAGAAAACATTTTTTTCTTTCCTTTGATCTCTGTATGCCCTTACATTGAATTTTAATTTAATAAACAAAAATGAAGCTACTTAAAACTAATAAAAAGAGGCAGCAAGACATAGAGTAGAAAAATTGTCATGTCGAAGTCAGGCAGGCCCTAGTCAGACCCTATGACTTGAAGAAGCCACCAGTCTCTCTGACTTGCCTCAGTTTCCTCATCCATAAAATGGCGTTAATCAGAACTCTCTAAGGCAAGGTTTCCAAGATTTGATGAATATGTGGAGACCTTTAAAAACAACTGGACCCTAGTGTTGACTCAATGTCTCGAAATGTTTTCTAATTTAATGCAACTGAAATATGTATAAACATAAAACTAGATGTAAATTCTTTATGCTTATACTTCTCATATCAATTTTATTAGTCAACTAGTGTGAAAATAATGCTGCATAACTGATAACCCCCAAAATGTCAGTAACTTATAAATTAAATATTTGTTTCTCTTATTCACAGTGGTCTCAGCTGGGCTAGGTGAGGATTAGCACCAGGCTACAAGTAGATTCAGTCTGTTCCCCAGGTCTACATTCTGGGATTGGAAACTACCTGGAAAATGGTGTGTTTTTTGTTGTTGGTTGGTTGATTTGCGGGGTAGGGGTGGGTTATTTTTAATGATGTATACAGGACTCCAGAGGCCAAACCAAATCATGCACACACACTTAAAGCCTCATCTTGTGTTGTGTTCATTAACATTCCAGCTAAGTCCAGCTTCCATGGGGCAGTGAAACATACGCTGCTTCCTCTCGTGGAGGTTCTGCAAAGTCTCATGGCTACAAGCATGGAGGTATGAATCTATAACTGGGAGGAAGTGAAGAACGGAGAAGGATAGTTCACCACAATATCCCTCACAGAATTCTGTGTCACAGAATACATCATGTCACTTTGCTCCCTGACATGATGTAGTCCCCCACTGGCCCTCAAAATATGCCAAAGCCTCATCCAATCACAGCATCAGGCTCAAACTTCAATGATCTGTGCTCTACATTGGGGCCAGATGTGGCTCTTCTTGCTCCAGCTATTTTATGAACAAAAAGACAAAAAAATCTGTCCCCTACAGGCCAACATACAATCGTGAAATGGGGACAAGGAATAACAGTGAGACATATAGTGGTCACTGGTCCATAGGAACTCCAAAATTCTATTATGAAAGTATTGACCACTTTTCCCCTGGGGTTGGGAACATTCCATTTTTTTTTATTTTATTTTTTTTTTAGACCCTGGCTCTGCTCCCTGGGACGAAGCCCCAGTCCATTGTTCTCCGTGGCCCCACTCTGCTTCATTCATGACCATCCTTTTCCCTCATCCTTCCTGACCACATCTTAAGAAAGTATTGGCGAGACTGAGCAGCTCTCTCACCTACTTGGGCTCCTACTGTAGTTGAGAACCCAGAGCTCTTTTATCCTTCTCAAAGTAAGTCTCTTTTAATCTAGCATGGCTGTACTTTCAAAAACACAGCTCTTAAAAACCTGTTGGTTTTTGATGCAGTTAATTACCAGCAATTCCATGTGCCAAAAGCCACGCTTGTAAAATTTGTGAGGCACGTCTCTCTAGACTTAATTACAAGTACACTGGGTGCATCAGGCATCAGTGGGACCACTTATTCAATCACTTTTCTTCTAAAAGTCATTTTGTCCAGCTAAAGGTACCTACAGTTGGATATTGCCTCGAGGTTTGTCTTGGATGGTGCCAGGATTTTCTCATTTCCGTGAGGCTATTATAGTAGGTCTTTCAAATCCAAGGTGTTTTTTTCAATTTTATCATTTACTGATTGGAAACCAGAAACAATTTTATTTACCAACCCTACAGCTTCTGGAATTTCTATGCTGTCTACATTCCCTGTCTATTTTCCTTATAAACTGGCCAATTCTTTTCTGAGCTGATCAGTGTTTTGTTGTACCTTTTCAAATGCAGCAAATTGCAACCTACTCACATTATCGACATTCTGACTCGACCCAGAACGCCCTTGTCCAATGCCACAAGTTCATTTGGTATACTTTTTTGCCTGCATGTTATTAAAAGGGACAGTTTTGCTCATGTCTCACTGCCACGTTACACACATTGCCTTTTTTCCAGCCTTCTCTAACAGTCTGCCTTCTCTAGTGACAGGTGCTGCAAAGTCACAGGACACAAGCTTGGCTGTATAAATCTATACTAGAGAGGAAGTGAAAAACTGGGAAGAATAATCCCATTTACCATACTGATAAAAATTAACACAAATTTGTAAATTTGTTAAAATACTCATGAAAACAACAACATTCAAAGAAACAGCATTAACAATGTAATATCATTTTGCTTATACCAAACTATAGCTCATAATACTAATATGATACTGCTATGATGCATCCTTTAGAATATGACCTTACTATCATACGGCAGGTGATGACTCAAATCTCTCAGTCCTGTTCTGAACTGGAGCTCCTGCAAAGCCATCGCTCATTTCAAACAATATGAGGTCTTTTGATCTCTACTTGTTCATATGTGTGTCATTTACATATTAAATCTGCCTTTGTGCCTTTCCCATTAGTCTACCTCAATTAAAGTAGCACAATGAGCTATGATGAGACTCTTTGGTTATAAGTATTGTTATTATAAGACATATTATTATAATATTATTATAACATAAATTATTATAAGATTATTATAAGATATATATTATTATAAAATTATAAGGTATTTCTCCTGATGATCCTGAATTTGCTCATGTGTTTCATGTGGTCTCAGCCTATGGACATTGACTACGAATGCCTGAGGGCACTCAGCTGGGCCTATATTACCTGTGGAAGGCCCCACACACATTTCCCCCAACCAGAGCCAATGTTGTGTTTGTGGCTGGACCAGCCCTTGCAGTTCTTATTATGATTGCAAGACACAGCTCAGCAACAACCATCAGGGAACTTAAAGAAAAATATTTGTTACTCATAGGTCCCAGAGAGAGGGAGGGAGCGTGGACTTGGGGTTCTAACTTTATTGAGCCCAAGGGTGGGGTGCCTAGGGTTTTGTGGGTTCACTCTTTATTGGAGAATTTAAAACATAAGAGCAGGAATTAGGGCTTGGGAAAGGGAAAGCAGGATCACTCAAGCGGTCAGTTATCTAGGGTACCAAGAGCTTCATGGGTGGGGGCCACCTGATTCCTTATCCAACTGTATAGCTTAGCTGTAGGTGTATAATACAGCTGGCACTATATTGATTACACTGATTAGAGATGGATGTCTTTGAGATGGATGCCTCTGCAATCAAAATCTTACTGTCAGGCACTTATATTACACAGTGTTGAACATTTTAATATTATTTTTGATGTCAAATCACAGCATTTTTAAATCTCACCACTCGGGTACGAGTGAGAATATGGTCTGTAGATCCCCAAGCTGAGAACATTGATCTGAAAGGTTATTGAGGGTTTTAAATGACATGACATTGTTTAAAGACCTTAACACAATACTTGAGTAAGTGCTCAATAATTTTCAGTTTCCTTCCCTTCCCTTTTCACTTTATAGATTAGAGTTTCTTAGTCCACTGTGAGCATTAATTTGTTCAGCTCTGCCTTCAGGTGGAACATCTGCATAAATCCAGCTTTGTGAATATTTTTAAACTGAGAGCTTTTCCATCTGTTTTGGAGTTATAGCCATCCACATTATCCTCACTTGAGCTCTTAATGATATATGTGTGATGGAAACAAGACATTTTAATGTGTAAGTATTCATAGCCTCTCCATTCCTGTCTGTGCAGATTTTACCCTCCCCCACCATCTGAGGCATTTTTTTCTTTGCCAGTCTAGTTCTTGGTATTTTTGTAATGCGAAATTAGGAGACAGGGAGAGCTACCAGGCCAGAGATGCATGAAAAAAGGGGAAAAGATTTTGGCTTTCTGGGTCAGCCCTGGGTTCTTTCTTGTGGAGAATCCAGGTAATGAGCAAAGCAGAAATGAAACTATAAAAAGAAGCTCAATTCTAAATTGGTCTAAAGAAGAAAGAGCTTGAGGTGAAGGCAGGAGGAAGAAGATAGAAGAGCCATAAAAGGTGGATGTCAAGATGAGGGAGTTTGGGGAGGCTCTGGAACAAACATGGGGTATGCAAGAAGTGTGGAAGAGAGAAAGTATTTTAAAAAGTATTGTTGTAGGTTATAACATAGATCTCCTTAACATTTCTTGAGAAATGCACATAGAATGTTCAATTGTAAATTGTAAATTACTTTGGGCTGCTGGAGTATATATTTTGTAAATTACTTTGGGCTGCTGGAGTATATATTTTTTTTCAAATGGAGCACTATGTTAAAACTGATTCACCTGAAACACACACACACACACACACACACACACACACACACACACACACACACACACTCTTTTATATTTGGATCATATGTGGTCCTTCGTAGTTAAACAGCTAGCACCAGGGTTACATATTCTCTTTAAAGTTCAGCAAAATACTAAGGTTCATTTCCTGGAGTGTCTTCTGTGTATTTTGGGTAAGATTTTTCATTTGAACATACTTTTAAGAAGAGAAAGTTACTAGTATCGATATCACAAAAGTAAACACAGGTACTTTTGTCAGACTTCAAAATGCATTTAAAACTTCTAAGCAAGGTCATTTTATACACACATAGACTCACACAGTGTTGATTACTAATTGATCCTCAGTCCATCCTCCCTTATCTAGCCACACAGCTTAAGATTGAATTTCCCAGCCTCCCTTGGAGCTAGTTGGCCATTGGACTGTCTGTGCCAGTAGAAAGTAAGCAGAGGTGATTGTGCAAGTTCCACATCAGACCCTTCAAAAAAAATTGCTTGCTCTCTAGATTCCTTCATGATCCCTTTCTGCAGGCTGAACTGTAGACAAACAGCTGAGCCAGTTTCAATCACTTAGCTAGAAAGATACCATAGTAACAACACAGAAAGAACATGGTCTCTCCATGATCTTTTGCCCACCCAACCAGGGCAACCACTTCCCTCCAGATTGTTTGCATGAGAAAGAAATACCCTTCTATTATGTTTGAACCAGTGACTTTTGGTAGGATCTGTTATTGCCACTTAGTCTATAGCACATAATCAATACATTTAGAATATGTTGCTTTCAGTTAGGGAGTTATTGACTAATGGATAATATAACTTACATGTACTACTCTCTGTATTATGCAAACAGTCTGTTGTAGCAAAAAATATCAGGGATCATCATGAGGTTTGAGAAGTACCATTCACTAGAATGAAAATTCATCTATTCCTGTACAATTATGATGCGATTGGTTAAAATAAAATTCAGGCTTGCAAAACTAGAACAAACAATCATAGCGAACCAGCTGATAGCTGTACATTCTTATAGCATTTATTCAGTTAGTTTTTAAAAAATATTGAAGGATTTCCAGTTTCCAGCACCGCACGTCAGAAGCTTAGATGTTGTCTCTCCCATCCACACAAAAGAAAAAAGCTGAACAAACTGAAAGTCAACAACTCTTTTTAGATCCATCAGAGGATGGAGGTCACAGGGCAAACCTCTGCCCCAAAATTATAGAGACAGACAGGTAGATCCTACCAGGAGAAACCTTCAGGAACCATGCCAGAGTAGAAAACCCTACATTGGAATTGGCAGATTTCTGGAGGTTCCATGTGGACAAGTTTGAGAATTAAAAACTCCGAGGAGGGTCTGAGGGAGGGGAAAATAGCCATTCTAAATACTCCCAGAGCATTCTGCTGTTCTTAACAAGACCTGTCTTCAATAAAACTATGTTTCAAGAGCCTAAACTATTGAAGTTATATCAGAGCCTAACAGATCTGGAGGAAGGGAAATACCCCACTCTATTCCATTCTAAACATCTGTCATACCTAATGTGGGCAGGGAGGGGACACTGATAAGCTCGCGTGAAGGTCACAGCCCAGGGCACAGTCTCACTAAAAGACCGAGACCTAATCCTAGGACTACAGAATGCTTCCCCTCCCCTGACACCTTACCACCCCCTCAGTAGTGCTCCTGTGTAATAACAGAGGAATAAAATTGAACGAAATGTGCATTGCACATGATACTTAAGAATAAATCTCTAGGGAAACCTAAGAAATATTGGGTGCCTACTATGTACCAGGCAATATGATGTTTGTTGAAGATACAGTGGTATGAAATAAAAGCTCTCCTCTCATGGAGCTTATCCACTAGTGAAGAAATAGGAAAATACATAACAATTTCAATTAGTGACATGTGATATGAAGAAAATATGGTAAAGAGAGGTCTGGGAATTGACAGGGGGAAGAAGGCACAGCTATTTTAGAGACAGTGATCAGGGAAGGTGTTCTGAGGAGGTGGTGTCTAGTTGAGTCTGAACAGATGAGAAGCTCGCTTTGTAAAAGCAGAGAGATCCACATTCAGTCCATTCACGTTTTTGCTCCTGACCCCCTAGACATGCATGAACAGCCTGGATCCCAAAGAAGTTGGCAGAAACCTAATCTAACCTCCAACATATCAAGAAGATCAACTGCTTGATCTCTGATGCCTGAACTTTACAGAGTAATGTTTGATGAAAGTCATCAAATCCCTGAGTGAGTCATGAGATAGCTCTGTGACCAAAGTTTCCCCTAAAAGCCTGTCACTCTTTTAGAGTTCCTCATTAAATAAAATGTTCTGTGATTGGTTAATATATCTTCCCAATTATTGGAATTACTTTATTTCAATATGCTAATCAAATATACTATTTTGCCTCATTAAATATAGTATCTGTAGTAATTTTTATTTCAGAAATTGGGCTTTTAGTCTTCACTCTCAGTCCCTATTTTAACATCATTTCTATGGAAAAGTCAGATTCAAATGATATCAAATTATATCACTTTGATGAACAATGCCTTTTCCAGAAAAAGAAACAAGATTCCATATATTAAACTTTAAAAATATGAAAAGAATGATTTTTGCACTCTTCCTGAGCAGTGGATGTTCTATATGTAAACTGTTCTCAATGAAGTGCGATGGGAGAAGATCATCTGCTTACCTTTCCACCCTGCTTACAGTCATTCCTGGGTTTATCTGTAATTGTAATACTCATTTTTATACAGTTTTTTAAATTCTAAAACTAGAGGGGAGGGTATTTTAACAGTCTAAAGTAATAGCTTACAAACTCTGGTCTCCAGAAATAGTTGTAGGAGTTGTCTTAGGAGGTGGGAGCAGGGGTAGAAGATGCAGAAAAAGGCTGGAGGTGGAGTGATGAGAGGTGGTGACTACAGGACCTCAGGCCCATATGTATCAAAAGCGACAGGCTCTGTTGTGATGACATAACAATCTCTATGACTTCATACCACAAATGTTTGTTTCTCACTCCACAAATGCCAGTGCAGGTCAAAGGTC
Organism: Rhinolophus ferrumequinum; assembly: GCF_004115265.2. Taxonomy (NCBI): domain Eukaryota; kingdom Metazoa; phylum Chordata; class Mammalia; order Chiroptera; family Rhinolophidae; genus Rhinolophus; species Rhinolophus ferrumequinum. Next base: position 269,455 of record NC_046288.1, on the reverse strand, counting down.
TTCTCTTCCATCTCGTAAATCCAGGGTCCAACTATCACCATTGTGTGATGCCACTATATCAACATAAGATCTCTGCTGTTGCTGCAATAAAGGAAAGGAGAAATGGAGAGTCCAAGGTGGGTTTTAGGGCCAGCTTGACAGTGACACGTTCCATTGACCAGAATGCAGTCACATGGTCCCCATTTATGGAAGTCTGGGAGACATAAGTGAGCACCTACAATATACAAAGACTAGGAAATATTTCTACCATGAGCCTCTACTGCTGCTTCAATGAGAGCAGCTATTTACTTATTTACTTGTGTATGTTTCCAAGGGATATTTTATTGATGAAAGAGTTCTGGCCAAAAAAAAAATGTATGAAGGCACTGATGCAATCATAAAAATTATGGCAAATATACGATTGCCTGATTTTGGTATACTTCTGAGAATATAAAATGTTCATGGTTTGATCAAGTTGAGGGAGAATGTTGATAGATTAACATACTGACTTGTCAGAGTCAAAAAAAAAAGACATCATCACATACAGATGTCGAGTTCGTGTTCTAGAACAAGAGTTCTAGAACGAGAGTTCTAGAACATGACATGAAATATTGGTGCCCGTCATCCATTCCATCCTTTTTCTCGTCAGTCTTCTCGTGCTACAGAGACTGGGAAACTATGATTTACATTTTCCAGACTCCCTTGCAGCTTGAATTCTAAATGCAATTTAGATTTGACAAATCAGATTCACTCTGTGTGAGATTTGGCTTTTGGAAGTAGGGTAGAGGCCTTGCCTCTGCAGTTTTGCTGTTTCTTCTGGCAGGCCTCCTCATAGAGATATTTGAAGTTTTTCACTCCAGTATTAGTAGATGTTCCAGTGGGTATCAGAGACCCGGTATAGGCCATCCATGCTGCTCGTGTGAATCATATTTCTGGAGCCAGCAGCAGTGGTGGCTTCTTAATTATGCCATTTCTAGGTTGTAGCACAGAGTGGTGGTGTTCTGGAGCTCCTGAATCAGGAACAAGATAGAAGCCCTTTTGGTTGTCCTGCTCTGCAATATACTTAGGGAGTCATTTCTGAAAACTCTATCTAGCATTTACTTATTTAGCACCTCCTTTCCTCCTACTCTTAAGCACTTAATGATTTTGTATGTGATTTAATGTCCTGTAATAAATCCCTTCCTGATTAAACTGGCTAGAGTGAATTCTGTTTGCATCAATTAAGCCCAGACTGATGCAAGACCCAAATGGCAAACAATTACAAATCTTAACAAGGTAATGAAAAAGATAGTTCTATGTGGGAACATCTTAGCATCTTACTCAAATAGCCTCCCTAACATCTTGTACCAGAATATGTACAACTCTTGCTAAGACCCTATTTTTCAGCATTTTGTATAGGCTGCTGATTTTATAATTGAGCGTCACTTCGCCAAAGATGAGAGAGGAGAAAAAAATAGCCTAAGATATGTAACAGAGACTGTCATTTTGGACCAGGTAATAATCTCAGGATGGAAAGCCATGCTTTGGGGAAGCAACAAGACAGAAAGTGATGAGATCCCTGACATCTTGGAATGTCAAGTAGACTCTTGGATATAAGAAAGAAGTACTCTATTATCTTGTTTAAACCATTTTGATTTGGGGTTTTTCTGCAACAAACAAACAATCCTAACAGATCAGGCAAAAAATTCAGAAAGCACTGTAAATGAATAAGGAGTTGCTCAATAAATAATTATTGCTGAGTTAATAAATGACTATGAATTAAAATATGTACTACATGGCTATTGGGGTTTGGTACAAATGATCTAAATGTCGACTTTAGTTACAAAATATGAACATTTATTTGGTACATGGCATTTGCAATACCAAATTTCTGTATATGAAGTTTCTTTGTCGAAAGTAATTTGTATATTCATGATATGAAATAGAGAAAAATGAATTTCATTAAAGAGGAGTAAAACAAGTCAAAATCTAGTTATAAAGTATGAATTAATTCATAAATAAAACACCTCAGCAATTACAGGCTAAGCTGTCATTGTATGTAGTGTTCAGATTTATATCCACATTCCAGCCACTGTGCAATAGAAATCACTTTCTTAATTAGTTTTACAAATATTTCTCTATAGCAATAATACCATAAAGGTCATTTTTCTCATCCCTACCATGTCCGCACCCCTCTCTATGATGCCAGTATCCCATTGGGTTCTATTTGTTTTTCTAGGTTAAGAAGAGAAAAACTGAACTAAGCCATAGTCGTGCTCTTTACAACCTTGCTGTTGAAAGTGCTTGGACCACCAGCACTACCTAGGAGCTTGTTAGGAATACAGAACTTGGGCCACATGGCATTAGAATCTGATTTTAATAAGATCCCCCAGGTGACTTTACATGCATGCTGAAGTTTGAGAATGATGCTTTTTCAATCCTTCTACACTGACATCAAACAGCACATACCCTTTAAATTCTGTTAGCTCTTTCAATCTCAACAATACTTAACACCTAAATTAAATAATTTTGTATTCCTAAACTACCCACAAAAATGTCCAGGTCAAAGATCTGGAAACCAGAAAAAAACAAAACAAAACAAAACAAAAATCCTAAAATTAAAACTATATGTCTCATAGGATAACATTCTTCCCTTTTTATGGCCTCAAAGCACTTCTTTTTACTAGAAAGCATGTGGGATTAGGCTCATCTCTAGTCCTGAGAATGAAAAATGAGATTTTAGTCATAAATCCTAACAATAAGATGCCATATCTATAGAGCTATTGGGAAATTCTAGAGTTTATTAAACTCTGATAAATAAAACTAATAGTTTTATATCTTGAGACATCAATTGATTAAGGGTCTGCAACACTAGGCTATTAAATAATGCCATTTTCACTACAAATATGTAAGTTTCATGAGTGCTATAATTTTAAAAATGTAAAGCCTTGTATTACAAAGCAGACATTGTTTTCTCCCAAAGACCTGTGCTTGTAGCCTGCTTGGTTAATACACCAAATCTATACTTCAGGGATTCAGAGGAGAGCCACAAATTTAACTAAGGATTTAAAAATATAAACTTTGAAGAAGATTTAAAAGCTTTTTGAATTAAAATACTGAAAGGAAATTAAAAAATAATCTCTAAACTCTGTCAGAGAATGATTCCTAGCTGTTCACAATTTCTAGTATCAACCAGAAAAAATATTTTAGGTATAATATAAAATTAATAATGGAATATCCCCTTCTTTGAGTCATTTAAAAATATATTGGATGGAGTCCCATCATGGTCGAATCATGGCTTTGACTGGATGTAGAAAGATTCCTAGACAGATTACATAACTTCTCAAGGTCCCTTTCAACTTAGCATTCAAGGAACAGTCTCTATAAACAGTACTTACTATAAATAAAGCTCCATGGTGAAAAACAACTCAAGAACACGGTACCTTACACCATTCCATTTTCAAAGCTTTGGCTGAAATATACAGAAATATTGGCAATTATATTACCTCTTCTGAAATAAAAATAGGTAGTGAGATACTTGAGCCCTTTTATACTGGCAGTTTTAGAGACTTTTAGTGCATTCCTGATACTTCTTAGAACTCGTATCCTTATGTACCAAAAAAGTTATTTTCCTGCAAGTTTGACATATCAATGCATATCTGAATTAATAGCTTTGGTAAGTGTCTGAGTCAGTAACAGGAAGATTCATCAGAGATCTGTTATTTGGATTCCATGCTGTTTTTTATCTGGCAATTTTAGGGTGATCAACCAATCTGTTTTGCCTGGAACTGGAGAGCTTACTGGGACATGTGATTTTCAGTGATAAAATCAAGACAGTTGGTCACTCTACAATTCAGTAATATATCTCTCAGTGTGTATGTAAGTGTGTTTGCACACGTGTGCGTGCTGACATGCTCACATGTACTTGCTCATGCCCATTTATCATTATCATTTCCTTCTGAGTTTAATTTTATTTTAGAGAACAGAATAATGACCAAACAAATATAAAGCTCTTTTCAATGTATAGGCTATGTAATGAACTATGCAATTTTCCCAACAATTAGCTATGTATCAACTTATTTTTAAAAAGAACTGACTCTGGGTGGTGAACACACAATGTGATATATAGATGTATTACAGAATTGTACACTTGAAACCTGCGTAATTTTACTAACCATTGTCACCGCAATAAACTTTAATTAAAAAAAAGAAAAGAAAGAAATCTAAGGATCAATATACATATTGATAAATAAAAAAGAAAAAATTCCCCAAATGGAGACATCTTGTCTTGATTATGGCACAGGTGAACTGTTCTTGAAATGGTACTTCTCTTTCAGTCTCAGAAAATCCATTTTCCAAGAGTAAATCGTTTTAATCATGTGAGGCTGACAGAGTGAACTTTACACCACAACTGGCTGGTGAAGGGCATTCTGTAGACTGAGAGGCTCTTCGTGTGTAATGAAAGGGATTTCCAGTGTCTTGAAAATCTCATTTTTTCAAAATGTTCATAAAATTGTAGAACTAGCTGTTTCTATCTCTTTTAAATAACATTGCAATATAAAACAACTGATGCTGAATTATTCAACTTACAACGTTTTAGATCAAAAATGCTGCAGAGATGTAGAAGCATTGATTAAATCAATGAGTATCCATGAGTAGATAATAAAACTAAAAAAACAGAAGCCCTTCCCTAACTTACATGTCATCATCATTTGAAGTTCCTTCCTTTGAGAACACATATCTAATGGAAAAAAATTACACATTTATCTTGCCTTTCCAGTAAGACTTTATTTCCACTAAGAACAACAACACATTTGATGAGAGAAAGTTTTATTTTACAGAAGAATGCCACCTGTTAAGAGTAAAGGAAAGACTGAACTAGATTTTAATCATTGTCAATCCCTAATGAAAATTATTGACCCAGGCAAGCATTGTCAACTAGTGTTAAAAGGAGCAAGTGCATGATTTATGGGGAATCTGACATTCACAGAGTGCCAAAGTAATACCACAAAGATTTCTTTCTAGTCACAGGAGAAAAACATAAGTGTAAGTTCACGGAGGGATCAGATTTTCATCACCCTAATTCAGTGGTCAAATTTAGCCCCACAAATGGTGGAACTATCAAATATTTTGACTCCTGATATGATACACAATAAAGTACAAACCATCACCTGTGGCATATTTTAACCAAAACATTTAACATGAATCCAGAAAACATTTAGACTTTACTTTCAACATAAGAAAATAGAGGGGATGGGGAGAGTTCAACAGCACCAGAAGGAACCCAAACAAATTGAGAAGATAAATCATTCTGTTGGATTCCTTGGTCTGGTCTGGTCTATTCAAGTCAGTGTGCAATGGGGTGTTGGGGGTTGGGGTGGGATTAGAGATGATGTGGGAATAGAAAAAACTACGACACGTAACTAGATTCAAGATTGAACCTGGATTAGATTATAGTTTGGACAAACTAGATCTAAAGAGTATTTTGGGGATGATTGAGAAAATTTGAATATGGATAGACGATTAGATTAAAATTTGACTTGTAAAGGTAAAGATTGTTATCAAAATACAAAATAACTTGCCAAGTATTATCCCATTTTAACAAAAATACATATATATATATATATATAGTACGTTATCTGAAAACATGAAGATATTAAAGATAATTTCCATTGGGAGGAATACAGTGCTTTTGCTTTCTTATTTTTGCTTATCTTATTTTCTAGCTTTTTCAAGGCATGTATGTACTTTTGTAACAAAACATATTTCTTTATTAGAGAAACTAAAATAATTGTATGTTGAGAATGGGATTGCCATAATTCAATGACATTAGAGTTTTAGACCTTTTTGGTACCTAACACTGATTACTGCAATAATGTTAGATGACTTTAAATAGAGAACCTTTAATCCTAGGTAAGGACTATTGGTGAAGATTTGCTCATCTCTCTCTTGTTTACTACTAATAATACATCTTTTGATGATTAAAAAAAAGTGATTCTTTTTTAAAGGAAGGAAAGAAAAAGTAGAGAGGTGGGTGGAAGGGAATTTATGAAGAGGAAAATGGGGAAGGACAGAGGTGAGGAATGAAAGAAGGAGCATGTGATATCCATTTGCAAGTATTATGATAAGCAAATGAATTAAGCCTCCTCTCCAGTTCCCACCTAGCTAACTCTAAATCACTCCTTTTGACAGTATCCTCTGTCTTCCCCATCTGTGCACAGATGTTTTATTCCTATAAACAATCTCAACACACTATATCAACGACCTACCCCCTTACTTGTTTCTCTCTAAACTGTAATTTCCCTGAGAGTAAGGGACAAGTCTTTGAAACCACTCTATCTTAAGAGGCTAGCCCAATGCCTGGAATAGAATGGATGCTTATATATTGACTCATTCAGAGGAAGCCCTCCAGGAAAACACAAACTAATATTTATAAGAGTCCAAGAAAATGCCCCAACCACTAATATTATATCTCTATATGTCCCAGAAATTAAAGAATCATATTCTGCAATAAATGATATCTAAAACAACCAGACAGAATTCCTGCCAAGAAATCTGTAGATTTCAGGAAATCAATGCTTCACAAGACCAGACTCTGTTCAGTGTGCAGATTTAAGACTGGAGAGGGCAACCTCAGCAGAAAAAAGGTCTGTCTCCTGAGTGTGGAGCATTCAGCCCCCAGATGCCCTCAGGTACCTCCTCCATCTTACCTGGAAGCCAGAATTGAGTCTTAATCAGTAGATTCAGGGCCAGACCAGCACTTTAACATCCCATGTCCACAACTGAAGTCATCATCATCTCCAAAACTTGCTGGACTCCTGGCTTCATTACTTAATAGCTTCATGACCTTGAGCTCAGATTCCTCATTTGGAAAAGGCTGATACTCGGACTCTGCTGTGTTTAATGAAGGGATACACATAAAAGCCCGAGAAAAGTGCCTGGCAGCTAAGAGTTCCATAATTATCAGCTCTTGTTACTGTTATTTTTCTCTCTCACAATGAAGGATTCCACATCCACCCAGTCACATAGGGCTGAGAGTCATCCCAGAGGCCCCAACTCTTCCCACAGTGAATTAGTGATGGTCGTGATTGGCATTTATGATTGCTCCCTTCTTATAGAATAAAAATGAGAACAATGGGCACAAAATACCAGCCCACCGTTATCTAGCCTTTGCACGTTTTTTGGCAGTCTTAAGATTTTCACCATTTCCTTGATTTCTCCTCAACTTCAGCCTTAAGCCACAGTCATTTGTTCCTCTTGTAGAGGATGTGTCTTTCGATGGAAATCTACCTTAGCTATTTAAAAATTAAAAACAAACAAACAAACATATAAAAAACTCTTAATCTGCCCCCTTCAGGCAAAGATAACATTTAACCATAACTGAGAAAGTAACTGCTTTCCAAAAGACACTCATGATTTAGAAATGTGCCCATCATTGTGTGATTCTGTTCCTGAAAATGACTTGGATTGCCTAGTGAAACTCAGCACTCTTCAGAAACTTGGAAATGGAATTTTTAAATCTATTTTAAAATCTCTCAAAGAATCTCAGTGAATTATTAAAGTCATTTTCTTGAAAATAAAATTATAACACTTTGCGACTAATTTGCAAGAACTGATTGTTATCAACGAAAATTTATAAGCAAAACTTCAACCAAACCCTTTATATAATTTGTGGATGGGGCTAAAAACAAGTAGTAAATAGAGTCAGAAAACTACCTCTTCTGTGTGTCTGTCTTGTCTTGAATTATCTCTTTTAGGGATGACAGCATTAAAAAAAAGTCTCTAATGAATGTGAACTTGAGTCCCAAACTTTGAATCATATTGAACCAAGATTTTTTAAAAGTATGCAGCAATTCAAATTACAGTGCCTTCACTAAAAATAGTCTTGTGGATACTATTAATAATTACTTATTCATTAACAATGGTATTTTGGTGAAAGCAAAAAATATTTTGTATCATTAATGATATTATGTATCATTAATAGATAAAACACAATTATATTAAAATATTATTTGTTTCATCTTTGCCTTTTAAAAGACTTTCTGTTTTTGTGTGTTTTACAATTTACATGCTATATTAGCACAGTAGTACACATATACCATTTAAAATTAAATGACTGTATATTAGATCCACCAGCCCAAAATATTTTTACTGATAAGGGTGTACAATAAAAAAAGCTTAAGGGCCGTTGTTCTAAACTAATTTTTCACAAGTCTGGTTTGAGAAGCATTTGTGTCAGCGGCACCAGAGGGTTTTGACCATGCAGAAACTGCGTTTTTAACAAGTACCTACCTGAAGGTGCTTCATAGGCACCATGTTAAAAAACATGGCATGGAAGGAAATAAAAAGCATTCTGTGGTGAACCCGAGTGCCCATGAATAAGGCATTTAAGTTGTAGCCATATGCCATATACAGTGCCCATAACCACCAGTCTCCTCGTCAGTCTTATTGAGGGAAAGAATTTGCCAAACTGACCTTAAAAAAATAACTGCAAAAACCGCAATTACTTTTGTACCAACCTAATATAAACCTCTGACCCTCAGTGAAGACATCATTTTCTAAAGGATGATGCTGTAATCATCACCCCTATTAAAAATGGATGTTACCTGGGAGGGCTTTAAAAGTGACCCTGCTTTCTGCAACTTCAGGTGTTGTGGTATGTGTTAATCATTGTTGAGATCACCAGAGGATAAATTTGTAAAAAGGTTTTGGTAAGTGTGATTTCATGTTTATTATCAGAGTGATCAAATTTAATCAACTTTTTAAAATAAGTAAAAAAGTAAATGCATACATTATACATACATACATACATAACATTTTAAAAACATTCCCAACAACCAGTAAAACCCTGAGACCTCGGCAAAGGGCCACTGCCCTAAACCCTTCTCCTTAAAAGACCTACATCACACACACACACACACACACACACACACACACACACACACAAATGTGTTAAAGAACACATGGTGCCTCTGTAGTTGGGGATTTAACACTCAACAGGATGCAGTGCAACTTTAAACCCAAACATCTGCTCTGTGACTAACAGCATTCAGGGCTCACGGAAATGCTTCTACATATCGTTTGCCATATGTCCTCAAGGTAAAAGGTGATCACATCCAAATGTCGTAAAGGTTTGGGATGTGCTACTAATTGCACTGGAGGTGAACACTGCTTCCAAGAGCAGGGAGAAAATACAAATTAATCAACTCAGCACGTCCCCTGAATAAAATATATCCTTGCCTCATGCCGTGCTGTGTCTCAGTGGGGCCTGGCATCACTTTCTTGCTTCTCCAGTACATGGTTCTGAGGTATTCAATATTTAGCGAATCTTTGCAATACATGCAACTGGCAGAAAAGAGCATTTTGCAATAGTAAACAATGCATATCAGTCCTCCATTGGTAAAGGTGTAGATCTAGACAAACCATTCATGAAATCTGATACCAATACTTCACAGCGACAAGCAGCTGTGCATTGAACACTAGCATTGCAGATAATTTTATTTGTATAAAATATTTTAAATTAATTTTTAAAAAATCAAGTGAGTTTGGTTTTATTAAAATCTTATATTCATTAATTATAATTTTTCTTTCCTATTTTAACTTTATGTATTCTTTGAGTATTTTAGCATAAAAATAGCATTTTGTAAACAATGTATATTAATGAGTTTAACTTTAAAATTTTCTATATTTGGTTTAATGTACATTCCTGATGAAAATGTATTCAAATTGTGGGCCCCCTGAATAGAATTACATTTTATTTGTAATCCTTTAGAACACAAATCATGACAGAATATTGATTATAATAACACAATTAGTGATTTTTGCTGAAGTGAAGAAAAATAAATTTAATGGAATAAAATCCATAATAAATTATGAATTACATATCTGTCATTTTATTACTCATCTAAACAATGCCAGCCCAACAACAAAACATCCAGATATGTGCAATAACAATTAAACTTACTTGTCTTTGATTTTTTTCCCAACAAAAATTATAACTACACAGTTTTCCATTTTTCATTAGGATGGCATATTTGTCAAGATAGAAGGATGGGATGTATTTTATTCAACAGTGTTTTGATTTATAGACAGACCATTAATAGCTTGATTTGTAACTTTTAAATATTTAGACATATAGTATGCGGGCGTTCATTTGTACTCTTGCCTTGAGTTACACAAATGTTAGAGGCAGGCCTGACAACTACAACAAATGAAGAGAAGACAAAACAAAACAAAACAGAGACGAAACAACAAGGAGACTGTGAATGTGTAGAGGCCACTCTCACCTCCTTAGGCTTCAAAGCTACTGGTATTCACCCCACCTGAGATATGCCACGTACAGTCATGATGTGCCAACTCCTGCAACACAGCAACATTTCGGGATAGCTGGGGTGACTCCAAAGCATGTTGTGTTTCATTGCTGAGCCACTTCATTGCCCAGTGGGAAGGATGTTCTCCAGATGTAAAGAACTCGCAGAAGACTCAGCAGTTATTGGCTTTTGAGTGTGAACCCACACATGAAGACTAACATGAAGTACAGCCTTTTTACCATGATGTCGGGGCTGTGTGATGTCATCATACTCCAGGCGACACAGATTCCATTTGCTCCCCACTTAGCGAAAAGGTCACATACAGAAGGAAAAATGAACACGTTAGCATTGAATTTCTTACTGTTAAGGGAGGAACCAAAAGATGTGCAACTACATACGTAGTTAGCTGTGCCTACAATTATGCGGTCAAGTGTTTAAAGTTCTTTTTCTCTCTCCTTCCTGTGTACCTTTAAAGAGGTGACATAATTTGATTCTGCACACAAGCTCTGGCGCCTGCCTGACTTCAAATCCTGGCTCCACTAGTTACCAACTTGTGATTTAGGGCAATTCTGTGCCTAAGTGTCCTTTTCTACAAAATGGGTTCTAATGAGTACTTACCTCATAAGGTAGCTGTGAGAATTATATGGGTTAAGTGTCTAGAATAGTGTGCGGGCATGTAGTATGTGCTGTGCACGTTATGCAAATTTTTTAAATGTCCTTAATTATGTCTTCATTTATAGACGTCTGGGAGGACATATGTTTTGAGCTGAGTAGTACTGCAGGTCCAAGAAAAAAACTGTGACATTTGGATATTGGAAGACTCTGCTAATCCTAGACTTTGGGCTATTTACGTTGCACAATTAATTGGAATAACACCTTTTTTCCTTTTCCCTTTCTCTTAGCCCAAACTCCCTTCTAAATTAGGATTTGTGGTAGCTTACAGCATCAGAGCACACTTAATAAAGACCAGTGAATATCAAAACAAAGAGATGACTAATTACTCAGGGTCAGACCTGACCTCTTCCTCCCCACCAGCTGCCTGCAGTTCTGTGGCATACTTGGGCAAGAATTCGTCTCCTCGTGCTGGGGAACAGTGGATGCTTCTCTGTATATGCTTCAAGAATCAATACACCACCACACATGGCAAGTTTATTCACAACTCCTCTCCTCCAAAGCCCCCCACCCCCCTTCCTGCACTTTTCCTCAAGAGGACCATAAAAGTGGAGGAACCAAGGTAGGTTCAAGAAAGACCTGGACAGGGAAGGAGGAAAGAAGATCATGAACTAACCTCAGTGTGTTTACTCTTACTGTATTTTTTCCCCCAACGGAAGCCCTAAAAATCTCTCTTGAAACCCAGAGGTTTTTGGCATAAAACTTAAAAAAGTCTGATGTAAGAGGTGAAAATGCTGTTTTTCAATCAGGCTCAAATTTCTGAAATAATGACCTCTTTTTGCATGTTTTCGGGAAGGATGTCGGTAGTATGGTTACAAAATTTGTAGCAGACACATAAAATGGCCGTTCTATCGCCTTCAAGCTCCCTCATGCATTTATTTCTACAGATGATTTACAGATTTACTGAATTTAAGCAATCTTTATATCAGATACCCTAAAACGTTTTAGATGAGGTACAATTTGTTTTCCTGCGCTTTCTTAACAGGTTTGTAAGTTAGGCAAGGATGGTGCCTTTTAAATCAAATTCAATGCAGTTCTTGGCACATGGTTTTGCATGCAGGTGCCCCATAAATATTTATTGTTGATTATTTAAAAAGGAAACAATGAGAAAGTAGTTCCAATCGTGTGGGTTTTTTGGAAGGAAGGGAGTGAGTCAGAAAAAAATAGTAATCCTTAAAAATTAGTCACCATTTTCCATGACTACAAAAAACATAAACATCAAAACCCAAACAACAATATTATGCCTAAAGGTATATCAGTACCTTTAAAAAAAAAAAAGTGGTTATAACTAAAAAAAACACAACAAAACACCAAAACCATAGGATCAAAAATTATTGTAAAAATAATGAGGCTGATTTTCTGAACACATGCCACATGTTCTCAGGGAGAGAGGTGAGAAAGCACTTAATCATTCCATCTCCCTTCCAGTTCTCCCTGGTTGTGGCAGCGTCTAGTCATCTAAAAGCACTTTCCTTAAGCCCATCTGTGGCAACTACGATCATCTTTGGGTAGGCGTGAATTATGTAGGGTTCAGGCTGAGTTCTTTTAGCCAGAAAACCCCAAAATACAGTGACTTAAATAAGCGGCAGTTTATTTGTCCCCCGTAACAGTCCAGAGCTCAGTAGTCCAGGTCAGAGGTCAGCAAACAGCCTCATGTCAAATCTACCCTCTTCTTGTCTTTGTTTCTGAGGTAAGAATAGTTTTCACATCTATAAATGGCTTTTTAAAAAAAAAAAATCAAAGAAAGAATAATGTTTTGTGGCACGTGAAAATTATATAAAATTCAATCTTCAGTCTATTAAACAAAATTTATTGGAACACAGCAACACTCATTGATTCATTCATAGTCAAGTATCTGTTCATTCAAATCAAATATTCATTCATAGTCAAGTCGTTATTTAGAGCTGCTTTTGCACTACAATGGCAGAGCTGAATAATTGCAACAGAGAGAGTATGCCCCACAAAGTCTAAAGCATTTAATATTATCTGGCCTTTACAGAGAAAGTTTGTTGAGCCTAAGCTGGGGAACTCTTACCCTGTGGTCCATTCAGGGCCCCAGGTTCCTTTTATCTTGTGGTTCTGCTGTTCTTTGGTTTTTATCTAATCAGTGGATGTGGGTCACTGTGTTCCAGCCCTTGGTAACAAAGAAGTTTTTCAAAAAAAGGGCAAACAATTTTTTTTTAAGCATGTGAAGCAGAAGTTGCATGCATCACTTTTGCTCATGTGCATTCCTTTGGTGAGTTTATTCAAATATCCTACACATGATGAAAGCAGGGAAGATGAAAATGTAACAGGAAGGATGGATTTGGGGTGAAGTGGAGGGTCACCCAAAAGCTTAACACAGCACGAAGTACATGGGGTAGTTAAATCTTAAAAATCTATTGAGTACCTGAAGTCCATTAAGTTCAAAATACAGAGAGGCATACTAACCTATGTTCAAAAGTCTTCACTATATGAGTATTTATGAAAATGGCCAACTTTTGAAGTGAAGATAAATTGATGTTCAAGCTAGAGTAAACTTCTAGAAGGAATTCTAGTATTTCAATGCACGTTTTGAGGGCAAAATGTTCTCCAGGTTCCCTTTGGGACCCCAGTATATAGTGCATTTATTTTCAAGTTTATAAGTAGTAGAGACCCAGTAATTGGAGGTTACTGAAGGTACTTGGTATCAAGGGAAAAGATAGAGTGTTGGAGCTCCATGATTCTTCAGTTCCTGCCTGAAGCTCTATGAAGTAGCATAAGATTCACTTGCATTTTCTGCACTTATATGTAGCTCCTGTTTTTTAGAAATGGTAGTGACAAAGTACTTGCAATTTTGTCCAGAGTGAATCTGACTAATATACAACTCTATCAATGGTTCTCATCTTTGCTGGTTGCTTTGTGAAAATAAATAAATAAATAAAAGAATTCCCATTCCGTAAAAAATTGAGCAAGAAGAAAAATGCACTTTACTTTTTCAAATTATGGATACAGGGAGTCATCACTTTTCCAAATAACCTTATATTGCTCGGGATCAATGATTACTTTATCATGTGACATGTTCAAAAAGCTTTGTGGGGCCGTACTTTAGAGAATATGGCTCTCCTGCTTCTGAACAAGACAAGGACAAAATAAATGGCTTCATCATGAAACAGTATTGAATTAACCTTCTAAATTACAACCATAATCAGGCAATGTACATTACCATTTTGATAGCTGACATGTTCTGAAATTAGAACAGAATAATATTGAAAAGTCTTTGGAGCACAAGATGGTTTAAAAATTTTTAAGTCTACTGTAAATATATTACAGTCTATCATGTTTTGCAACATCTCTCAAAGCCTTGTTAGACCAATCTATATATGGAAAGGAATTCACCACATATATGAGAAACGTTATTTCCAATCCAATCAATGGGGAAAACCTCTTTAATAAATGCCATAGGAATCATTGACCATTCAATTGGAAAAGAAAAACGTCAGATTAGATTTCTGCCCTACAACATATACACATTAATTCCAGAAGGATTAAAGAGCCAAGTGAAAACAATTTTTTAAAGTATTGGAAGAAAATATAGAAAAAGCCGTTGTACGGAAGAAACAAAACCCAGAACTCATAAAGGAAAAGACAGCTTTATTGGCCTATTAATATATTCACGTTTAAACCTTCTGTAAAGCAAAAGACAAAGTCGTGGGGCTGGCCCGGTGACTCAGGTGGTTAGAGCTCCATGCTCCTAACTCCGAAAGCTGCCGGTTCGATTCCCACATTGGCCAGTGGGCTCTCAACCACAAGGTTGCCGGTTCAACTTCTCGAGTCCCGCAAGGGATGGTGGGCTCCTCCCCCTGCAACTAAGATTGAACACGGCACCTTGAGCTGAGCTGTCGCTGAGCTCCCGGATGGCTCAGTTGGTTGGAGTGCATCCTCTCAACCACAAGGTTGCCATTCGACTCCCACAAGGGATGGTGGGCTGCGCCCCCTGCAACTAGAAAATGGCAACTGGACCTGGAGCTGAGTTGCACCCTCCACAACTAAGATTGAAAGGACAACAACTTGACTTGGAAAAAAAGGCCTGGAAGTACACACTGTTCCCCAATAAAGTCCTGTTCCCCTTCCCCAATAAAATCTTTAAAAAAAGACAAAGTTGTGTAAAAGGCAGACTTTAGACCAGGTAACATTTTGCAATGTATAAATCATGGAAAAAATGATATACAAAGAACCTTTATAAATTATAAGTTATCTAATGAAGATGTAAGCAATGGATATAAGCAAATTTCTTCAATCAAGAAATAAAAATGGCTTATAAATAAACGAAAAGATTCTCAAACAATGTGACATTGTTTTACTCATCATATGGACAAAAATTATGAAGACTGAACATATGCAATGCTGTGTAAGCATGTGAGGAAATGGGGATTTTCATGTGTTAGTGGAGGAGTAGGTTGAAGGGAAATTTGGAAGTATCTATCCAAATCTGAAAATCATGCTTCCTTCAACCCAGCAATTCTACATCTGTGTAACTATTCCTAGAGAAATAGTTACACATGTGCAGAAAGAATCATATACAAGAAATGTTTGACTATTATAAACATAACAGTGAAAATTGGAAAGACAGAAACATTCATAGAAGAATGGTGAAATTGATGATGGAGTATTACATAACAGTTAAAAAGAAGGAATTACATTTATATGTACTATTATGAAAGTTCTCTATGAAATCATTGAGTGAAAAAGCAAGTTTTAGTTTAATACTCCTCTGCGTGTGTATACACTTATATAAAGCATGATCTCATTTATTTCTTTAAAAATTCCTAAAACAAAACCATAATGTTTTGTTTGTATTTGTGTACATGAATGCATAGGAAAGGGTCTTAAGAATGCACATCAAACCAGCAATGACCACCTCTTGATGGCTGCCTCTGAGAAATGTGATTGGTGGCACTGGTTGAAGAGGAAATTTTACTTGCACTCTGTTCTTTGATTGCTTGAGAGTGAAATGTATGGAGAAGACCCTCTCTGAGAGAATTTATTCTGCAATATAAGTATAAATAAAGCAAAATGCTTTGTGAGATATTTGGGAGCCACCCATTGTACTAGTTCTCTCACAATGTTTCTGCAACTGTTTTTCACCACCTCTTATGGTTGTTCCACTTACTACTCAAATATGTATCTGTACATATCCGACTAGCCAAGTGTGTGAGGTGAAGCTGCTGTTTGTTCATAAATGTACTATTTTATACCATTTGAATGGGAAATGACAGTCTTGCCCTGGCTTTGTAATTTATTTCATTGCCTATAAGTAATAACTGGAAAAGAGTTTAAAAGCAATCATTATTTTCAAAAAATTTGACCAATATTTGTTCTGAAATGTTAGGTTCCTTTAAAATATCAAAATACTAAAAAATGAAGTCTTCTTTTTTTCTTCTATAGAAAGTAAAAATTACGTATAACTACACTCGAAGTCCAATAGAATGGATTTAGATTTCTGCCAAATGTTCTTACTTAACATTTTTCTAGCTTTAGCAATACTTAGCTTTCACATTTAAAAAATATCTTAATGATAGTGTAAAGCAAGTTTGTGGAAAACTTAATCATCTTCATTTCACACTTTGGTAAATTTAGGCTAAATCAACATCAAATTAACCAGAATTAAGATTAGGGTTCAAGTCTTATGACTTCTGGCCTAAGTTATTTTCCCCCTACATATGCTCATCTCCCATAAACTACATACACTTTCTAAAACTGAAAGTTTTATTTCTGAGGATTATAATACAGCATTTCATATGCTGAGATTAGAGTATAGCAAGTAAAATTCATTTTAGAAAAATGTGACATTTAAGATAATGACAAATGTATCTGAATGGTGGATTAAAACAAAGAAGATATTTCACTCCTGCATAAAGAACGAAACTTGCAAAAATAAAATTTTGGTCTATCACAAAATACATGCTCATTTGTATATTAGAGAGAGAGAGAGACTCTCCACACAATTTCATTTTTAAGTGTATTCTAACGACTAAACTATAGACTAAAGGAATTATCACATATGAATTTTTCAGTGACTTAATCTGAGACTAAGGTGTATATTATTCCTATACTTAATAAAAAACACTTTGCGGAAAGATTTTTTTCTGTATATTTTATGTCAGATTTTAAGAAAACAAATCTTACATGTGTTTCTTAAATCAAAGTTCTCTAAATGTGTTTTTAAATTGTGTAAATACACTGAAGACTAAAACAACAAAATTTGTCTTACACTAGCCTATATTAGAGCATATAGTTCCATAAGTCGGTAGAGTAGGTATTGTGAAATTGCAAGCAATTATATACATGCCTGTTGCTTTATCACGCACAGCTGACCAAAACATGTGTGCCAGAGGGGCAAGTTACAGCTGATTTCATTATCACGTCTGGGGACCACCATCAGTCATAGAGACCATCGAAGGAAACAAGGCTTTTTTCTCCTATAAATTAACAATTAGAACTGATTTTGTTGTGAAACTTACTTGCTGCAAGTCTGTGACTGAAGCTTGATGAAGTATACCTGACTGGAAGTCCTTACAGCGAGGTCTGTAGGTTGATGTCTGCACTGAACCCACATCTTAGCAAGTCAAGTGCAGCGCCAATGACAAGATGCGCGCTCTGCAACCTCAAGTTATATAATAAAAGAGAACCAGGGACATCAGGAAACGATCAAATGATAATATTTATCTGCGTGATGCGCAGAAACTTAAACCTATGTCCCTTTCTGCTTTAGATTGTACCACTGTGCGGTTTGCTGCCAAGTATTTTGGGAGATAACAATGGAAAATTTGGGGGTCTGATTAGCCTTGGAAAAAAACAGTTTTAGTATATATTTTAACCACTTCCAGGTCATAATAAGAAAAAAAAAAACGCTTGAGTCGGCCACTGCCCCAGTGCTGTCCAGCCACTTTCAGGAAAGAAAAGGGCAAATGATGCTATGATTTTTAGGTTTGGGTAAATCTACTTTCGCTCTTTAAAAAAGAGGAAAGGTGTCGCTGCAGCAGCCGGGCCCGCACCGAGAACGCGGGCGTCTTGGTGCTCCTCGCCTGGAGGGTCTTCTAGGCTGCCAGAAGCTCTGAGCCTCCAATTGCACCGAAACCATAGCTTCACTACTTATTTGGGGTGATAGTGGGAAGCCAAGCATCATCAATAAAAGAATCTGATAGTTATTCTCTCTCCTTACACAGTGTCCCCGCTCGGGAATTCTAAGTTCCGTTCACTTTGCTTCGTACACATCCCTGGCCCTGAACTCGCCTTCTCTTCCACACCTGGGTCATCGTGGGTTGGACACCTGAGCTCGCCTCGTCTCAACCTTGTCTCTCTCCAACCCTATGCCCGGAGGCGAGGGCAGTCTCTCCAGCGCGGGACCCAGAACATGAATGTGTGTCTGGCTTTGAGACAGACAGGACCTCAGAAGCCCAGTGACACCAGAAAAGAGGCTCCCGGGGCTCAAGCGCCTCCTGCAATGTGTTCAATCAATATAGGCGCAAACCCGAGCTCTAACTATCTTTACTCTAGCTAATCGCGAGGAAAATAAAGGGCGCGCCGTAGTGGTCTCTCCCGCCCAGCCACTCGTGGTGAAATTTCCAACACTTGGGCCAGCTAAGACACGGGATTTGCACCGCAGCCTCTCAGCTCGCAGAGCCCGAGCCCGGCGCTACTTGCGATTTCTCCCATTTCTCCCCTACATGCGAAGGTAGTAGACCCTTTTGCTCCGCGCCTGCGAGGCTGGCGGAGCTGGGAGCCCGGCCCGCCTGAGAGGACGCGGAGGTCCGGGGACTGCCCCGCGGCGCCTGCAGAGGCAGCTCCACTGCGAGGGTTAACTGCCGTCCCGGCGGCCGGGCGGGCGCGAAGGCTTCCTTTCGCCCGCCCGGGAACGTGGATACCGCGCCCGCAGGATGTTCGCCGGCTGGGCCAGGCAGTCAGGAAACATGAGAACGCCTCGGTATTCCTGTTCCCGGGCCGCGCGCGCCCGTCTGGGTAAATAAAGCCGAGACCACGGCGGTGGCGGCGGTGAGCGCGCTGGAGCCCGCGCGGAGAACATGCGGCGGGGATGGGAGTGCGCCTAACCTCGACGCGGGAGAGCCAGCCGCCCTGCCGCCGGCTGCCGGCCCCACTGTCCCAGGTACAGCCCTCGGGTCGCCGAGTCCCGCCCGGAGCCGTGGGATGGGAGGCTCGTTCTGGCCCCTGGCGCCTCGGGAGCCCCTCGCCCTTCCCCCACTGCCTCCGCGTTCCAGAGTGGACGCGCCCGGGTGGTGGCCAAAGCTGGCCGGCGGGTCTGCTAGGAGCTTAGGAGCCCACCTGGCCGCGCCTCTTTTGCTTTAAAATTGTTCGCGGGCGTTGGACGGGTCAGTTCCGCAGGGAGGGAGCTCTCCAAACGACAATTTGGAGTCATTCAGGGTAAGTGGGGAGCAGAGGAGCCGAAAGGAGGCGTGGGGGACCGCGCGTGGGCTCCCGGGAGGCTCAGGAGCGGCTGTTCGCACGCCCCCCGGACGCTTTGCGTCAGCACCCAGCTGTTGGACCTTTTCCTCCCCCCCTCACACCGCGCTTGCTGCCTGCAGACCCAGACTGTGCGGGTTATCTGTGTGGGCTACGGTATCTCTTGTGTGGGCCGGGGACAGCCGGGGAAGGGCCCTCTCTGCCACACCTCGGGGCGGATTCGCTGGGAAAAAGCAAAAGCAAAAACACACCAGTGCATCTAGGAAGACAAGGCTGGGGTGGGGGAAACGGTGGGGCTGGGAAGGGGTGTGTTTTACAAACGCAGCAGCGTGAACGCTAAGCACGAAGCGCACGGATTTACAAAGGAAAAACAAGGGGAGTCCTGACCTTAGAACCGGGGCTGAGAGGACAGAAATTTGCTTTCACACTTATCGCGGAGGCTGTGTCTACACCCCAGATACGTACCTGTCTGCGCGGAAGGACTCAGTCTTATGGAACGCGGGGCCGCCAGCAGAGGTCTGACTTCACCTCCCTGGCAGTACGGCAGCCGTCGTTTAATCGCTGTGGTCATAGCCCTAAATTGTCGCGCGTGGCCGCTGCTGTGGTGGCCGGAGGGCGGGGCGGGGGGCGTTGGCGAGTGTGGGCGCTCGGCAAGGCAGAGTATCTGTACGTGGGTGGGGGGTGGCAGCCCACGCCGCGGCGGGGCGGGGTGAGGGGCGCTGGCTACGAAGCGGAGGTGGTTCGAAAGGAACGCCAGCTGCGGGGAGTCGCGAGGCGGGGAGATGGGGCGGGCTGGGACGGCGGCGTGCCTCGGGGCGGTCACTCGGCTGCTCCTCCGCGGCGCGGACTTGACCCTGACGTCTGCGCGCCGCGGACAGAGGCTCCCAGCCGCCGGGTGCGGGGAGGTGAGCTGGAGGCTTTTCCCGACTGTGGCCGCCTCAGGCCCGGTGGCGCGCGAACCACGAAGCCTCCTTCCACTCCTACCACCTTTGCAGCCTCTGAAATGGTTCCCCGAGACTCCAGAAAGGGGCGGGTGTGGAAGGGCTCAGAGGTCGAGTCTCACACCCGCTCTGCGGAAGAGGATCTTACTGACAGCGGGCTCCAGGGGTTCTGGGACTCCCGCGCCTTTGACCTGCGGGGATACTGCGCTTCCCAGAGCGGGCTGGGGGATGGTAGGAAGACTTGGGGGGAGAGGGTTATGTGGTGCTTTTGTCCTTGACGCCACTTAACACTGCAGTCTGCTAACTTTGCCTGCCCTCAACCCCACCCCAGGGACCTTAGCCGGAATAAGGACGCAGGGGGTTCAGCCAAACCACCCAGGATCTAGAGAACGTGAAAATCCCTGAAATCCGGGTACGGCATGGGACTCATTAACTCGGGCTTGCGGGTGCGGTCGTTCATGTTACTCTAAAATCTCCCAACTGGTCTTTACGACCCGAGTGGGAGCTTGGAGAGGCTTTAGTCTTCCGTTGTGACCGAAGACAACGCGGAGCCTCTCGCCAATCGCGCTCCGCTATCTGGAGTGTGCTTGTTCCAGATTAAAACCAAAGCAGGAAGGCTTGTTTAGGAATCACTTTCCTTTGCCGCTGCGGGTACACCATTTCTGGTTGAAGTGTCTTGGGGGCTCGATCGCCGGGTCAAGGAGGAGGGCAGGGACCTTTTCCCGGAGAGTGCGGGTGGGGAGTAGGTGAGGGGGGAGCGGTGTAGCCGAGTAGGGAGAGGAGCAGATCCCCTCGTTCGGGTGAGGCAGTGCTGCTCCTGCCCAGGACTCCGTAGCCGCTGCGCCACGGCCAAGTTCGGGGCTCGGATCGCTCAGGGTGTGAGCGCTCTCAGCGAGTAACGTGATGCACCTTCATCTCCTAGAACCTGAGCCCTGCGGAGCTCCTGGCGGCCCGGCTCCGAGGCGCTGCGGCTGCACCGGGTGCTTCTGCCAGCCCACACCATGAACACCATCGTCTTCGACAAGCTCAGCGGCGCCGTGCTTTTTGAGGACCACGGCGCTGCGGAAAGGGAGCGGGGCGGCCGGCCCTACGGCGGCGTCCTGGACAGTCCCCACGCCCGCCCTGAGGTGGGCATTTCGGAGGGCCCGCCCCTCAAGGACAACCTCGGCCTGAGACACCGGAGGACCGGGTATGCTCACACTTCTGGGGCTCCTGCCAGTGCCCAGCCCAGAGTGGTTGGGCCGGTGAACGGCGCTGGCAACCGGGGTCGGCGGGGTAGGGGCGCGGAGTTTCCCGGAAGGGCAGGTCTCCGCCTCCTGGTCTTGCGCATTCTCATTATAAGGTAGTAGTTTCTCAAAATATGGGGGGATCGATTCGTCAGGACAGCTCTTAAGAGGCTTATTGGAAACTGAGGACATCTGGGACTGCCCCCGCAGCCCTCCCATACCTGGACCTCAGGGTGGTGGGTTACCTGCCCCTCTCCGGACCGCGGGTGCAGACGCGCGGCTGAGATCCAGGTAGACAGGATTGAGCAGGAAGCGTAATAACATGGTAGGGCCAAGCAATCGGGGCTTCCCAGGTCAGGCCAGCCCCTTGGACTTCCCCTTTTCTGTCAGGACAGGGCCTCGCCACCGCCTCGCGGTTCGCCAAGGTGTTGGGAAGGTCGGCTTTTCGCAGAGTGCCTTAGACGCGCGCGGCTCGCTGGGGCTCGCTGCCAGCCGGGAGGGGTAGGCCGCAGGCCTGCCCGGCCGGATTTCGGTTTAGCAGGGTGAGGAGCTGCTGGCGGGGGTGGGGGTGGGAGCGAGAGCTCGCGGGTGGGCGAGATGCTCGGGCTGCAGACGCGTGGACGGCCGTCTCTAGCCGGGCCACCTCCCGGCTGCTCCCGAAGCGTCGGGTTGGGGAGGGGCGGCAGCCCTGGCCGTCTCCACCTGAAAGATTGCATCAGCTGCTTGTTCTGTGGCGCTGCTGGTTAGTAAAACAGAGATTAGGTTTCGTCAAAATGTTACTACCAGTCCTTTCGGATGGAATTGCATTTCAAAGTGTTTAAAGAGGCAAAGGCCCGGGAGACTGCGGCACAGGCGTGCGAGTCTCCCGGAGTGGCGTGGCGCACGAGCGGCCACGCGGCGACACCTCCCGGAGCCGCCTGGGAGCGCAGCGCCCAACGCCCGGCTCCGGGCAGCATGTCTCTTTCTCCTATGCTTTTCCCGAGGTCTTTTTACTTAATGGGACAGAGCTTTCCATACTTTTAAACTCTCCCTATATCGGGAAAAGACCCTTAGCGTGTTTTTTAGGTGCAACATCCTTTCCCCACGAATCCTTCCTTTGGAAAGTTTCTCCTTTTCCCAGAGGATCAAAGGAAACTGGAGAGAGTCCGAAGAGAACCAGGGCAACGGGGCGGCCGTCATCCATTGCTTTACTGCCGCCGTCCAGTGGGCGACCTATCCTTTGACTACAGGCGACCGGAAGCCCTGAGCGGCAGGCGTGAATTCTCTGAAAGAACCGTCAAGAGCCGGCAGTGATCTCTACCTGGCCGGCGAGGCCGGGGCCACTGAGAAGGGCGCAGTGCAGACTGGCTAGGGAAGGGTGAAAGCCCTGTTGTACAGATCTGTAGCTTGAATAACATTTCCCTTCAAATCACTTAACCATCGTCACTAAACCTCTAATCTCGGGTTACTGGCTTTTCCCCCGTTTCAAGATAAACTTAGGATCCCTCACTGCCACAGGACCCCCCTGCGACAACCAGACCATTTCAAAGAGAGATGCTTAGGAAGGGATATTCCCGCCCAGAAATTGTGTGGCTCCCTCGCTTCACCCTTGTGGCGCGCCGGGCGGGTGTACGCGGCTGGGCTGAATGCCCTGGGGTGCCTAGTGAGGGTTCTGTGGCCGCTGAAATGCTTCCCCTCGTGGGGGATCCCGGCGGGCAGCGTCCAGACGGCGCCACTCACCAAGACCCCTCCTCTCACTGTGTCCCAGGGCTAGGCAGAATGGCGGGAAGGTGAGGCACAAGCGGCAGGCCCTACAAGACATGGCGCGGCCCCTCAAGCAGTGGCTTTACAAACACCGTGACAACCCGTACCCCACCAAGACGGAGAAGATACTCTTGGCGCTGGGCTCGCAGATGACGCTAGTACAGGTAATCCGGGTCCACCAAACCCCTGATCCGTCTCCTGGCAAAAGGGTGAGGAGCGGGCACACTTCATTATGTTTGTGCGGATCCTCACCTGGCGCCAGGCCTTGGGGAAGGATGGAACAGAGAAAGGCTGGCCAGATGCTTTGGCTCCTGCTGCTGAAGATGCTGAGGGGTTGGCACAGGACGGGAGCAGAGCTGTGTTCTGGGAAGTTTCTGGGTTTCCTTTCAGGCCTATCTATCAGTTCAGTACTAATGCTCGGTCCAGGAGGGATCACATGGTGTTCTGTTAGGAAGGGCAGTGAAAAGTCAAATGCAGAGTTATGAGAAGGTGTCTGGGAATCTGGACTGGTGGACCTTATATAGATGGATACAGATGAGACTACCCTAAGTGATTTTCACAATCACTACCCTAAGTGTGCATCACAATCACCTGGAGGACTTGTGAAAACACATTGCTGGGCCCCATCCCAGGGTTTCTGATTCAGTAGTAGGTCTGGGGTGGGGCCCATGATTTGCATTTCTAACAAGTTCTGGGGACCTGATGCTGAAGCTGCTGGCCCTGGACCATACTTTGAGAACCATACAGGCAACCCACATAAGGGCCCCATATTACAGGTCAAGTACAGGATAACTTTCAAAATGACCATTACTGACAGATTGGAGGTGGGTTGAAGGGGCAAGAAGTAGGTTTGGATTTTTTTTTTTTTTTTTAAAGGAGAAGCATCCTAGGCATTAGCTAGAATCCACAAAATTTCTCTGATGGTTATCTTTCCCAAGATAAAGAAGAGGGAAATTTCAAATGGTTGGGTTACTTGTCAAGTGTAGAGAGATGGTGCAAGTTTGTTTCTTTTCCAGTGAACATTGCATTTGACTAGCTTTTCCCCTACATAATCTTATTTCATAATATCACAAGAACCTGGTGAGGTATACAAATTATTGTCAGCATTTTACATGCGAGTAACCAAAACAGGTGGAGGTTAAGTGTTAGTAAGGATAGAGGTAGACGTGGAAATAATGTAATTCCATATCAAATGCTCTTTCCAACAGACCACAGTTTTGTTTAATAAATATGGTGAAACGAACTTTTATACATGCAAACAGAACACATGTATTCAGAAAAAAGAGGAGTGAAATGTGCTGAGAAGTTTCACATATTATAGTAGCACTACATCACTGCGTTTATGAAATTTTGGTCATTCCATTAACTTTATAGTAGGGGAGAACTCCAAAATAAAAAACAATAGTTAACTATTAGATAATATATAAATTGCTTTCCAGAGTATTTAAGAAGACCATTTGAGAATTAAAGAAAAGTATGACAGAGTATGAAAGTTGACGAGTGTTCAGGCATATTAAAAGTATAATATGCATTTCTCTGCTTATTTTCAGAATGCAATTGTAGAGAAAAACATCTGTTTTGCTTTATATTAACAAGCAATAGTATTAATAGTGATTTGCTGCAGCACTGGAGGGGAAAATTAATTTAGTGTTCTTGGCTTAATATCTGCTTAACATAAAACTATGTAACTTTCAGTGATTTACATAAGTAGTTTCTAAATAAATTATTCCAGTCAGAAAAACTTGACTTATGGAAAATACATGCATATGTTCAAATTTCTTTTTAAACAGGTATGCTATTTATTTTGAGAATACACTAATTTATAGAGCTATTTGAATATTTCACAATGATATTAACAATAAAACATTAGATTATTTTGGTTTATTACATAGTTCTATGTTTAATACTTGCCACCTTTCTTATAAAAGCAAAAAATACTTATGACATAT
Source organism: Rhinolophus ferrumequinum (assembly GCF_004115265.2). Classification (NCBI taxonomy): domain Eukaryota; kingdom Metazoa; phylum Chordata; class Mammalia; order Chiroptera; family Rhinolophidae; genus Rhinolophus; species Rhinolophus ferrumequinum. The sequence continues at coordinate 244,217 of NC_046288.1, read as the reverse complement.
TTAGAACACTTTTTTAATTATGAAAAATAATATTTGTCATTAGCAGACATTTAAATTTTCATGTGCGATAGTTTTGTTGAGATGCAATACAAGTAGTTTTAATTTTAATACAGAATCGAATTATTTTCTATCTATAATGATAGTGCAAATGCAAATACTTCTTTTTGCCTTAAGATTTTGGTAAGGCTATTACATTTTCTAATTTACATGAAAGTTTCATTCATGAAATGAAAACTTTTCTTATTAAATTTTCTTTCTCTTATGCTCAGAAAATAAAAATGCACAAAATTATGTAATTTTAAAATAGGGCAAAGGTAATTATTTATAATAATAAGTGATACCTGTTTAATAATTTCCCAATTTTATAGTAAATGATGTTGATTTCTGGAAATTTAAAGTGATAAATGGAAAAAATAAAAATGTGTAGTACAGCCAAGTTACCTTATATATAATCTTATTTGGGTTCAGTTATTTTCAATTAGGCATAAGGGATATCTATGTAAGAAATATATATATATATACATGCGCACACATATCTACCTACCTACCTATATGTTTATGTATGGGAAATTTGTAAAAGTCAGATATAAAACATCAAAGCAAATTCTGACTCTATGGGAAACCAAATACATTATGTAAATACTTTACACTTCTGGGGGGAAAATACAAAACTCTGGTCTAAATAAAGGTTTTACTCCCTGCAAATTAGATCTTTATTTAATGAGTCAGGTTCTCCCACTGAATAAATTTCTCCTGTGGATTCAGGCTTCTTGAGAAGAGTGATTATGTCTTATTCATCTTAATACCCCTATACCACACCAGCACAGTATTTTCCATATAGTGAACTATCCGTACATGTTTATAGAGTAAATAAGTTCTATCGGGGAAATACCACTTCTATCACTACGTGGCTTTCCAAACCACCTTTCCTAAAATTAGAGAATGTTTTAAAATCCATTCCATTGAAAGGAATACACAGAAGGCAGCTCATTATCTTTAATGCTATATGATGGTTCTACAAAACAAGCAAGAGTATAACTAATTTTATTATTTTCAATATATCTGGAAATATGTCATATTTTTATGCTTATAAACAAATATGGAGTGTCCCTTATTTCAGGTTCCAAACTCATATTTCTTGTTTATTGCAACACCTCTTATCTCTGTTTTTCATGATGTATATTAATAAGCTGTTAGCATAACTTTTATTCCTTAATTACAAGACTATCTTATATTTTGATAATTTTTTTACATTTAACATTTTCCTTTTCATTGTGTGTCAAGCTGTCAAACTTTTCATGAGAAGCATTTTTGTCTTATTTTGTTGTTCTTAAATTGATAAGGAGAGTGTACAACCTGGTCATCAATCTTCATTAAACCTAAACAAAAAGCCAAAACTTTAGTGGAGGAAATATATTTAGGACCACAAAAGGTACTTTTTCTGATAAATAAAAGCTGTAAGGACATGAATCAGCACCTACTTTATTTATCCCTGAAAAAATGAAGCAGAAAGAATTATGTGCGCAACTTAATTTTTTTCTCCTTACTAGACTTGGCAGCTTGTCTTAATGTGCTATCATATAACTATGTTTGATTCTCATTTGCATTATTAATCTGGTATCTTCCTAATGAGATACAAGTATTTGTATAAATTTAACAGGGAGATGATTTGTGTGTGTGTGTGTGTGTGTGTGTGTGCGCGTGCGTGCGCGCACGTGCGTGCACATTTTGACTCTTAACCAACCAAAATTTTCCACTGCGCTTTATTCCTGCTGGCCATTATTCAAACATTATAAAAATATACTCTGTACTCTCAAAATATAAACAGTTTTATTGTGGAATAATATAAAGTGGTATACAGTTGGGGTTTTGTATTATTGTAAGAAATGGATCTCACCAAGGAATAATTGCCTTTGGAGAGTTTTTAAAAGGGCAGATGGAGGCTGTATCTGGTTTTAATATTTTCTATTGTTTATGTGTGTATATATTTTTACACATATTTATATTTTTTCTGGACTATATAAGTGCAATGTCTCCTTGGGATGATTTCTTTCATGATTACAATACAGAGTGCAATTTAATGATTGGGTGTTAATGCTTCCTCCTCTTATACCATTTTTCCCTGAAAATAAGACCTAGCAGGACCATCAGCTCTAATGCATCTTTTGAAGCAAACATTAATATAAGACCCGGTCTTACATTATGTTATATCTTATAATATTATGTAAGACCAGGACTTATAATATATTAAAATAAGACTGGGTCTTATATTAATGTTTGCTCCAAAAGACACATTAGAGCTGATGGTTCGGCTAGGTCTTATTTTCGGGGAAACACAGTTAGTAGAATTTTTCAATTTGTAGGATATGTCCATACACCATTTGATTAAAACTGCTCTGTTGCAAGATTTTGCCTCCTATGTTGACATAGCTCTGTTTTTGCTTGGTATGAGAGTTTCTGCTGAGATATATATCCAGTTATTAACTGCAAGGATTATGGCAACTGTTAAATATTCAACAAAATCTTAAAAAGGTCCTTCTACATTATTCCAAGTGTTATATGACATGGTCTGCAAATGAAGTGCTCAATATTTCAGTTGAGTAACTCAGAATGTGTTAATTCTGTATGTTCACAGATGGACAGATGCCAGCATATCCCTTTGGGTTTACTGTAATGATTGCTCAGTCAATATGATGAATGTAAACACGTCTGTTAAAGTAGCATGAAAATTACTTCATTTTCTCTTCCAGTTTCTAGATATTTGGTTCTCCAAGCATTCATTATAAAATACAGTGTTTTTAAAACTCTGAGTTTGACATTAAAATGCTGTTCCAGAACCAACCCTTGGTAAGGAGTCCTGCTTCATGTAAAATAGAATTTTAAAAGAATTTGAATAATAACTAAAGGAACCTATAGTAAGTTAAAGGTAGAAAACCTGAACTGATATTTTCACCTTCAGTGAAACAAATGGAGTTCACATTCGTTCCTCAGGGGGAAAAAATTGTAAAATAATATTTATGCAAATTTGTTAACCAACTATTTGTCTGTTGTTTGCACAACTTAATGCAAGTACATATTAAACACCTCAGACTATAAGCAGTCCTTTGGCTGTACTGTAAATTTCTAGTAATGAAATACTGACAGAGGAAATATATTAGCAGATTTGGTACCCGTCAAACTTATGAAATAAATTTAGAAACAGCCTATATTAGGCATAGCAAACCTTTCTGGAAAGTCTCTTAATATTCCTTAATATTAAGGAATTCCTTAATATTCCTTAAGGAATAATTAGTATAATTAATATATATGGATATATAAAACAAAGAAAAGGATATGACCTCTACATATGAAAAGCTAGTTTAAATGTCATTCCAGCATGACATTTAAAGGTCCCATTTTTCTATATTAGAATTATAATATGTTAATGTTTTCTGAAATTAGAAGGCCATTATATTGCATTTTCATAAAAAATATGAAGAGTTTTGTAAGAATTTGATTTTACACTGTACTGTGTGGTATAATATTTGTGTTGAGACTTAAGTTTAGTTAAGAATTAAGGTTAGCTAAGATTTAAGGTTTATCAGAATTATGTGATGTTTAGTAAAGAAAGTAACAAAAGGTTTGGGATTTAGAGTCTAATAACTATGTGGCATAGACAGGAAGTTGTGGTGTGTCCTCTATGTGTGAGAGGGGCAGAGAAGGACATAAACACACATCTGATTGCTAGAGAGAGTGGTCGAGAGCAGAAGGTAGATTGGTATCAACTATAAAGAGAATTAACTGCTGTAGGAGAGTGGGGGCTATATTCACAGATCTTAATTTTTAGAGTGACAAGTATATTAGGGACCATCTAATGCATTTTGTAGATGAAGGGTTTGAAGTTCAGAAAAGTGAGTGACTTACCTCAATTCACACAGCATGTTTTTGGCAAATTCAGAACAGTAACCCAGGTCTCTTTCTACCATACCACAGTTATAACTGTGGTAATGAGGATTTGAAGAAGTTAAGTGATTGAATCATAATGGTGCATCAACTTGAATTTGATGGTGGTTAAGATCCATTCAAGTGGAATGGAAGTTTGAAAAAAGAATGTCCTGAAATTCCTAGTTAGTAGTAACGAGGACTTGGACCAACACTTTGGCCATGACTTAGAGAATAGGAGGAGGTTTGAGAAATGTGGTGAAGAAGTCGACAGGTATTTTGTGCTTCCACAGTGGTAACCCACCCGTGTATCCCAGTTAATTATGTATAGTTCTTCACTGCTGGCCCTACTGTGTGTGCAGGGGACAAAATCTATCTGTTCCTAGCACTAACCATCATGGCTAAAGCACAGGAGCTTTATATATAAGAGATATATCTTTGTTGAAGGAATAGTCCCAGAAGTTGTCTGTCTGTAGAGATTGGAAAAGACTGAGAACTTTAAGTGGGACTGAATCATCATCATAATAGCACAGCTTGATGGGAAGAAGGGTTGATGAAGACTAAGTCTTCTGAAATGCCATGGTGAAATTGCACGTAAGTTTAAGCGGACAATTGTCATTGCTAGGACACAGAGGAAGTAATAGGTAATATTGAATATATTAATAAATATATATGTGTGTGTATATATATATATATATATATAACATTATATATTTTGTATATATATGTAAACTGGAAAAAACTACCATTTTTATCCATGGGGACAAAGAGAAAAATATTGTAGCTTTGTTTTTTTAAAAAGTAGTAATCACCACAGGTCCATTCAACAATTGGGGCTTGAGCATATGCAAAAATTGTATATAGTATAAATCTAAAAAAAGGAAAAAACGAACTTCCAGTACAAGCATTGCCACACAAACCATTATGGTAATGTGGGGTCATGTTCTGGAACAGATTGGTAGAATGATGTAATTCTCTTTCCACAATTCATTCTTTTAAAGGTAAATATCAGCCTTCAAGTTTTTAGTATATATGGTATATTGTGATGATAGCCTGATATTTTAAAAGAAACTTCAAGTACCACTTTAGCTTCTAGAAATCCAACAGCACCTTATAAAAACAATGGAAGTAACTTTGATGTGCAGTGTTCATTTCTTTGGAAGCACGTGACTTTCAGCTTAAAGCTCCGTGTTATTTGGCTTTTTTCCTCCCTCGACTTGTCTTATTGCTTTGTCTCTGATTGTTTTGCCAGCTCCTCTTTTGTAGTTCTACCTCCTTAATCGATGGAGGTTTCCAGGGATTGGTCCTTGACCAACTTATCATTCTGTCTCCTCTCACAACTTCAGCTATCACTTCTGTGCATTCCACCCAAATCTGCTCTTCCTCTCCCTTAAGTGTCAGGTACCATTTTTATTTTCTTGCTGCACATCTCACCTGTATATTTTTCTGGTGCCTCAAATTAAACATTCCCCAAAACAAACACATCATTTTACCCTTAACCAGATCCCCTTTCTTTCTCAAAATAACACTGCCCTTTTCATGGTTATACAGGTTTGGTGACTCTCCCCAATTCCTTACCCATCACGTCTCTGGAATTTGACCTATATTTTTTCTAGTATCCTCTTTATTGGGAACACATTTCTCTAGCCATTATACCTGATATATTCCTTCAAAGCCTTAAATTTCTCATGGAGTCTTTAGTTGCATATAAAAATAACACCTCCTTCCTTTGGACTCCTGAATGATTTTGTTTTAATGCCTCTTAAACCATTCTTCACATTCTTTCCCATATTACAGTTATTTGTATACTCTCCTATCTCTCTTATTAGATTGAAAATTTGATGGCAAAGCCTTTTCATTTTTTTTTTTTTATTCCCAGAATACAATACGCGCTGAATCTCTGTAGTAAATGCTCAGCATGTTTGTTGAATGAATGAGTGAACGAATGGAATGAATGTCCAATACTGTTACATTCTGGGAATATTGAATGATCAGAGATACTGAGAGAGGCTTACGTTCCTTATCGGAATTGTATGATGGGGATTTTTTTAATATGTTGTTAATTGAAAAATAATACTTTTTTAGGTGTCAAATTGGTTTGCTAATGCAAGACGTCGGCTTAAGAATACTGTTCGACAGCCAGATTTAAGCTGGGCTTTAAGAATAAAGTTGTACAACAAGTACGTTCAAGGAAATGCTGAGCGGCTTAGTGTAAGCAGTGATGATTCATGTTCCGAAGGTTTGTTCATATTTTTATTCTGCTTTCTTGACTTTGCCTCTGTAATAAGAAGTTCACCTCAATTGCTATTTTTAAGGTCAATCCCACAAAACATGATGGTGCCATAACGGTTCTTTTTTATTGCATGAGGTAACTTTGCTTTTACAATACTATAAATGACCAACAGAATTATGGCTGTTTCCTCTTGTTTATAGATTTATTGTGTGTCAGAATAACATTTTCTGTGAAATTCATTAAAATTAAAATACCACAGGGAGAGCTTACATAGATTCCACCTTTCCTATGCCTAAAAATTAACCTTGAATATCTGAGATAATTTTATACACTTTAAATATTTTTTCTTTGCATGCATTTTTAATGATTAAATATAACCGTTGGGTGGCTAGGGAAAAGTATATGCAAATATTACCTAGCGATATTTTTTCCCCTTAGATGGAGAAAACCCTCCAAGAAACCACATGAATGAAGGGGGCTATAATAATCCAGTTCACCATCCTGTGATTAAAAGTGAGAGCTCAGTCATAAAAGCTGGAGTGAGGCCAGAGTCACGGGCCAATGAGGACTACGTGTCACCCCCAAAATACAAGAGCAGCTTGTTGAACCGTTACCTTAACGACTCTTTGAGACATGTCATGGCCACAAATGCTGCCATGATGGGAAAGACAAGGCAAAGAAACCATTCTGGCTCTTTTAGTTCTAATGAATTTGAGGAAGAATTAGTGTCTCCCTCGTCATCAGAAACCGAAGGCAACTTTGTCTATCGCACAGGTAAGTCTGCTTTTTTGTGATACCTTGTTTAAAACCATTAAAACTGCAGCAGAAAGGTTTATTTTGACAGCTATAAAGGCATAATTTTTACTGTTTTGCATCAGACTTTTCACATATCACCCATAATTAAGTTTTAAAGATTTTGTTTTGTTTTTTAATTACCAGATATGCTTGTTAATTGATCATGGGAAATTTTCACTCTTAATAATAATGATAAGAATTTTCATTCTTAATAATAATTTTTAATCTGAATGATAAACATTCTTAGAGGATATATATATTGGCCTTTATGAATAAATTTTAATGGGGGAATGTTCTGGATTCCATTGCCAGCCATGCAAATACTTTGTATCCCATCTTTTCTCTTAAATTCTTTGATTGCCATTAATGGTGGAAAAGGAACACAAATTAGCATGGGTGCCAAGACTTTTGTGATGGAACAGTATAGGACTGGCTTAAATTGCTTTGGAAATTTTACTTTTATTCCTGGAAAGCACAAGTAGGGCTGATAAATAGCATTCAAAATTTTACTTTCATTCCAGAAATAATGGATTGGCTCCTACTGTTATAAAACTTTCAGATGGAGTAGCGAGTTCAGTAAACTTTTCTATCTCGACTTCAGTTCCCAGAGGCCTTGTTCATAAAGAGTGCTTGAGCAAGTTGCTTCAAAACAAAAGATATGAGGGACTGCTTCTGATGTAGATAGAGTCCAGGTCCTGAAAATGCCAACAAATGAGATCTAGAAATGTTAGAGCTGGAGATAACTTCAGAAAGCATCTAGTCCTGCCACATTATGCTACAGATAAGAAAATGCAGACCAAGGACATGAAGCTCATTATTTTTCTCTGATCAGTAATGCAGCTGAGCACAAGAGGTAGGAGGAACGTTAACTACTACTAGACTATTACTGTTATTACAAATACTAATATAACTAGTATTAGACTATTACTGTTATTATGCATACTAATACTATTACTGTTATTATTACAAATACTGCCATCAATTATTGATTAGTTATGGTATGCCAGGCCTTATGCTAAATAGGACACAAGTGTTACTACATTTAGTCCTCAGCATATGAAGGAGCTTTATATGTAACCAACAGAGCCTTATAAAGGAATGTATAAATTTGGTCTGTTTAATATTCCCGGCAGACTATTTAGCCAGAAATCTGATTCTTAAGTGTCTACAAATGTGTTTAAGATATATTATCTCTGAGGAATCAGAAAAAAAAAAAATCTCACTATATTTTTAAAGACTTAAATCAACCTCATTTTTCTGTTTGCATCTCCAATTTCCAATAATGAAAACAACTCCAAAGAGTTCAAAATATAAAAATAGTCTTGTAAATAATAATTGGATCTATGAAGAAGTAAAAGATGCAATAATAGACTATTTAGCTAATAACAAAAAATTTTAAAACTAATGCAAACATTTAACTAATGTGACCGGAGCAGAACTTGGAGGTAATTTAAAGCTTTATGAATGTTAATTTATATACAAAGGAAAATAAATCAACATTGAAAAAAGAATAAAAAAACAAAAAAGAGTAAAATGGAAAGCTGAAAAATAGATAAATAAATAAAGAATTGACTCTTTGAAAGCAGTCAAAGAAATAAGCAAAAATTATCACAAATTAAAGTTAGAAATGCGAAAGGAGATATAGTCGTCACTATATAGGTACTAAACAAAAAATATTGTTAAAATTATGATGAAACACTATTTACAATTGTTGAATTAGTGGTGATTCAACCTGTATGTAAATGCATATATGAAATGAATTGGTATTATCCACACAAGTTGGTATTATCCACACAAATTAAATTATAAACTCATAATAATAAAAGTTTTAAATCACCACTAATTCAGGAAAAATTAAGGTTTTTAGTAAACCTAATTCCCAAAACACAACTTGATAGACTCATTGGATTTATTTCAAACTATGAAAAAATAATTAATTCCCATGCTTTATACATTTTTCTAAAACATATAAAAATATGGGAAGTATATTAGTTTTTAAAAATGTAAATGTGATCCTAACCACAAACCAGATTAAAAGCATAAAACTCAAAAATTTTATATTGATACTGACTATGAAATAACATAAGCAATATTAATAATGTAACGTTAAGTGAAAAATAATTTAAAAGTGTGGTAATCCTGAATACAATTATGATAATACAAATATGTACAGACAGAAACAAGAAACATTTTTGGAACAATGAAAATTAATTTTGATGAAGTGGAATGATGGTCTATTTTTTTTTAGTTTCTTATAAATTTTTGTATGTTGCTCAATAAAAGTAAGGTCATGTCTCTGAAATTTACCCAGTGTAATGAGTCTTCTGAAAATGCATGCTCTTTTCAGAGGTGACAAAATAAAAAAAAAATAAAAAATCAAAGCTGGAATAACATGCCTGTATAGTTGATGCTTTTCAAAGTTAAATATCTTGGCCATTTATTTTTATTAATGCATTCCAATGGACTCCTCATTTGCCAAGTTCTATTTTTAAATAAAACCCTAATTTTTAGTTATGCAAGCAGTGAGAAAGCAGCCTAGACACGTAAACTTCTGGTTTTCCATGCATGTTTATAAACTTTAAAAGAACAGGATACATTTTTTGGTTTTGTGGATGGAGAATTAAGAAAGACTGGTGGTGTAAGACTGGTCTGCTAAATTTAAGATCAAAACAATAAATGGCGATCTTCTATGGGAACTGAGTGTCAACATTTGCTGCAGTTGTAACTGGGTTACCACTCATGCATAAATAGTAGAACAGGGGACTTCAATAAATACTTTCTGAGCAACTGCTATGGTTTTCGCTGGCATACAGACTTACTCTGGATTCCTTCAATTCCTTCTGGTTATATCTTTCTTTCCTCACCTAAATATCTTCTAAGTCTACTATTATTAAACACCACTCCTCGTCCCAGTTCTATCATGGTACAAAGATTTCTTTTAAATTCTTTTTCAAGAACTGACCACCTTTAAATACAATTTATTGGTCTATCTATGCTAAAAAAATAATCCATTTTTTTCATCCATTTCTGTAAAAGAGCTGCTATCTCATGATGCATTTCTTTAAATACATGGAATCAAAAAGCCAAATGAAAGAATTGGTGTGTGGAAGGATAATGTATCATTGAATTTCATTTTCACTTGTTTGTGTTAAGGAGACACCTGGTAGATTATAAAATAATAATCCCAATCGAAGATTATTACTAGATACCATCAAAGTAGATACAAACATGTTTTCATTGATTTTATATAGATATTAAATACTTCACTGTAATCCTCAGTCTCCTGCATCGTGTGGGGGGAAAAAGTGTTCTTTTTTCAGGGGCGTAGTAGGCTCTCATTAAATATGGGTTTAAAACATTTCTGGCAGCATCAATTATAACATTAGCATTGATCATAATTATTAAGGTCATTGTTTCCAAATACAATTAAGTAAAGAATAAAATTTATTCAGTGTCGTCCATTGAATTAAGTCATCTAAATTAAAGTTACAATCGATTTTCATCATGTTAGGTAACAGATGACAATTTTCAGATTTTTGATGGAGTGAATTCCCATCACAAACTGAGCTACAGGCCTCTAGATCCTAAATGGGCCTGCTCTAAGGTATCAGGATAAGGACTCTAGCCATCATATCCACCTCCATCTCTGTTGAATCAGTGCTCATACTCTCCAGATGGTAGCATCCATGAAGGAGCCATCTGCCATCTGTGCCACCTTACAGAGTAAGTCCTCACTGCAGCCTTTCCTAACTTGGATAGAATTTGATTTGCCCAAGCCTATTACATTTCCTTCTTTAGTGAAGGAGAGAGGAAAGGTTTCTAAGAAGTGCACCGATGGGGGAAATCAGGCAAGTCTTGAAATTAAATGTGTGGATTTCCCTTCTCCTATTGCTCAGCTTGAGGACAGGTCCCTATTCTGTTCTTTTCTTTTTGCAGCTCACAAATGATCAACTTTTGAGCCCCATTGCTCTGCCGTCATATAATTTAATTCATAAATTTAACCTGCTCCCACAAGACTGAATATTTAAACTTCATCTTGTTAAACTGTCTAAAATACCTCTTAATCATACAAATCTGGTGTTGCAAAAACATATAGGCAGATGGGACTCTTTTCTCTGTTAGTGTGAATTAATCAGATTAGCTTCCCCTCCACTTGACTGACATGAATATCCATGAAAAAAGAAGAGAAACAAGAAGTCATCTATTTGGTACATGGGATACTGAGTCCATTTGGACTCAGCTGCCACAGTTGGAGCAAAATGAGAGAATGAGGTATTTCGGTTACTGAAGAAAGAGAAACTAGGAAGTAGAAAGAAATTTGGGGAGGATGACAAAGGCTAAACACCATTTCCAAACATTTTTTTCTTGGCTAATGATGACTCACAAAGGAAGAGATGGCCTTTTTTCCCTCTCTTTCTGTACACTCATGTGCTTTCAATTTTTTAAAATTTTTTTTTAATTAAAGTTTATTGGGGTGACAATTGTTAGTAAAATTACATAGATTTCAGGTGCACAATTCTGTATTACATCATCTATGTATCACATTGAGTGTTCACCACCCAGAATCAGTTCTCTTTCCAGCACCATATATTTGATCCCCTTTACCTTCATCTACCACCCCCCTCCCCCCTTACCCTCGGGTAACCACTAAACTGTTGTCTGTGTCTATGAATTTTTGTTTCTTCATTTGTTTGTCTTGTTCTTTTGTTGTTTTCAGTTTTATATACCACGTATCAGTGAAATCCTATGGTTCTTGACTTTTTCTGTCTGACTTATTTCACTCAGCATAATACTCTCAAGATTCATCCATGTTGTCGCAAATGGTACTAGTTCATCTTTTCTTATATTTAAGCTGGTATCACCGGTAGTAAAACCCAGGTATGCTCATGAGCTCAATAAACCATTGAGTTAGCCTTGGATTCAATCTTAATTGATGGCATAGTTTCTTTGGAGAAATACACTCACAGTTCTAAACAAGTGAGTTAACAGGTACTTTTCTGGGATACATTCCATTCACATATGAGGTGCTCCTTCATGCATTCATTCCACATACAAAAATGTTTATTAGAGCCACTGTCCACAGGCCGTCTTTTAGGCTCAGTGGAACTCTGGGCTTCGTGCTAGGTGACTCATCAAAGAAACTATAGTTGAATGAAGCGGAAGAAAGATTTAAAGACACGCCTTGGTAGATCTTTTTGAACAGAGAATAATCACTCCTAATTTATGTTTCATCAATTTTAGGTTATGTATTTGGGGATAGCTTAAAGAAAGCTGCATGGCAGCCAGAGGGGACTTCCTCAAGAGCCAGCTGTTAAGGATAGGGTGTGTTTCTGTGTGCAGCAGACCCTTGAACAACACGGGTTTGAGCTGCGCAGCTCCCCTGATATGCGGGGTTTTTTTCCAATTAATCCTATAAGTATATTTTCTCTTCCTTGTGTTTTTCTTCATAACATTTTCTTTTCTCTAGCTTACTTTATTGTAAGAATACAGTATATAATACATCTAACATACAAGATATGTGTTCCTTGACTGTGTATGTTAGTGGTAAGGCTTCCAGTTAACAGTAAGCTATTAAGAGTTAAGTTTTGGGAGAGACAAAAGTTGTATGTGGATTTTTGTATTGCATGGGCATTGGCACCCCAAACCTCTGCATTATTCAAGGGTCAACTGTATATGCCGGGTTTTTCTTTGGGGTTTTGTTGACCAGTAAGTCTACTTTGGACACTTTTTTCTTTTTTTGTTTCTCGTTTTGTGCTTGTCACTTCCTGGTTTTTTGTGAAAGAATTAAGCTGTGCCATTTTGGATTATTCCAGACATTCTTTTCCTGGCATGCAAAGGACTGTTGATGTACTCCAGCAGAGAATCATAAAACCCTCTATCAGCAGCCCAGTTACTGACATTTAAGAGATACTTGAAAGGTTATCCAATTTCTTGTCTTGTATCTTTACTACAAAAATACCTCACTTTTCAAACACCATCTGTGAATGAGGTATTCCACATAAGTTAAATTTCCAGATAGAAATTTAAGTACCAATTTTTAAAATGTAGGATTTCTGCTCTCCTAAACTTACGGATGTAATATTAAACACAGCATGTGGGCTGTGCATCCACATCCTCTCCCTTCTCTAAACTTCCTCCTCCTGTTGCTTTTTTATGCTCTCCCACCCTTCAAATCAGTAATTTTAGGATTAACCACAATCCTAAACCTACCCCTCACTCCTTTGAATAAAGAATGTCTTTCTGAGAGCCTTTTAAAAAGTGATCTTTTCTAATTATTTCAAAGCAGTCATCTTATAACTGAGACTTATAGAAATTCTGACCTTTGGGTAGGCATGGGGTTACTATAGAATTATAAAAATTGAAGCATTGTTCTAAACGCAGAAGATTCTTAAATATTTATCAGTGATGACAATGGGAAAACACGTTCACATATATTATTTCTGAAATTCAAATGACCTTGATTTTTTGAAAATTACATATTTTTTATGGATTCACTTGCAAAATTTATATGAAATTTATAACTGGTACATTTAATATTAAAAAAAACTGAGAGATTAATGACAAACAAAAACAAAACAAGGGAACAAATATTGGCGCGAGCAGTTTGCTGGCTCCTTCAGGGGTTAGCTTTTCATTCACTTTTCTTTGTTTTGTTATTTGTTATGTGAGAGCCGGAAAAACCTAAATGTAGATGCTGAGACTTACATCCCTATTCAACATTTACAAACAAATCAAAAGTGTATGGCAGCTCAGTTTAGAAAATCTACACATTTTTTAGGGTTGTGTTTGATCCTGACGTTTTTTTGTTCTTTTATGTTGTATTTCCGCTATGTGGTACCTAAGAAAGATATAACACTGATTTCATGTTTGTGTGAATGTAAACAAACTGTTTTCTGAAATGAAGCTATATTCTCTCCTGTTTTGTGCTGATTCTCACTGCCTTGTGTGTATTAAAAGCTCTTTGAGGCACTGCAATGTGTTTTATTCATTTTTATAGTCCCCCTAGCACTTAGTACAGAGTTTTTCACAGATTTGCTCCGTAACTGTTTCTTAAATGAATGAGTTAGTGTTTTAATGATTTAGTCTGTCTGCCTCTTAAGTCATAAAAGACATTTTAATGTACATATGTATATGATGATCTGTGTCTGTGGACATGATAAAAGAAAGAAAATGGTCCTAAATAACTTTAAATGGGTCAAAAAGAAAAGGCAAATACAAAAAAGTTAAAACCAGAGGAAAAAAATTAAACAAAATGAAGCTTAAAATTATGAGACATTTAGGAGATTCAAAATAAAAAGTATTAAGTGAAACGAAACAGATTTTCAAGCAAAAGAGTGACTTTCAAAAAAATGCAAGGGTGATAAATGGAAACAGCTAGTTTAAAGAAAATCCAGCAAAGAATAAAGAGTATAGCAGACAGACAAAAATAAATGGAGCTTTAATAACTTTGATTTCGCTTAAGTAATGATACTTGTTGTCTATCTTTATCTAGCACGTTGCCTTGTAGGTGAGACATAAGAAACAAAGCATAGATTTAGACCCATTAATTTAAACTCTTCTGCTGCATTCACTTTCCGGTTGACACGGCAGCTTTGACTTTTTAAGAATGACTATTTTTAATCATATGATAGAATTGGAGAAAGTTTATGCAGAAAATTTTCATTTTCTCTCCTTCTCATGTGAGAATAAAGAACCCATACGTTTTACATATTTTCCTGTAAAAAACAAGTTTATCAACATGAAATTTTGATTCTGCAGGGGCATTTTCTATATTTCAGCATCACTTTCTACAATTCAATCAATTGTAATTGATTTTCTGATACTCTGTGCATTTCACATTTGCTACAGTGGTCAGTCACATCCTGGTGCAATCTCATAGAAGTGCTTGTTCATGTCACTATATTTAAAACTGTGTCAGTATTTCCATTCAGAGACTTTTCATTCCCTAGGGTTTCTAAATAAGTCATAAAAATTCAAGCCAAACTCAAAGCTGGCATAAAAGGGCCTTTTTCCCCCCTTCTCCTATGTATGAAGAATATAAGTGCCTAACTCCTACTAATTCTAAATTTAGTTAGGTTTGTAAACTCTTTACACACTGTCAAGGCTAAATAACATCTGTTGACACCTCTCCAGTCTGGTGCTGAAAAGGATGTCAAAAAGGTTTGACTGTCTGTGAAAATAACAAGACAGTCTATTTAATGAATATGGAAGTGGTTTCTTTTCTTTCTTTTTTGGTTCATCACAGTTAGTTTTTCCCTTCTGCCTCCCTACTTTGTTTCTAAAATTAAACAGGTATTTTTCTATGTCAAAATTTGTCTTGTTGATGTAACAGAGTTTTTACTCAGGATAAATATGTGTTTACTTCTAGTCCAGAATTTTGGTACTGTTCAATTTGGGAAGTTTGTGTTCTTGTTTTTTGTTAGAAATTATATCATTTATAATTGTGAGGTTTGAGGAAGCAAAAAAATAATAATTTAGTTCACTTTGTCCAATTTCTTTCACAAAATTTGAAATTTTTTTGGTTTTCAATTTAGGCGAAGAATGGCATGTTTAAATAGCAGCTGCATAACAATTCTTTTCTCCCTTTATTCTTTGACAGCTTTGTTATCCAATTTCTCTCATTTTCATTGTACTAAAGAGGGAAATAGTCAAGAGTTTTGTAAATCCAGCAGTAAAGTTTAAGGGATCCTCTACTTTAGTCCCTTAATTTAAAGATTAGGAAGTTGTTTTAGGCTCTTTACTAGGCATCGAAATTTTGGGAGTTTTGGATATGAGTTGCTTGATTTGCTTGTAGATGTAATACTGATCTCCGGTACAGTAAGTATAATTGCTTTGGGCAACTTTAGGTACTTACTTGACTTTTACTTAAAACATACTTAAGTCATTAGTGTTGAGCTTTTGAGAATTTAGGCTAGGTGTGTGTACATTTTTTAAAAGTTTCTGTTTTAACGGCTGCAGTGGAAAGGTCTTCACACACATTGATAAATTACAGGTTGTAATAGGCCTACAGTACCTCGGGATCATCTTTGTATCCTACCGTATCCTAGGGATGTAGGAATGGTTTGCAGAAAATCCCAAACAGTTAATACTCATGGTGTGTGTGTGTGTGTGTGTGTGTGTGTGTGTGTGTGTGGTTGCGTAATAGTAATAAGTAATAGAAATTGAACATAATTGAGTAAACAAAGTAGCTTTTGAAAATAACTACTTTGTGGTATCTTCCCTCTACCTTGTGCACACTGGAGACATTGAGCCATTACCTGAAAGTGGACAGAAAAAATGAGTTATGATGACAACCCAATTAGAAAGTGGTGTTGGGACGATAGATAAGACACAGCTTTAAACAGCATCACTCATCTGCTTCGAACAATTTTGAGTTTTCCCAGTCAGAGGAGCTAGTCCTCAACTATTTGTCATGCGCAGTAGGACATTCTGGTGCAAGATACAATGATGTGTTTCCCTGTCGAATTCATCTTGAGCATTTCCTCAGGTGAGGCACTTCAGTAAATGTACCACGAAAAAACTAAATTGAGGTTTAGACTTTACTGTTTCACAGATTTCTGGAGCACCTGAACAATGGCACTATGGCCAGGATGCTCTCAACTGCATGTTGGGTCTTCTGCAATCACTGGACTGCAGAGAGGATTAAAAACTGCCTGTTGCCCACTGGCTGCAGTGCTGTGGAGCATTTTTGATACAGTGACTAAGGTGGATATCTTTGACAGAAAGAATGTGTTCCCTTTTTGGTACCATTATGCATATACACACGTATAATATATATTGCACAGAGGGTGCCAAAAACTGTATACACATTTTAAGAAAGGACAAAACTATTAAAATTGTAATACTCAATATATGCCAATAACAAAAGATGAACACAAGTCCTGTTTGACTTCTGCAATTACCAGAGGTGCTCAGAGTGGTTACCGTCAGCGTCTAGACACTTCTGATGACGGCGAACTACTGCTTGAGCAACGTTGACCAAAGTGTCCACTTGTATACATTTTTTGGGGCACCCCCAGTATATAGTGCACAAAAGAAATTTTGCCTTTGATCAGGCTTTAAATAAAGAGAATAAATTTTTTTAAGTAGTAATTTTGAGAGGAATACTTTGGCAATTTAAAATGAAAATGAAAAAAAAATGCAAATGGAGCCTTTTAAAAGCGCTGAAAGGTGGTCAGAGACAACTGTTCATCAAGTGTGATTTCCAAGAAACAGTTTGCTCTTTAAGTTTTTACATCACTGCCTGTACATTTAAAATTTAGAACTGATAGTCCCTTCGATGGAGCCAGATTCAGGTTACGGTGGACAAAGCTCTCAGTATGGCAGAGACATTTCAAGTAAGAATGCCCTGTTCTGCCAAGACTGTCATTACGACACTAAAATGTACCCTTTTGCTAAGGGCCAAAATTCAGTCTCTCCTTCCAGTTTCTACACTAATTTAGACAACAGATGCAGAAAAGGCCAAGTGGTATTCAGGATCATTTGTCACATGGCTTCAGGGCAAGAGGATGGCTATCTGGCAAGAGCGAGAATTCCTTAAATGTTACTGGGTCTTACATTTCTAAACGCAAAATCCATGGCCAGGAGTTGCTCGGTGCCAAGTGCCTTTGCTGTGATGTCTTTGCCCAACACAAAGCTAGATGGTTTCGGTAATGGGGCTGCTTGAAAATCCACACAGCCTTCACTTGTTTGCAGCTGAGGTTGAGCGCTATTAGTGTTTCGCATTTCCTTTTATTGTTGTCTTGGTTGCATTTCTTATCGCTGTATTGTTTCTCCTTTAATTCTCTTCTGAGCTGCTAAATCTTTGCAGCTGGATCAAAGAGTTTTTTCACAACCTGTCAGTAGTGCACTGGTCTTGTTTTAACTTTTATTGTGTCTCCTGGGTTCCTTTACTTTAGACCTTTGCAGAAATATGGCACCACTTCAGATTTACTCATAACCCACGGGGTTTCCAGTTTATCTAACCTGTGTACTTTTTTTCTTTCAAAAAATTATTTTTATTTTTTTTTCTTAAAATGGACTTTAAAAAGTATAAACATAAATCATCTGGAATAGTAATTCTCAACTATCTTGAAAGGTGTTTGAGGGCTATTTCATGGTTACTATGATTGAAGCAATAAAATTTAGTTTATAGTTACAATAACTTTCCTTTCATTAGGAAAATATAAAAAAGCTCAACTTTATGATTTCATGACATATTAATCCCCACCCCCTAACACACACACTCAGTGAAATGTTATTAGGAAGCTCAAAGAAGAAACATAAAGGCAAATGATCTATGTTCTGTTTGACTTCAGCCTGTCTCTAACGTGCTTTAATTAAAAAGATAGTATAAAGGTCTGGGTAGAGGCTTAGTTGAAGGAATACAAATATAATCTATGTTTTGACTGTAATTTAATTACATTTAATTAAATTTTTGCTGCTTCATCTGTGGTTTGGAAAATGGCCTTGCTGGGCCCAAATTTTCTCTTCAGTCAGCCTCCTCGTCTCACCTGAAAGTGCCCATATGTAGATTAGGCCACAGGAAGTTATAATGTGGAAATAGCAGGAAGCTCTTAGAAATCAGGAGCTCTAGATTCAGCCAGAATTGCTAGCAATTGGGTATGTGTTCTAAGGCAAGTCCCTTTATTAACCAATGGCTCGGTTCCCTTAGCTGTAGAATGAGGGTTTGTGACAAGGTAATCCATAAAGACCTTATCACCTCTGAATAATCTGAGATTCTGTGAAATGCGTAAAGAGAGAAGGAAGCCCACAGTTTACAGAAAGTCATAGTTAAATGCATACCGTATTATCTCTATTAGAAACAGAACTAGGGCTCTGGGCAGCAAGACAAAGAGCATTTCAAAGGAGCATTGGGGAGCATGGCAACAGTTAAGCCCCCTTGGTGGCAGATGAAGTTCCTGGGTTAGGAGACCTAGAAGGGAGAGGGCACCTGGTTCAATCTTCAATAGATTCTTTATGTCTTGTGTCATTTTTAGGGAGACCTTTCCCAAGCTGTTAAAAGCTTGCGTCTACATTTTTTTAAACTACTTTTATTATTTCAGTTGTACATTTATATACTCATAATCGACCTAAAAAATTTGGTGTAAATTGTGTGAGGTAATGATCTGACTTCTATTTTTCCTCCAAATTGATAGCCAGTTATCCCAACACAATTTACTGAGTACTTCCACCTTTCCTTACTGACTTGAAATGCTGCCTTTATTACACACTAACTTCCTTTATATGTGTGTCTACTCCTAGACGCTAATGTATTCTATCAAACTTAAAAAATATTCCTATATCAATAGCACACTGTTTTCATGACTGTAGCTTTATGGTACATTTTGGCATATGGCAGGGTATGTCAACTTTCAGTCTTTAAAAAATATTCTCATCTAGGCTCTTGAATTTAATTTTCCAGTTGAACTTTGGAGTAAGTTTGACAAGTTCTATTTTAAAAATTCCCATGGAAATTAATTTGGGATTGCGTTGAATGTATATATTAATTTGGGGAATACTTTTTGTCCTTATTATATCAAGTCTTCCCACTCAGGAACATAGTATATTTCTCCATTTATTCTGATCATCTTTCATGACACAATGAATTTTTATAGTTTTCTTTACATTGGGTTTACATATCTCTCATTAAGTTAATTACTAGGTATTTTATTTTGTTATGCTTATTGTTTCTATTGTGGATGGCTTCTTGTCTGTTACATTGTATAATAGTTATCACTGATACATAGGAAATCTGTTAGGTTTTGTTTATTTTTCTTATATCTAGTTGAATTGTCAAAGTGTAAGCAAGCATATAACCTCCAAATAGTAACAGTCTTATGTATTTATTCTCCTCCCCTCTCTTTCACTTCTTCTCTCCCTCCAGTTCTTACAATGCAGGTTTTCCAAAACAATGTTGAGTAATAGAAATGATGGCAGGCATTAAAGGGAATTTTTCTTATATTTAACTATTAAGTATAATGTTTGCAGAAGGTTTCTGGTATAATCACTTTATCAAGCTAAGGGATTCGCCTTCCATTCCTCGATTGTTTAACAAGAGATTCCCCCTACCCACAAACACCCACGTAACTAAAAAGTCCATTGCACTTATCAAATGCTTTTTCCACAATTTTTAAGACCATCATCGAATTGTCCTCTTTTAATCTATTTATATAGAGAAAATTTCCTAGTGTTCAACTGTCCTTGAATTTTTGGGGGAAATTCTATTCTATCATGATATATTATTCATTTAATATATTTCTGGATTCAATTTATTAACATTTTATTTTAGTAATTTTTTATCAAAGTTCTCAAGTGAGATTTGTCTATTATTTTCTTTTTTTCGAATGTTCTCCTTCCACAATCTTGACATTAGTCTTGAAGAATGAATTGGAAACTATTTCATTTTTTTTCTACTCCAGGCAAGTTTAAATGAAGTATGGATTAGCTCTTCCTGATATCATGAAGGTTTGAAAGAATTCACCTGTGAAATAATCTTGGCCTGGGATTTCTTGGTTCTCTACTTTTCCTCTCACATTTTCCATTTTTTCCCCTCTATATTATAAATACTTTCCTTAACTTTATCTTTCCAGATTACTAATTTAGTCCTCAACTTTGCCCCTTCCATTGTAGTTTTGGTATCTTGTTTTTATTTTCCAAAAACATCTTTGTTTTCTTATTGCTCCATTTTTTCATAGCAGCCATGACATCTGTATAGATCAGAAGTTACCTGAATCTACTCTGCACCTCTTAATGGCCTCACTGCCTTTGCTAGGATCCCTCCTTAGACAGGTCCCTAACTTGCTGAAAGAATATTTGTAACAGCTGTGTCGTGGGGTCAGCTGACCCAGAGGCATTCTATAAACTCGGAACCAAAGGCGTGACCTAGCTCTTCTGATGTCTGTCCTTTAACTGTAACCTTTATGATTCCCTTCATGGCCCACTTGTCGTCTGTGAACTACTGAGTTGGCATATCTTATGTGCCCTGTTGGGAGAAGCAGTCACACTGTGCCATGGTCTTGCTGTCCACCTATTTTGAGTTATGGTTCTGTTTGGATTTCCCACCAACTTGGTGCCACATGCATTTCATCTTTCACGAATTTCTCAACTTTTCTGATTTGGTGATGGTACCCTTTATTGCTTTCGCGCATTGCTAGCTATTTATTTGCTTTTAAATTTTCATTCTGTAATTTTAATGGGATTTTGAGAGAGAAATAAATAAAGCTTATTCAGTGCATCATCTTAAAGGAACTCTGTAATATAGACTTTTAGTAAATGATTTTATTATAAAATTTTTCCCTTTTTTTCCGATAGTTATTGGTGGGAATTTGCACACATTCAGAATTATAAACAGATTCTGAATAGCAGAATAATACATTTAGAGTAATTATGTACAGAATGGAACATGGGAACTCCTGGAAAATTCCTAATAGGTTTCCTCTACATAAACATGACACGTTATGAACTACAGTGATTGATATGAAAAGCTAAATATAATTTAAATAAAAATGCCTTTAATTAATATAATATAATATAGTAATTAGTGGCAGTTGACAGTTGTGTACCTAATAAATACTACACTTTAGAAATGTGGTTGGAATCCAAATTAATACTATTTTACTCTGTAGTTAAGCATGTGGCAGGGCATGCTAGAAGTAACATTTCTTCTTCTTCCTTCCAGTGGAAAACTTAAGTTCTTAGTTTGAGTCAATAGCGTTAGGAATTTTTAAGTAAAAACAAGGAGTTAAGCATTCCATTTCTTTTTGCCAATCTTTCCTTCAAGCAAAATTATCAATTAATGGAGCATTAAATAATCATATGCTTCATTTTTTATTACCCTTCCATACTTAGATTACTTTAATAATTTTTAGCTACTGCTACAAATATACTTAATTGAAGTTATACATCAAAATAAAATATATCGTGGGAGTGAAAGGGTTATCATGTTTCAAAACGTTAATAAAGTACACATTAAAATTGCATATTCAATTTATTTCAAAAATATCAAAGTATCTTGGCTTTCTCCTAATTAACTAATCTTTCTCTTTTTTCTCTTCTTTCTCCCTCTCTGCTTCTTTTTTTACTTTTTTTCCTTCCTTCCTCCCTCCCTCCCCTCCCTCTTTTCCTGCCTTCTTCCCTGCCTCTCTCCCTCTCTCTTTTTCTCTCTCTTTTCGTTTTTAAACAATAAAGTGCATTGTCTTTGTTCAGGGCTCTGCTGTCCAGATTCTTCTTTGGTTTGTTTGATGGCAGCTGAGCTAACTGAATATTTTGCTGTATTTCTGTGTCTCTGGAAGTGGTGGACTGACCACAGAGTACTTTTCTATGAGTTTTCTTTCTTCCCTCAGGGATATACTTGATTGTCCAGCTGTCAACATGTGGAAATTGTGCTGTTTCTACAGTAATGAATTTAAAATGGGCCACTATTCCCAATACCTTTCCTAGATATTGCACCCCTTTTATTGCATCTAACATTTCCAGAGCCTTTGGCTTACAGTGACTTCATTGTCATCGTATTAGGCAGTACCTGTTCTCCTGGGTGGGTCTTTCCCTCGATTATATAGCTAATGCTTTGGTACACTTTTGAGTTACTAAAATCATCCTGATGAGGTCAAGAGCTTTTCATAGTATCACAAGTTGATCTCGCCGTTGGGCAGACCGCTGAACAGCAGATATCCAGACCTAATTCTTAGCCAATCATTGCTGCATATTTCTTCACAAGGCTGTTTCTGGACTATACGGATTTGAAAGGTTTTTTTCCTGAAGATCTTGTACACCCTCGTTGGACATGCTAATAAGCAACAGCATATCCAAGCACTTATTTTAAGCAAATATTAAGTGAAGCCCCTGAAACTTAGGAGGACAAGAGAAGTGCCAGAAGGCGAGCTTGAAATCATGGCACGTATGTTGCCAGGAATGGACAGTTTGGATGCCACAGTCAGGAATGGAGTGTGTTGTTTTCTAATTAATTAACCATGACAGATTCAAAACTGATGACTGGTTATAAATCAAAGGATAGTTTTTATGCCTGTGTGTTGGTTTTCTATGGGTACACAACAAATTACCACAAATTTAGCAACTTTAAACAACACCATTTACTATCTCAGGTCAGAAGGCTGGCATAGCATGACTGGTTTCTCTGCTCAGAGTCTCACTAGGCTGACATCAAGGTGTCAGTCACACTGGGTTCTTACTGGGTGGCCCTGGGAAAGAACCCACTCACAGGCTTACTTAGGCTGGTGGCATAATTCATTTCCATGTGGTTGCAGGACCGAGGTCTCCATTTTCTTGCCTCTCAGCTTCTGGAGGCTGCCCCATTCCTTTTCTCTGGTCCCCTGCATTTTTAAACTAGCACCATCACATTGAGTCCTTCTCACACTTAAATCTCTCTGCCTTCTCCCTGAGCCCCCAGCCAGGAGAAAGCTTAGCATTTAAGGATTCATGTGATTACATTTGGCCTACCCAGGCAATCCAGGATAATCTCCCTAGGTTAAAGGCCACTGATTGGTAATCTTAATTACATCTGCAAAGTCACTTTTAACATGTAATGTAACATTCACAGATGTGACACTAGGGGTAAAAGCCATGGGGCCAAAATTCTCCCTATCCCACCAGACATCACTTAGGGGAATTTTTAGATGAATTTTGGCCTGTTCAACCTCAAATGTTTAAAGAATAAGTATCATCATTTGTGTGATATTTTAATTATAAAGTGTAAAAATTATACTGCTTTAAATGCTTTTGATATGGGTAATCTATTAACTGAGTAATCAAACCTTATCCAAATATATCAGTTGATATTTACATAATTATTTACATAATTAACAAAAAAAACAACAACTCCATATATACATATTCTATTTGTACATTTGGTTAATCTTACTTTCCTTAAGCTACATACGTTTTATCACATTATGAGGCAGGAATCTTAACATGCAGGCCAGCATCAGGCAATGTATTTCTAAGGTAGATGTCTAGAAGGTTCCCAGTGGTTTGATGGAGGTTTACCACACATACTAACAACAGCTGCCTTTCACTGAGCACTCAGTATGTGCCTGGTGTTGTGCTTTACTTGCGTGTATTATTTTATTGAGTCCCCATAATAACTCTGTGGTGTATGTATTACTATCCTTGTTTTGAGAATGCGAGAACAAACTTCAGTAGCAGAATTTGCCCACATAAGCTGTGATGTTGCAGAAACATTCAAACTCAGATTCATTTGACTCTAAAACCTTGTTCGTGGCCACTATCTTTTACTTTTTATCAAACATGGGGAAATTCACATCGATGGTAGTTTACCTTTGAGAGATCATCCTTCCATCTCCTTTTCTAAGTCTTCTGCCTGCCGCCTTCTTTTTACCTCCCTTCAAAGGCACCTACCATGTTTCCCCAAAAATAAGACCTACGCCGAAAATAAGCCCCAGTTAAGATCATCAGCCAGATGGATGCATTTAATTTGCTGGGCAACTAAGAGAAAATAAAGAGCAGCACATGTTTTCAAATCACTAACACGGGGGTGGGGGGGGCAAAGTGGAAGTGGTTTGTAATACTTTGTGATAATTACTTAAAAGCAGTAATTTTCTTAGAAAAGTGAGATGCAAACTGGGTACAAGTGATTATGTAATTAGTACACATTTTTTTGTATACATATTTTTTGATCCCGAAAATAAGCCCCAGTTAAGATCGTCAGCCAGACCGATGCATTTAGTACGTTATGACGATGTAGATTGTTGTACATGAAAAACTAAGACATCCCCTGAAAATACGCCCTAATGCGTCTTTTGGGGCAAAAATTAATATAAGACCCGGTCTTATTTTCAGGGAAATACGGTATATCCTTGCCTTACACTGTGTTAGTCCCCAGCCATCCCAATAGGTACTCTCTCTGTCCTTCAATCCTCCAGAGCATTATAATGGTTAGCCATGTCTCAGTCAAAAACTGCAGGCCTTTGTCTCGGGACAGCTGACACCTGTGATGCGATAAAAAAAAAGCATGGTCAAAATACTTTACGCTAGAGCGTAATAATGACAATAATAGCTAGTAGCCATTTGAGCACTTATCAAGTACCAGGTACTGTGCTAAGCACTTGACTTGCGTTTTCTTACTCAATCCTCATAATAACCCCATAAAGTCAGTACCATGATTGTCCCCATTTCCCACAGAGTATTTTGAAAACAGAACTGGTCAATCTCTCTGTGACTGAATGTGCGAGAAGGTTGAAGGGAGCCTCCTTGGCTCCTCTGGGCCATGGTAATCCTTTCCTCATTCCAGGAGATTAGGATCAGCCCTGTGGCTCCTTCATCTTTGATTACAGCCTTCTGTCCAGAATGTACTTCCTCGCCTCCTTCATCTTACTGCAGATCCTGTCTTTCTGAGTCCCAACGAGGCTGGCAATGATGCCATTAGCACAGAACCTTTTCTATAGGACAGGCAATGGCATTCCGGCCTCAGACTTCCAGGAGGGAGCATGGAGCATATCTGTAGAAGGAGAGGAATCAAGGGACATAACAGTGGCCAGCGTGAGATGAGTATCTGCCTAAAGCAATCCTCCTGAGAGCTGTGGAGTCCAAAAGTGTGGTAAAGGTAGATAAAGCAATTGCACCGAACAAGGGTGGCGGGGCCCTTAGCAGGGAGAAGCAGATGAGTGGAGAAAACAAGCAGGATCACAGTCAGATTCCTTCCTGTAGCTTCCTGAGTGGCCCCAGAATGCTGAGGACAGGAGAGGAGGTGGCACTTGTTTGGAGCCCAGGGTCTAGGCTTTCACTTATTGCCCCTGTGGTGCATTTGACTTAAGACTTCTGTTTAGGGCCACTCTATATAAATCCACAGAAAATAAAATGGTGCCTTGGATTTCAGAACAGATACATTCCAGAAACTTTACATTTAAGTTGAACCACATATTAAGGACAGTGCAGACGCTTGGTATTTTAATCTTGCAGTGAATTATTTTGTTGTATGAACAATGTAACTGAACTTCTGTGTTTCATAAGTTTAGATTCTAAGATACTGGGTTTTTCTTAAACAACAATATCAACTGCCTTTTTTTAAGTCCGTCGTTGTGTTGACAGTAATGCCTATTAAAATATTGCATCCTGGTCATAAAATGTAACTGAACTCACTGGAAAATATAATACTGAGTGGATGAACTGTGACTATAATAGTTTTAAAACCACAAAAATGTTGTCTTTATGTGTGAGTGTGTGCTCTCAGTTTTTGATCTTCCTATATTAATGAAGATTGTTACTTCAGGAGAAGAATTAAATTTTTTTAAAATTTCAAATGCTTTCCCCAAAAGTGGGACTTAATAGCGTTCCTTAAACACACACACACACACACACACACACACACACACACAAACTTTCGCTTTTAATCAGTAATTAAAGCCACAGTTTTCTTTTAATTTTAAAAGCTTGTCCTTGAACTAAAATAACATGGAACATTTTAAAACATGGCTCCAAGCTGCTGTAGATGCATTTTATTTAAACCACAGAGACTGCAGTGAGATTTCTCAGTGCCAGACAAACTACAAATTATAACTGTAGCAGAAGCGACTGAGTTTTTGGATGTTGTAGTACCAGCAAGGATGGTTGTTTTTTTGGAGTTGTTCCTCCCTTTGGGCTCTGCTCATGAATGACTTAATCCCTGGGTGAGATCAAATGTCATACCCGTTGCCATGCATAGAAAAAGCCAGCGAATACTCTTCTGCCTTCGCACAAATTTGTTGCGCTGGCCTACAGAGGAGGGAGGCAGTAGGAAAGACACAAAATAGACATTGTCAAGGGAGGTTAGAACAAAGTGAAACTCCAAAAGTGGGACGACTGATAAAAATAACCCTTAAAGTGGAAGGGCTTTGTTTATTACGGCAAGAAAAGGGATAATATCCATGATTGAATTGTAAAAATATTTTTACTAAGATCATTTTTATACTTACTATTCTGGTATTAGGCTAGCAAATCTCATGCCAGATTAGATCTAATAATATATTGTGTTGCTCTGAGTACTGTAGACAGTACATGAACATCTGTTATTTTATTTGATCTTGATTATGACTCCGAGAGGTAAAAAATAATGACAGTTATTCCCACTTTCTCGCGATTAGGAGGGAGTGACCCACTGATGCCCAGCTACTTAGTGGCAGAGCCAGAAAGAGAAGCTGAGTCTCTCAGCTCCTCATTCAGGTTCTTTCCACTCGATTTTACTGTGTTTTCCATCTTGGTTAAGTGTACTCAAAAAAAAAAAAATCATTTATGGAGTAGAACTCTCCAAAACAGTGACTCTTAACTTATTTGGAGCTGCTCCTCCTTTTCTACATGGACTGCTTTGAAAATTGGATGAAAAGCTTTGGATCTTTCTCCAGAGAAACCTCCCCTCACTGCCACACTTTTGTGGAACCCAGATGACAGCAGGGGTATCTCTTATCCTTTAGATTGTTAATAAAAAGTCGTTGGCACGAATCCAGTGCCAGCAGGAGGCCCCAGTCTGGGTGCAGTAAAAGGAGAAAATTTATTCAAGTGAGCAGTTTGCAAACCGGGAAACACAGCCTTTGTGCTGGTGCAAACCTTAAGTGCCTTCTACAGAGACAAAGGGAAGATACACTTATATAGAGAAAATGCCTGTTCTGGTCCAGTGGGTCCATTTTTATGCAAATGAAGGGTTCAAATTTGCACAGTCTGATGGGTTCAATAAACTGTTCTGATTGATCTAAATCTCGAGTTACGATTGGTCATTATGGAACTGTACTTGATTGGTCAGTAAAGATGCCAATGAGGCTATAGTTTAGCAGCTCCCATTGGGTGGGGCAGGTCCCAGCTCATTGGTCAAAATAGAGTTCCAGGAACTCCCATATAAGTTTTGGCTTAGAGGGCAGGAATGCAATGCAAGAGACTTCGGTCTGTGGATTTTCCCTGAAATGTAGTGTGTGTGAGTCACCCTGTAAACAATGGCTGGTAGACTCTGATTATGAATTTGGACCCAATTAATCACAGAGTCCTTATTGGCAAGTATACTCCTTCTTAGGGTTAACAAGGTCTAAATAGGATTCTCTTGGGCACTTTATTCATAGTGTGGAAGGTTGAACCCTTCAGAAGATTTCTGTTGATGCCTGAGGGTTCTGTTTTCAAAGCATACATCACCGTGTACTTTCTACAGTGCGTTCAGTCACATCGCCATCCCACACATGTGGATCCTGTTCATCATGTTGATTCAGATATGAAATGTACTCCCTTTCTCAAATGCCAGAAGCTTCCCCCACTCTCAGAAGGCATGTACATGTAGCGGACTACGTGGAAAATTTTTGGAGGGGATAAAAGGAGAACCATGCATCACGCAGTTCACATAACTTCATATGGAGCACTGCATTTCCTTGTTCCTAAGTGTCCTTTAGCCACTGCACATGGGACTCTGCCCTGCCTGCTGTGCCCTACGTGGTCCCCAGCCTCACAGCATCTCACTGTCTCCACACTTCCCCCTCCCACCCTTTCCTACTCACCTCCTAGATCCCCAGTAACCTCAAAATCTCCAAGTTCTTTCACAGTGTAAGATAATCACAGTGTAATCTCAAACTTTGTTCAGGCCTACATTTCGTGCATTAACCCACCCACCAAGATGCTAAGCAAATTGAAGGGGCCTTGTAGTTCAGAACCTTCTCCTTCCTTATACGGCATTTGTGATTGTTCAATGGCAGTGTATTTTCTTCAGATTATAATTTTAGGGGTCTCAACGATTCCCTAAAACCCAACCATCATCCCTGCCAGGTTTGGAAGCCCATTTGGAGATAGCTTCTGGAGTTTCTGGTCTTTTAGGGACTGAGTTTAGAACTTCCTTGGAGTTCCTCTTTGGAGCAGAGTTGGCAGTTAGGCACAGGGCACTCTTATGACCACTGCAGGCTTGCATCCAGGGCAGGATGGCTGGTGTGGAGGTGATGTCTGGGCTCAGGAGCCCATTCCATTCATATGACAAGTCTAGAAACTGAGAGTGGTATCAAAGCTTCAGGGGGGAAAAATCAGTCCATCAAAGAACACTTTGGTTCATGTTTATGTTCTTTTTAGAGAAAATGATACATGTATTATTAGGAAAAGTGAAGAACATGATGTAGGACTAGAAAGTGGCATAAAATGGTATGAAAAAGTGGATAGTGATTTTAGAAAAGGAATCTTTTAAATGATTTCTTCCAT
Organism: Rhinolophus ferrumequinum; assembly: GCF_004115265.2. Lineage (NCBI taxonomy): Eukaryota > Metazoa > Chordata > Mammalia > Chiroptera > Rhinolophidae > Rhinolophus > Rhinolophus ferrumequinum. Next base: position 215,119 of record NC_046288.1, on the reverse strand, counting down.
TTGATTTAAATTTGAAAATATGTTATTCTAAGAGATGAATTCTCTTTCCCAGTGATGGAACTTTCCCCCTTGGTGATCATCTGTGATTTCAAAGCTCTGCTGCTTGAGGTCTACCTCTGTTTCCAGGGTATTCTAGCCAATGTTGTTTTGTTTTTACTTGTGATCAGGCAGTACAAAAAAAGATTTTAATCTTACTTGAAAACAGTGATATGATTGGGCCAGAATTTATCACTATTCAGCCCAATGAAGGAAACTCCCTATTTAGCCCCACAATGTGATTTACATGTATCACTGGTAAACACAAACATTAAAAACTGGCAGAGGTAGGGCGTTAGGGATAGACCAGAAATGTCATTATGCCCACCAAAGTTCTGAAGTTTGTTGAAGAGGTAGAAATCCTCAAACTGGAAATTGGGCCCTGTCCACGCTGCTCTCCAGCATTGGAGTACCTTCTGTGCTCCCTGATGCCTAAGCTTACTCTCCGATTGATCAAGTGGAGGACGCAGTACCAGAATGTTAAATCAAAGGAGCAATTTCAGACACATTTCGTGTCTTTTCTAACCAGCTTCTCATGATTAGACTGGTCTCTTCAAGTCCTTTCTGCCTTTATAAGAAGAATCAGCCAAGGTCAAAAGGCTCTTGATTCACCTCTTTATTTTAACCACAACCTTTTAAATTTGGGTACTTGAAGCAAATTATATATAAATTTCTCTCCTGGGAAGGAAGGGTTGTCTTAATATTTGATGACGTATCAGATAAGTCTATTTTGATAAAGAGAGAATTTGCTTTTGAGGGACAGTAATCCAGAAGAAAGACAGAAAGTGCAAATATGATAACATCCAGGTATAAGAAATATAATGATGTCAGAGACAAAAAGACAGAAGAAACACTGAGTAACAGGAAAGAAAATCTAGAGGAGAAATATCGAAAAACACTTGATTGTGATGTGGGGGAAAGGATATTGGAAAAGTTGATTGGATTGAGAAAGGAGAGAGCTGAGGAAGAAGGGAAAAAACAGAATATAACAGGGGAATAACTCTTTTTTTCTGGATCAGGTTGTGCATGTTAAAGATCAGAGAATCTTTAAATGCCAAGAATTATTGTCAAGTTAGGCCTGAATGGGCTCTTGAAGGAATCTGTGGAGACATATGATATACCTGCTGATAAAATAATGTTACTTCAAATTCTGTGTTGCTCTATTCTTTAGGTATAACTAAGGCTGTAATGAACAACATTCATAACAATTTTAGAGCTATAAAAATCTTTTAGTCCAACCTATTTATTTTACAACACTAAGGAGATAAGGACCAGAAGCGAGTTATCCAATAGTGCACATTTTTAAAATATTTGATTTTTTAAATATCCTTACAGAGATTCTTTATGTATTTTAGACCAAATATGAATGTAAATTCTTATTTTCCCCCATTTTATATAAAGGGTAGACTATTCAACTCAACAACAAAAAACAACTCAATTTAAAAAATGGAAAAAGGACTTGAATAGACATTTTTCCAAGAAGATATACAAATGTCCAATAAGCACATGAAAAAATGCTCAGCATCATTAATCATCAGAGAAATACAAATCAAAACCGCAATGACATACCACTTCACATCCATTAGGATAGCTATTATTAAAGGAAAAAAAAGGAAATTAAGTATTGGTGAGGTTGCAGGAAAATTGCCCTTGCCTTTGCCCACTGCTGATAAGAATATAAAATATCATAGCTGCTATGAAAAACAGTATGGCAGTTCCTCAGAAAATTAAAAGTAGAATCACCACATGATCCAGCAAGTCCACTTATGTGTACATACCCAGAAGATCTGAAAACAGGGACTTGAACAGATATTTGCACACTTACATTCATGGCAGCATTATTCACAATAGCCAAAAGGTGGAAGCCACCCAACTTATCTGTCGACAGATGAATGAATAAGCAAAATTTGCTATGTACATAAAAAGGAATGATATTCAACCTTAAAGAGGAAGGAAATTCTGGCACATGCTACAAAATAGATGAGTCTTGAAGGCATTATTCTAAGTGGAATAAGCCAGTCACAAAATTCCATTTTTTCTGTGTGTATATATTCATATTCTTTTTGCTATGGACTCTCTTGTTGATAATATTTTATTAATTTGAAGAGTACTTTACAGAGTAGAGAGATTAGCCTTTGATATTTATGAGTAACAAATATTTTCTCCCAATTAGTTATACATGCTTTGATTTTTTCTTTTGATTTTTTCCCCACATAGCATTTAAAAAAATGCAATAACATTTATCAATCTTTTTTTTTTAATGGCTTCTAGATTTTAAGTGATAGAACTTAGTCACTTCAAAACTTTAAAGGAGTGTCCCAAGTTTTCTTCTAGTATTTCTATGGGTCTCAGTTTTTCCCTTAAATCTTTTATCTATTTTCCCTTAAATCTTTTATCTAATACCAGTTATTTATCAATCTGTATTTCTCCTCCCTCCCTGGTTGGAAATACAACATTTTACGTTGAATCTATCTTATCTTTCTGCTCTCCTCTATTGATTTGTCTTTCTACTCATGTTCTAGTCCCACAGTTTTAATTATTGAAGCTTTAGAATATGTTTACTCTCTGACTGTGCTTCTTCCTTTTTCATAGTTTTCTAGCTATTATTGCTTGTTTAGTTTTCCATGTTACCTTAAGGATCAACTTATCTACTAAGAAAGCCTCTTTCGTTATTTTCATTGGGATTGTGTTACGTTTATGTATTGGGATTGTTATATTTATGAATTACTATAGAAAACCAGTATTTTTTAGGATGTAGATCCATCTTATCCAAAAACTTTGTATATCTGTTTATATCATTTTCGTGACCATTAGTTCAAAATAGGTCTTGCACACTTCTTGTTCAATTTATGCCTCAGCATTTTATCTATTTGTTGTTTGGTTGAGTCCCTTCTTCCATCACATATTTCTAACTGGTTGTTTTTTATATGAGAAAGCCATTATTTTCCATGTATTAATATTGTATTCTGCTACCACCATAAATTTGCTTGTCATTTTTGGTAGTTTTTCAGTTGACTTGCTTGTGTTTTCTAGTAATACAATTACATTATTTGCAAATAGTGATGATTTTACCTCCTTTCTGAAATTTTTGCCATGGGTTTCTTTCTCCAGCTTATTGCATTGAATTGTACCTCCAGTATAGTGTTAAATAACAGTGACAATAGGGCACATTTTTATCTTGTTTCGGACCTAGTATTTTCCCATTACCTATGATGCTGGCTTTTGGGTTTCAGTCAGTGCCTTCAGATTATGGTTTTAGACTTTGAAGATATGTGTTCAGGTTTTTTTTCTCTACCACTAACTTAACTGAGAAACATTAGATAAACCATCTAACTTTTTTGGTGTATTTCTGTATCTATAAAATGAGGGAAAGAAAACTGTCTACCTCACAGAGCTATTGATAATGACTGTGAAAGCACTTGATAAGCTGTGCTATATAAATGTCCCATCTAATTCCTGTTTCCTTCTGTACAAAATGCTTTCCTACAGAACTCTTTTAGGGATTATAAAATGGATTTCCCTTTGTGGCTCTGAGCCGTTTTGTAATTCCATTCACAATACAGTTTCTACATATATTCCAAGGCTGGAAAGAAAAAGTGCTTTTTGAACGATGAGCAAATTCCTCTGCTGACATTTAACCAAAATGTATTCCAAACCTGGAGCTTTTTGGAATGCTGTGAAAATGTTGGTCACCTTCTTGTAAAAAAGTGAAATAAAAAATGTTTATGTACCTCAGCACTTCCTGACTGAGCTGGAAGTGAGTGCACTGAGGTGGTGTTATTTTGTGGTGTTTCAATTCTGGGAAAAATGAAACCAGGAAATTTTTTAAGATTTGGGGTTTTGAAGGCTTTTCTTTCTTCTTTTTTTTTTTTTTTTCTTTTTCCTACTTTGGTTAACATTGAGAGGGAGATATAAGTTTGATTCAACCGCGGATCTCCTGTAAATGAATTCTGGTCAGTGATACTTAACTAACATTTTCTTCTGTGTTAAATTCTGTATTGTGGAGAATAAATTGCATGTTTTGAGATACGGATGCCTCTTCTGACTTTCTTAGACATAACACGGCCTCCCGATAGCCTTGACTGAATGTGACATGATTAGTGCATGTAGGATTTTTGTAGTCCCTTTTAAAGATGAGCTTCTGTGCTAGTTTCTGTGCAGAGTTATGTTTTGACTCAATCTGACACAGTTTACAAATTGACTTTTCCTTTGTAAGAAGCCACCCACAAGTGGCCTTGCTTCTTAAAGGGTTTGCATTACTTGAAGTTTGATCTGTCAACTGCCCCCTCACTCCATGCTTGAAAAGTAAGATGTGTGGTCATTTGTCCCGTTTTCTAACACCGCTCACCTTCCTCTTTTAGACGGCTGTCATAGGACCTCGGTATTAAGCTGTGAAAGTTACTTTCGAGAAGCAGCAGCCTTCTTCACTTGGCCTGCTGTTACATCAGTGGCTCTGGAAATGCCTCTGGCTTTGTCATGTGGCTGGGCTTCAGGAGAAATGGTTGAAACTCATTTTCCTGGATTCAATTCTCTAACTACACATCGAATGTGAGGAATCTGCCCTGTCTAGATTGCAGATGCAGTTTTGTATTAAAAGCTAATGAGGGCATAATGTCTTGTCTCGTGGAGACGGGCATGACGAGGCCACTATGGTCTCCAGCCCATGTGATGGATTTGATTGCTGACCTTAAAGGCACGCACACTGGAAAACATATTCCTTCTTTTATATATGTATAATCATTTTTTGTGAGTCTCAAAGTAAACGCATAATAAGAGAAAACTATGGGAGAATGTGGCATAATGTACATCAATAGATTCAATTCTTTTGAGGGAAAGGCTGTTGGAAACCCTTGCTTATTAAAAGTTAAGCAGCAGTTGCTCCACAAGTAGCAGTACCATCGTTTACATTAGTCCATTTTAGAGAGCTCTTATGAAAGCAAATTTAGTAAATTAGAATAGAAGGCATTAAATGAATCAATAAAAACTAACCACTTTACAGACAGAACTTGAACGGCTAGAGGGAGCGCCGAGAAGAATATTCACGGCTCCCTTCACACCCCACCATTCCAAACGAAGGGCTCCATTCCTAAGTACATTCAATAATAAAACAGGAGTCAGGGAAGAACATATGTTACTTTCAGTGGGGGAAAACTCTTCACAATTGTATAAATTAAAATGAGCAACCTAGAAAATGACAGTATTTGTTCACTTATTATTTTTCTCATTAGATAAACTTCAGAGGCCAGAGACCATCTTTCTCTTGTTCACTACTGTATTACCAGCTGTTAGCGCAGTGCAGTAAAGTTTTGTTGATTGATTGGTTTATAGGTCGATCACTGGGGAATATAAGTACTTACACCTTTGAAACAATCTTAGTTTGGAAAGTATGTATATCTTTTGTTATGTAAATATAACAGCAAGGAAAGTAAATACGATGGGCCAGAATCAATTCTTGGGTAATCGGGAACAGACTCTGTGCCATGGAAATGGTTTATATTACTCCAAAAGCAAAATTTTGCATTTAGTGTAAGATATAGTGGTAAAACATTGAGCTTTTGCTCTCTACCGATAGTGTAAACATTACTCCAAGATGTAGTCTCTGGAAATAATTTAGCTAACTCTTATTTTTATATGCATGTTCTGTTCTGGAGACTTGTTGCAAAAATTGATGGAAAGTTATTTTCTTTAAGTGACAGTTTATTTACAGAAATTCCTTGAAATCTTGATGGTTATTGAAAAGACTGAAATAAATGTTGCCTGAAACTGCCTGTTGCCGAGCTACTCCACACCTTCCAAAGCAGTACCATACTTTGTTAGTAAATCACCTAAAATCCATGAAGGTCATGGAGGCTGCTCCCTTTGTTAAATGAAATATTTATGTTTCAATCCCAAAAACATATTGTGGATCATTTTTGTGTTTCAAGTTGAGGGTACAGAGTAAATTATTCCAAAATTATGGAGGCCAAATGTCATTTTCTCCAAGTTTGTGTAGTATCTATTTATCTGTGGACAGATGACTGCTCAGTGTAATCAGAGGCAGCCTTTGTCAAGTTAAGTCTAAGTAAACACAGCTGAACATGAGCACGTTGGACTACAAGGTTTTTTTGAGCTTTGCCAACAGCATATGGCCTTGGAGAACGTTGCTTTTTTTTTTAATACAATCTGCTTTCAATGTAAAAAAGAATTCTTTTTGTTTCACATTAACAACTGATGATTAGAAGCTTGTTATGTTCTAATTTTTAGATGCAAGGCAAATGAACGTCATACACGCACCCAACCAAAAGCCACCTTCCTGAGGGAGTTATTCCCCCCTGTCAGGAAGCTGAATATAAACTTCGAGGGTAGAAGCCAATTAAATGCAGTTTCTTTCTAAAAGAAAACCATTTTCTGTTTATTTGTATTTTGTGTTTTTGTCTTCCTGCCATTTCAACAGATTAAAATTGTGGTTCCAAATGCCACTAGAAAATGAACTTTATTGATTTATCCGTTGTTGAAGAAGCATCTGTCCTCAATCGGAAAGAAACTTTGTGTGGTCATTAACTTTCAGTTTTCAATAGAAATTCTCATTAACTGCTTTATGCTTTCCACAAGGCCTTTTTTCCTTCTTCTTTTTTAAAAATACGTGTTTCTTTTCAATCACCTAATACCATCTTCTTTTAGCCTCATATGGAATCCAATATTAAAAATTTTTTAAGGGCACTTCGTAGCTCAGATGAAGTTCCTGTTAAATAAATATTTCATGTCAAAAGGTGGACTTTAAGTGAGAACTTTGGTAAAAGATGGATTAGTAAAGATTTGCCTTGAAACTGCTAGCTTTTCGGTATTCTCTGACTGGCTAATAGCCAAAAAGATCCTCCACTCTGTCGTTTCTTCACTTAAGGAAACTATTTCTTTCTCCTTCACCCTTTGGGTGTACATTTCCTTCTGAGAGTAAATGCAGTACGTATTAAGGGTGTGTAACTAATAAAGGTTTTTAAATCATCTTTCAAGACTTTGGTGTTTTACACTTTTTTTTTAAATTACATGTTGAATAATATTAGCTGAGCATATGGGAAACTATTTAGATCTATGTGCTAAGTATTATTCTGTAGTTAGATTCCTATAAGACCCTTTCTTCCTTATGTATTTCTTTGTATACCTCTTTTTTTTCTATATGCTGATGCATTTCCACGTAAAAATGAATGAGGAGAAAATATGAAAATATTTCTAAGTATGTTGCTAAATAATCCGGCGACGCAGCTTTCTCTTTTCTGTTAAGGGCAACATCGCACGTCTGTAAGAATAGGTCAACATCCATACTTGAAGGTCCTCAAAGCCCCCCTACTCTCAACATATCGAAATCGAACTCATTATGGGCCGCCACCTTGAAAGTGAAACTTGCGCTTCCTCCTTTCTTCCCTAACTCCGAGAATGCCGTCTCCATCCACTCAATCATCCACGGCAGAAATCTGAGAGATCTTACAAACTCCTGCCTCCCACTCCCAAACCCCATGTAGTCGTTCAACAAGTCTGCCCTCTTAATATCGCTCGAAGCTTGTCTTCCTATCCCTACTGCTACTTTCATAATCTCAGGACGCCTCACTTCTCTCTTAGGTTCTTACCACGATCCTGTCTGCTTCCTCCAATCTAATCTTCCACTAAGACAAGAGATATCTTTCTAAAATCCAAATTTGATCATATCACTGTTAAGCATCCTTTAGACATTCCCCATACCTTTCAGGATAGAGTTCACATTCCTTCGCTTGACAGTCCAAATCATAAACCCCTCAATGTCTGGCCTCTGCTAATATCTCTTGGTTTATTTTCCAACGGCCCCCTCACACATCTCATTCATTTCAGCTTCGCCAAAAAGGGTTTCCTGGAGGAATCATGCAATGGCATGACATTGGCTTTCATACAGCTGTTTTCTTTCCTTGGAATGCTTTCCCCACCTTCGCCTTGGTAACTCCTGCTTGTCTTTACCTCAGGCCCATGCTTTCCCATCTTTTCTAGGTCTTGGCATTCCGAGAAGGATATCATTAGTTGGGCACGCTGGCATGAATGGGAGAGGCTGCTTGCTGCTGGAAGCAATTGCCAGGGCCTCTTCTCTGCTGCCCCCAGGGTGTCATCTCCTCATCTCCTTTGGAGCTCCTTTCAGGACCACCACCCCCTCCCCCTGCCATTGTTCCCTCCCCTCTACGGCTCGCCCAGGACTTACCACACTGTTGTTATTTATTTACCAAACCAACAGTTGCTTGGTGATGAAGTCCATTTGTATTTCTAGTGCCTAACACAGTGCCTGCTATATAAGATGTATTGAATAAAGGTTTGTTGAATGAACCCATGGATAAGTCAACACAGACAACATGAGAAGAGCAAATTCTATTGCTCTTAAAATTAGGAGCTCTGGTTTCTAGTACTAGCCCTATTGTTTACTAACAATTTGGCTTTGGACGCTTTTCTGAGTCTCAATTTCCACATTGTAAAATGGGGAAATTAAATAAATGAGCACAAAAAGGAAATGAGATTAATTGCACATGTATGACTTGCAAAGTGCTCAACAAATATTGTTATTATCACCATGAATTGTGTTAAGTTGACCTGGCCCTTAATTATGCCCCAAAAAGCAAGGGTGATAAAAATGCTCTGTACAAAGTGTAATTTTCCTTTTGACACTTACCAAAAGATGATTTGGTTTTCACTTGGATAAGTTCAGATTCACTGTAATGTGGTTGTTCATTATAAAAATGCCAGGAATTTAAACGTGTCAAAAAATATTCCAAGAGAAATTGACTAGTCTTACCATTTTGTATGCAGTGGAAAGAACTTTTTCATAATTGTCAGTTTCTTTGTAAGATATCAGGAGTATTTGAAATAACCTACATATTCTTGCTTCAGTCAATCTAAGAATTTAAGGATACCAAGTGCAGTTGTTTGGGATAAAGCACTGATACAATGAAGGTGTTTTAAGTAATATATGTCCTAACTAGTTATTTTACTCCTTATAAAAAGCATAGGTATACCAGCTCGTTAGATCTTCCTAGAAAATTCTTAATAACAAGGGTTAAACAAGTAGTTTTTAAGAACTGGAATTTCCAAAGCTGTTCCCCCAGATCCAAATGCTATATTCTATTTTGAGAAAGGACCTTCACATTTAAAGCTTGCTCCAAGCAATTAAGAGAAAACACTCTAACATACCTATACAATTGCATGGGTAACATGTGTAAGCTGCCAGTCCAATAGGGGTTGCATGTGCCAACCCCAAAAATGAACAGCAAAAGATCTGCTGCTGACACAAACCTGGAATTTGCCTTGGTACGCTCATTCTCACTCATCGAAGATGCGAGTGCATGTTATTCTCACTCTCATCGAAATTCCATTTCATGTTATGGCTACTAAGCAATTTCAGTGACCTTCTTCAAGCCATTGCAAAATTGAAGCCTCCATAATATGCCGTCTTGCTTTTTTGAGAATTTTCCACACCCGAGCATCATAGACATAACATGATTGCCCCTGACCTAACTTAAGACAATTCAATACAAAAACTATTTTGAATTGTTGTGTTACTCGTTATCTGTTCCATTCCAAGGTCGATCTTCAAAGTTCATCAAAGTTTGCTGCCACTACAAAAAAGAGTATGTGCAATTGTGGAATGATTGTAGCTGCCATTTGTTGAGTATTACTGGGTGCCTGGTGTTTTATAGCAATTATTGCTAATTTCTACAACAGTCCTTCTTGTGCATTGTGTTCGTATCTATTTTACAGATTAGAAAAAAAAAAAAAGAAAGAAACTCAAAGAGATCAAGTAACGTGCCCCAAACCACATGCTAATAAGCAGCAGAACTGGGATTCAGACCCCAAGTGCTCTGGCCTCTATCCAGTGTACCTTACTGTTGGAGGAATAAACTGTGATGAAGTAAATCCACCCTTCACAGTTTGCGCTGATTTGCAGTGAACAGGTGTGCTTCATTTCTCAATTCAAGAGAAACCAAAAAAAGGCACAAATCCCATTAGAAGCAGCTGTAGGAATTTGAGTAACTAATTGGTTATTCTCTTTCTCTGTGCCGTAAAGACTACTAAAGTTATTGTGGAATTCCATTTGAATAATTCTTCAATTAATCATAAACTCTGATTCCTGTTTCTAAAAGCAACCTTTGGATAGATACTTCCAACACTTGCCCCGCAGAACTCCCATTACTGTCTCTTTTCTTTAGTATAAAAATAATCTTCTGTTTTTCCATTTCTGAGCCTATTTTTTGCTTCTCCTATCCCTTCCAATTATTTTTATTATGATAATTAGTCATGTAAATAAATAATTACTGTATTTTCACCTTTCAGTCTCTTCATCATCACTCGTCTTTCATTTCTTTACTCTTCTCCTACAAGCTCTTATAAGTCAACACAAATAGAGATTTCTTGCTCCTTTCACTTTAAAAGTATCTTTCCTGCATGTTCTTGTCCAGCTAAGAGTTTGCATATTACGTTGTCTAATAAACTATCTATCTTATATGATGATTTTTATAAATCTCTTAAATTAGCTGAAAAGCAGCTGGATAATGTATCCAGCTACTCAGAGTTTGGAAAATAGAAGCAGCACTTTTTCTAAAAAGCCTCCCCGACCAACTCTGCCTTCCCAACCTCTTATTCTTGTCTTATGCTAAGGGCTGGGTAATTAAATGCTGCACCGAGGCCTGAAACAATGGCTCACTTCTTCATGTGTGTTTCATAATGTCTTGTGTTCGGCTCCCATTGTGGATGGCCTGGGAAGGATGTTTCTCCTCCTATGGTAGGTAGATGCCTTCGGTTCCCTTGGTCTTGGACCCATGTGCAAACTGTATGCAGAGTAGAGATTGGCTCCCTCGTGCTGGGCATGACCTGGGTACGCGTCTGACTGCATAGACAGCTAAAGTATTAGAGGATGTCATGTGGTGCTGTGGCAGGTTCCTAGGCTCGGGGGCTTTCACAGCTCTTGGTTTCTTGTGAGAAACTATTCTGCTTATGAATCCACAGTTGGCCTATACCAACCCTTCTTGCTTCTATCTCCTGAGTGTGGAAAAGTGACCAGAACGACCACATCTGATTAGGGACGGGGAGAAAGCCACATGCCTACAAGAGCTGGGGAATCTTACAAGGAATGTATGATTTTCCTGGCTGTTATTACCCACCCTCAGCCCCACCCCCCCCAAAAAAAAAATAAGAAAGAAAGAAAAAGGCAACTTTTTGTGTCTCCATGATGAAAATACGTAGTTTGTATACTCTTATCTATGAGAGCCAGGCTGTTTTGTTTAATACTTTGATTCAAGGCAGTAACTACTATCTTCTCATTGCTCATTCACCATCTATTTCTGGGCATCTGGAGAGAATTTAAATTGGAGGATTTGATTCTTAAGTCACTTTTGAGTATGTATAGTATATCACCAAAACCAAGCGTGTTGATAAATGGATCTGGTTTGTTCTGGAAATGCCATTTTTGCTTCTTTTCTGTTTTGCACAGCTTTCTGCCCCCCTGCCCCCATTTATTTTAAAATTGTTTTTTATTATTGATTGTTAAAAATATTAAATTTCTCTCTAGAGTCATAAAAATCTATGGGAAAGGATAGAAAATATAAGAAATAGCAGAGGATTGCTTTGGTCCAAAAAAATGTATTAGGCTTGTTGTCCCTCTCTCTAAATCTATAATTTTTAATGACTAAAATAAACATATTTTCTCTTTAGCTGCTGAGGTATCTTATTTACTTATACTAGCATATGACATTTATAAGACAATACTCATATGTATAGTAGCCGCTTGCCATTTAAATATATTTAAATCATGTAAGCATGCCATTCTTTTATATCTAAATTTGCATGAAATGGCTTTGCAAAATCTTTTCTCTATATTATACTTGTTCTTCTTTCCTGGTAGTCAATGAGCTCAGGTATTTTTGTAAATCTAAGATCATAAGGGTGCTTGCTTTCTCTTTTATACTTTCTTTGATTTGTGTTTAAGCGCTATATTTTTAATATCGTATGATGCCCACAGAAATACCTCTCCTGAATATTACTTTTCGTAAGGCTGTATTTGTGGAGCCTAATTATTTTAGACTTGCTACGTCTACTTTGCGTGGCCATTGGCAATGGAGGTCGCAGCACAGGGTGACCCCGAGTACTCTGGGAAATGACCAGCTCAGCTTACCCTCCAGCAGACACCCAGCCAAGAGTCATTCTCAGTTCTCAGCCTGTCCCTGGACCTTTATTTAGGTGGCTTCGAGACTACTACCTTTAGCATTTGGGTTCTCATTAGCCCTTCGGTCCCAGATTTTCTGACATTCCGTTGTTGTTCAAGAGCAAAGCCATCAGCAGGCCTAGACAGGACCCCCTCAATCCTCCTTCACAGCTCGATTCAACATCATGACCAGTACACTCTGTTTTGGTGATGTTAGTATTGGTGGTGGCCAAGTTGTTTGCATGGTGGTTCTGCACCCCTTATCCCTGTTCCTCTTTAGAGATCGTATAGCTCCAGCCACCTCTCATGGCTGCTGTAAAAATAACAGATTAAAAATAACCAAAAAACTGTTTGTAAAACCTCATCACTCTGTCGATGTATAATAAAACAATGCTCTGTTCTTTCTGAAGCAGGCCTGAATAAAATATTCTACTAAGGGCAGCAGAAACTAAGTTTACTTTAGTTTATAAAAGCTTATTATGCTACCCTAGAAAGAAAAAATTCTATGTTAGGTTGAATAATTAGTTTTTGATGACCCCGTGTGGATTAATATATGTCACCCTATTTTCCCAAAGGAAAGATAAAAAAAATACAAGACTTACAAAAATAAAAGGCCCCACCATCATAGCAATATAGAGCTGGGCCAACGTGTTTATTTTCAAAACAGAAAACAGATCTTATAACAGTATATTATTACTGTTGCTGTTCCAATTAGAAGAAGGAGGGTGGTTTGATTATTCTGAAGTAGTCTGTAATATATTACAATGAAAATCTTGGTGTGTGTTTTTTTTTTTTTCAACGTTGTGTTTGTAATGACAGTCTCTGAATTACATGTCATAGCATAGTAAAAATGGTAATAACTGGGGAAGGTAATGCAAGTAAAGTGTTTTGTCCCCCCCAAAAATGTGTTTTTAGTGGTATTATATTTAAGCAAAAGTACACAATACAAAGTATTATTGAAGCTGGAGTCTCCCATTTCTGAAGAATATTTCCCTATGGAAATGTATACACGCATCTGCTATTCACACGAAGGGAGAATCAATAATGTGAATCATTACATACAGCCTTAAGACTGTGAATAGACCCTTTGGGAATATTAGAAATCCATAATGGTTTTTGATCAGTAGCATAGAAATAGTGCCTTGTGCAGCTACCTTGGAATGAACACTCAGGAATTCCAGCATGCTGGAATTCTTTCCTGAAAGCAACCTACTTCTAATGCTCCACCACAGTTCTGTTCATGGAGCAGCCCCTTTACCATCTACATCAGATCACCCGGGAGCTTATTCTTCACCATATCTGTGACCTACATAATCAAATCTCAGAGATGAGACAGGAATCTGTCCTTCTGAGACATTCCCCTATGAATTGTATCCTTCTTCTCTGCAGCATTCTCAGAAGATGGGTTGGAGGCGAGGGTGCAATAGTAGAAATCCTGTGTGGGGCTTAGCACCTCCATGGAATTTGGAGTGGATCCATGACTAGTGACGGATGACTGAGTGTCACGTCTTCACTTCAAGAATCATAACTCTATAGCACTTACTATGTGCCAAGCACAGTTCCGAGAGCTTTACACTTAGTACAGCCGGTCCTCGAATAACATTGTTTTTCATTCAACATCATTTTGTTATAATGTTGATGACAAAGAAAAACAAAACAGAGCATAAGAAAAAAGAAATTGATTCCCAGCTGAGACCACGGTTCGTGTGGAGCTCACGCGTTCTTCCCATGTCAGTGTGGGTTTTCTCCGGGGACTCCGGTTTCCTCCCACCTCCCAAAGAGGGGCAGTTAGGGGAATTGTCATGTCTAAATTGTCCCTGTCTGAGTTCAGCGTGTGGGTGGAGTGTGCCCTGCAATGGAAGGCCACCCCGTCCAGGGTGGATGCCACCTATGCCCTGAGTTGCTGGAGGAGAATGCCATCCAATTGCTATCAACAAAAATCTTCCCAATTTTCATTTCAAAGTCCCTCCCCACCCCGGTTTAGACTTTAAATGACGGTTCCTGAAATTAAAAGCAGAAAATGGCAGAACCTTTAAATGTAGAGATGTGTGAACACAGAACACTGACATGCCAAGTAACAGTTTAAACAGCTTAAGTGTGTTAAGAACATTGAAATGTATTTGAAATGTAGAAGGATGGGTAATACTGTTCATCTTGTGTCTAAAATATGCGTTTTTCTATTAATGAATGCAGCAGATGAACTGTGAGTAGGGAGATTGTCATTTGCTACTGTTCTGAAAGATCCAAGAAGTTTGTGAACATCCTCTTTTTCACTGTGTCATTTCTGGTATTAATGCAGTTAGACAGGTTTAACACCAAGATTCCCAAGTCTGAAATGTCATTTCTAGAGATGGTAATTTGAAGAATTTGAAAAGCATGGCAATAATGTCAGCCAGTTCGTATATCAAAGGAAAAATACTTTTTGATGGTTTTTCAGAGATACTGAAGAGCTTGAAAACACATGGATAGAGCCAGACTTTCCAGCCAATTTCTAGATTATTACAAATGCATATTTTTCATTTGAAAGGCCTTCTGCTGAAGAAGGTCCTATTAATATTTTGTAATTTAATACTACTCAGTTATATATTTATTAAACAAGTCGACCTTCTAGAACTACAGTGTGGCAGCTATTAAGTTGATCTCGGGAGAAATCGCCCTCATAAAGCTTCAGCTAAGAATCAAAGTCCATCCAGTTTTCAGAACTAGTAGCCCAACTTGTATGTAAAAAGGAGGGCCTTTATAACAATTAATGCTCCTTGCAACATACAGGCACACACAGCAGTTATTCGTGCATAGTTAGGAAGTCATTTTCTGAGACTTTGGCTGGAAACCTACCTTTCATGGATGAAACATTTTGGGTAACATCTCCAAAATTCCCCTTGAGAAAATGAAGTCACAAAACCCATCAGACACTTAAAGTGAGTAGATATTCTTTAATGTGGCTCCAGTGCTGTTTGTCTTGGCATGTTGCGGTACTTTGGCACAGCATAGCGTCAGAAAAGCCATTTTGTCTTTGAAGATGATAGATTCTGCACACTTAATCCTTTAATCTGAGCTGATGGGCTGTGCCCAGGGTAAAAGTATTTTATCCTTACATAATGGTTTTCATATTAAGTGTGAACAATGCTTATTTTTCTGGTGACTGCATTCAACCCCATATACTAGATGTAAAACAAAAGTAAGAGAGAAGGTTAATTTTTTTTATTTCACAAGGATTTATATGAAGCTTGATATATGTGCTCAAACTGTCTTGACAAAATATTAAATCATGTGGTGTTCATAACAAGCCTAAGCATCTAGTACTATTAGCCCCATTTTATAGGTGACAAGGTTGAAGCACAGAGAAGGCAAGCAGCCGGCCAGCTGTCACACAGATAGTCTATGGGTTCAACTGCTGTCTGGTTCCAAGGTCTGGGGCCCAATCACTGCACTATGCTGCCTCGTGCCTCACACCAGACCACACTCCTAGTTCCTAACTACAAGCTAATAATAGAAATGTGAATCTTCAATATTTCCAAACCTCCTTTTGGTCACTCACCAACAGCTTCCTCCCCGTAGACCACATTCTAATCTTCAAAGTGAAGTTTCAGACTGAAAGTTTTAGACTTTGGGAAGGTGGAGCCTTTGAGATCACAGTGGCGCAATCTTGGTAGACGAGACTATACAGAATAACTTAGCATTACGAATATTTAACATATTCAGTGAAAAAGATTAAAAGTGAAGTTGAGACGTCATAACTGGGTGGTACTCTGCTTATTTGAAAAGTTTCTTTCAAGTTACAAATTCCAGTTCCTATACCGTTAGGCCTCCAGTTCAGACTGATGAAGTCAGAATAGCTGTGCATTTTCCCAGAACAAAGATACAGCTAGGAATTAATAAGGATCCACCAGCCTCAAGCTCCGCATAATAAGGAAAGCCATCAAAGCTATAGCTTTCTAACTGATAAGGAACCAAAGAGCATTCTTACAGTTTTATCCACAGACATGGGTACTCCAGGCACAGTAGAGATGTGCTGTTAGTGGTGGTAGTAGTTGAAATATAACCTGTCCTGAAAGCTTTGGGATGTCAGCTTACCCCCATCCTGACCAGGGAACTCATCACTGTTGGTCCAAAATAGAAGAGCATGGTTTCTAATTTTTATTTCCTGGCAGATGGAGAGGATAAGGCATTGACAGAAAGGCTGCTGAAGGTAGCGATCCTGGAGATCAGGACATCTGGGCATCATTCACCATGGAGGGGCCAGCCCATGTGAGAGGTAGCAGGAAGGAAAAGAGTCTTTGGCCGGGGCCTGGAAGTCATGGCTGGAGGAAACACTGGCTTCCTTTTTGGAAAAGATTTTTCTTCAAACTCTGAAATGATCTTGGAAACCACTCGTTCTTTAAGGCCCCAGAATAAATAATTTAGCTAGTATATTGCAAAAAAAACACACAAAAATACTAGATCCATCTATTAAGATGAGGTGGGTTGCATTGTATAATTCTCACTACTCGGAAAGCTTGAAAAGCTCCCCCACTCTCAAGGCTCCAGTAACGCTTCTGAGAGCAGTAACCTGGATACTCACCAAGCTTTAGTTGCAGTCTCATCCTGTCATGTGAAATTTTAAAGTGGAACTCACTATTTTGATTGGTGAAACTAGAAGAAGCAGTTTAGTCATCAACAGATAAGCGTTACGGGTTATTTATTGGGTGGTTTTTTTCCCCCTTCCTTTTTGGGAAAAATTAGAATGATTTATCTTTACTCATTCAAAAACTCTAACTACCCTAAGGAGAAAATGACCACAAAAATTTTCTCTAAAAGTGATGCAGCCACAGCTGTCTAGGAGTCATTTAGCGGTAATGCACTTCGGGCGATAGAAGAGTGATTATACAGATCTCACGTCTAAGAAAATGTCATTCTAATTAAAGTGTGAGGAAGAGCTCAAGAGACCTTATTTAGATTCCCTATTCTGTGATTTGGACAAATATTTTGATATTACAGATTAAATCATAAGGAGAAAAAAAAGTCTTTTTGTATCTCTAGGGTCTAAAACACTAGCAAAAAGAACAGAAAAAGTGTTTAACAGATTTTTGATAGGTTATTATTCCACAGGCTTTCTATATGTAAACAATGCATTTGACCTTGCCAGGGTCCTTGAAGGTGGCTTTAGCAACAGAAATCACTTGGATAATGGAATGCAGCAGTTAAAAATATGACCTTCAGAGTCCGCTGACAGGGAGCCGAGCCTCATAGCCCCCACTGCCTAACTGAGTCCTTTGCGGGTTTCTGGACTCCTCTAAGCTACACTGTCATTTTTGTAAATAAGGGCCATGGGTGCTCTCTCACAGGGATGTTGTAAGCATTTAACTAGATAACATTTGTAGAGTGCCTCGCATGAGAAGAAGCATTCGATCAATTTTAGTAATTGTTTTAAAGATAACCCCTTCTTGCAACATTGGGGTCTCTCAATATTCACATTTACACTGGGTGGAGCTGGATTTTGAATTCTTTCAACCTGTTTCTATTTCATAGACAAAATCCACTGCCACATCAGGAAGGCCAAATGGTAGATTATTATTTATTAACAAAGGGTAAGGCTAAAGTGAAAGTTCAGTGAGCAAAGCAAGTTATAAAACGTATACAGAAGCACCCCATTTTAAAAAAATGTATGTAAACTTGCTTAGGAGGCCATATATCCAAATAGTAACATTAGTTAATCCTAAATGCCCTTTATTTTCTCTTTTATACTTTTCGCCAGATTTTCTGCAGTGAACCTGTATTTTCTTATTAGAGAAAAACAACAAATGCTAATTTTATAAGAAAAGCAACATAAAGTCACAGTGGATCCAATCTGTAGGAGTGGCAAGCCCAGGCTGCATCTAGTGCGTGCAGAAGTAGAGAGAGACCGTGGTGATGGGAGCAGAGAGCCCCGGAGATCACTACACCCATTTGGTGTAAGAACCTGCAAATTTGGAGCAGTCGGTATTTCAGAATCTTCAGTGAGGTTTTCTATTTGCCCAAATCACCAGAGTCTTGTTCTTTATCTCACTTGTTCCAAGTATGTAAATTCCTCCAGCAACTGATCGGGTGTCTGAGAGGCTCTTGGAACTAAACCCTGGCTGTCCACACCTGCTGTCACCAGTCATGGCCCCCAAACTGACCAAGGGTGAGGAAACACAGTTGTCAAGCATCTGGAGCTCTGACTTTATTTTAACTTAGGGAAATATATCGTATACAATTTTCAGATTATTTAATTTAAAAATACTCATATTCTTAATCATACTTAATTTTATTTACATTTCAGTGGTGTGAGTAATATTTTGTGGAACATTTAAAAACATTCCTAACTAGGGCTTATTAATTAAATTTGGGGGAAAAAAAATCTCAGAGCAAAAGAGTTGGCCATAGTTTTGTCTCTTTTATGACAACTTTTATTTCAGGAATATATATCAAAATTAATGTATTTGTAAATTGCATTTGCCAAAGTTGACCGGACACTTTGCCCATAGAGTTTTGAGTTTACCCATCTCGAGTTGCAGTAGAACTGAATTTTCTGTATAATTGTTTCTCTACTTAACTTTATAAGAAAACACATATCCCAACCGAGGATAGCCCCACTTTAGGTTTCAACATGGTTTGGGTTTTACAGCGTTCAAGATTTTCCTAACTACGCACCTCTTTTTTTTTTCTTTCCTTTTCTTTTTTGGTCTTAAAACACGCTCTTTTGGCTGGTTCAATAAGTTGTTCCTGCCAACCAGTTGCTTTTATGGTAATTGACAGTGTAGCTGATTTTTGGAACCTTAGAATGTAAAACGCATTTTAGCTCAGACTCCAGAGATGCTGAGCCAAGCTACTCGCAGAGTAAGAGCCACAGCTGAGCAGAACGTAGGGCAGTCATACCCTTAGTCTGTGCATGTTAATTAATGGCAGTGAAACGTCTGTTCTAGCTCAGACTTAAGATTTCCCTCTCTTCGGCAACATTCAGAATCCTTCCTTCTCCTGTCAGATTGTTTCTTGAGCTACTTACTGGGTGCCCATTCTGGAGGGGGGCTGGGGAGACCACCTGTCTGAGGTGGGCAGAAGTGAGCCCCTGAGCCCTGGTGATGGGTGAACACACACTGCTCCTTGAACACAGTCTATAGGCTGAAAAGGCACAAAATACAGATCCAGATAAGGGCCAGCAAGCTTATACTTCAAAGGAAAAGAGCATAAGAAAAAACAAAAATCTTCTCATTTAATACAGTTATTTAATATGAGTAGATTGTAAATTTTCTGAGTTCCCCTCAAATGATACCAGTTCTCTAAAATAACTGGAGCATTTTCCCAAATTTCATCTCAGCACAACAAATAGAAAAAACTCTCCCCAAACTGCCAGATCTCTATAAGCCCTTTGCTTTCCTACAAAAGCACAAATATTTCTGAGTAAAAGGGCCCCTGTTTGCTATCTTCCTTCTACTCGTTCTTCTGGGAACTAGAACACACTACACTGCAGGAGGTGGCTCTTGGACGCATAATGTCCTAGTGACACTGGGCAGCCCCCCAATAACAGCAACAGGAAAGCATGCCCTCCTAACACCAATTTACGTTTCGAACCAAAACCGCCCTGGACACAGAGATTCCCCAATAGCAGTAGTAGTCAGCTTTTTCTTGTTCGTTTGAAATCTTTGACAAATCTTTGTTACACGCTGTTTTAGCATTGACTATTGATGAAGAAGCAAAATGTTTCTTCTATTCCTTACTTTTTGCAAAGGCTTTTCTTCTGTTGCTGGGAATCTGAATCTATACCTGATGACACTGCATGTACTCGTCTGCCTTAGAAATAAAATACAGGATTCAGTCTTTTGAATACTGCCGAATACACTGTTGAAATTTGTGAAACTAATTAGGAATACCCGATCAGGGATTGGAGTCTGTGTTTTTACACTTCAAAGGTATTTTCATAGGCACCAAACTGTAAAACACAGACACCCAAAGAGTAAGCAGAATTTTATAATCTCACAGTTGGCTGCAGTAAACTTGTTTCTCGGTGGAAGGAGTTCAAGGAGGCATCCACGGGGGGCACTAGCGGCATCCAGTCTTTCATGGGGGTGCGGGACCTGCAAGTTCACTCTTCGTCTCAAATAGAAGCTCTCCGTGGACCTTAACGGTGAATGGCACGTTCTCCTTGTCTTGAGAGGCAGGCTCCATTCATTCTGGCATCTCTGGGCTCTGTAACCCATCACTTATTTGATAGCCACCGGCTGCGCAGTAATCACTCTCAGGTTGACCATTCAGGTAGGGAGTCTGATTCTGGCCGCCCGTGCCTGGGAGACTGCTTGTTTAGGAGCCAGAGCATCAGTTACATGGTCTTTTCTAAATTATGTTTCGTTATTTCCCTAATGTTATTTAAGCTTCATGGAACTTATTCTGCTTTTGCCAAGTCTTTCCATTGAATAAATATCTCCATAACCTATTGCTTCACTCTGGCAACAGAATTGTTGCAATTTGTGGGCAAAATTGAGCAAAGGCCTAACTCTTTTATTTTTATTTTTTTCTCTGTAAAATGTCCAATGTTTCTGGCTTTCTTCCTCCTAAACAAAGGCCTTGACTTGTTCTGTGTTCTGGTAGCGCCTTGTCTCTGTCATTACCGAGTAAAGATTTACAGATAACAGCACTAAACAAAGAATGATTAAATGGACATCACAGAGACATGCTGTCCACACACAGAGTCACTAATGCTAAATAAGTTAAGACACAAAGTGCTTAGAATAGTGCCTGGCACATACGAAGTGATCTGTAAACTAGGATTATCAGAGTTCTGTGAATTACAAGCTGTCATTCTTTTCCTCCCTTTGCATGAGTACTTTTATAATTCCAAAATTATTGAAAGCAGCAGAGGTGTAGCTAACTATCCAGGCCCACCTAGTAGGAGCCAGAAAATCCAGAGGCTGACCAGCCAACGCTCACAGATCCAATTATTAATATTTCCCCAAAGGATTCCTCAAATGAAAGGAGGAACTAACATTTGTTGTTCCATTTGGGGCCAGACATACATCATCTAATTTATTCTTCCTAACAACCTTGTCATTTTTTTACTAAGTGCTTTTGTTTTGTTTGCTTGCTTTTTTTTTTTTTTTTTTTTTTTTTTTTTTTTTTTTTAAAGCTCCCTGGGTCCCTGGGTGAAGGGTTGTGCAAAGAGTTCATAGTAACCTATTATTGTCTCCCGGCCTACTCTATAAGGCCCGACTCCTGATTCTTTTCCTTCACAGAGGGCATTGCAGTTTAGCTGCCTAATCTACATGTCATGTACATATTTTCTCTTGACCGTGTCTTCCCTGGGAAATTTTGCCATGGTTGGACTATATTATGATCATGTTGATGTTCTTTTCAAGCCTCTTCCAGTTGCATGACTCTCGTAGAGCCCAGAGCTAGAAATTATGCTGCATGGCCTAACTAGCCTTGAACACTACAGAGAGGAAGAAAAATGCCTTCAGAAATATTGAGTTTGGGGGTGGTAAAAGAAAGGGAGAGGACTGAGTGCAGGAAAAGACAACTTTCCAAAGGCCACATAATTAGAAGATGGTCTGGGCAAACACTGCGTTTTTCATGTCTCCTGCACGCGGCACAGCACCTCTTCCTGTAGCTGTTCAGTAACGGTGATTGTTGACGATGATGGTGGTGACGATGGTGACTTAACTGCTACATAGTTTTGGAGTGTCATAGGCTGATGGGGACTCCCAACCCCACTCCTTTGTCCCCACTCCCCTGCCATGCTGGTAGCCCCTCTTTCCCTCCACCTGTCTGTTTTTGTGTTCCCAATACCATATTCTTTCAGTCAGAGAGTTAATCAAGATCAATAACCCGTTTCATCTTTCTGTATATTGATGTGGTATTGGTAGACATTAGTGTTCTGAGTGAGGGAGCAAATCTAAACCAAAGGTGAGAGTGCATAAGCAAAAGCTTCCACCCTAACTTTCATTTCCTGCAGCAGCAGGATAAGGAGTTCATTTGGAGCTTGAAGACTGGTGCCTACTTACGCCAGGAAGCCCTGTGTTGCTGTCAGCATTGGGTCTGTTACTCATTTGCTCACTAGCGAAATGGATCTATTTGCCAGTCTTGTTTCTGAGATGGAGGTTTGATTCCCATGAAATCATAGACTACTGAGACAGAGGTACCCTGAAGATCGTCTAGGAATTCCCTTACTTTATAGTTGGGGAAATTGCACCCCAAACATTGTAGCACTGTAATCTGCCCAAAGGTACACAGGACTGGTGGGGAAAACCCAGAACCTGGCCCCAGGTACAATTAGCACTCTTTTCCTTATACCATTCGCGTCCTCATGAAAAGGCCCGATTTCTCAGAAAAATTAAGCTCAGATTTTTGTATATCTATGAAAGCTACTTTTCCTTCTTTATTTCCTGTTCTCATCATATTACTGGTTCTTTGCAAAGAGATTTGTTTTTGTACCTTAATTTTAACTACCTTTGCAAGAAAAAAGAAAACAAACCTAATTTTCAACTATATTTTCTGATGAACTTTTATTCCAGATAATTAATGATGAAATTCCTGAGGTTGAAAAAAGAGAAAAAGAAAAGTAATTGAATTTCTGCTTTTCTTTACAGACACTCTGGAAAATGGATCCAATAAGGGTGACAGGTGAGCAATAGGATTTTATTTGCCATTTGTGCTTTTCAGTGATAGCATTTTCTACGTACACTGCAGTGAATTTGATCATTTTCTCTCTGTTTTGCTTAAATCCAGTGCAGCTAATAGAAAGGGACCAAACAAGGATGACACATACTGGAAGGAGATCAATGCAGCTATGGCCTTAACAAATCTTGCACAGGGAAAAGACAAACTGCAGGGAACTACCAGCTGCATCATCCAGAAGTCATCACATATAGCAGAAGTAAAGACAGTCAAAGTGCCACTGGTTCAACAATTTTAAGAGTTATCGCTTTTCAGATCAATGGCTATTCTTCACGTTGGTGTTTTTCTTTCATAAATTTTCATCTTAAGAGCCAAAGCAGGAGTGAAAATGACTCCCTTTCAAACCTCTTCTTATTTTTAAATATCCTCAATATATCACTTAGTTGCTTCTGTAAAAGACATATAAATTATAAAAAAAACTCACTTTAATCAAAAGTATTAACTTATTTTATGTTACTCAAACTATGCATACAAGTGTCTGCATTGCCATTACAGTAAGTGCCTTGCTTCCCGAAAATAAGCTACAACGTGGGCACAGCAGAGCAGCTATGCCTCAAAATGACAGTGCCCGTAAGGCTTATTAGTCTGTGTTTGTCATTCCAGATGGACTTGACCATTCCAGGACTGAAACCATAATTGCCGAAAGCCCTTGAAATGTATTCAACAATTCACATGTTAAAACTTGGAAATCTATTCAGCCCAAATGAAATGTTTCTTTAAAAAAAAAAACAAAACCTTTTTCTGTATTTAAAATTGTTCGGTGTGCTTTATAGAGCGACAGTGAGAATTTTATGCATGTATCTTGCCTGCATATCTGATATGTTACAAATTTCCAAAATGAAAGGTGTAGTGATCACATGTTGTGTATATTTAAGAAAAATCGCAATGAACACAGTGTGATCAGAAAAACTTTTTCCAAGCACTGCTGCAAAATACTGCAGTGCCCTTTAGAATTAATTTGGATTTTCTTTTTCTCAAGTTTTGCTGAACTTCTAAAAAATTTATTATATAGGTAATTCAAAATTTTTCTTTGTAGAACTAAACCCATAGTTTAGTTTTAAAACATAATCCTGTTTGCATTAAAGTTTGGTATTTTTTTGTGATGGAAGTTGTTTTTCATATGGAATGGCTAAAAACCTTTTACTTGGTTCATTTCAAATTACAATTGCTGATGGGCAATTTATATTGCAATGAGAACAAGACAAGGAAAGAAATGTATCTCTGTGAATATGCATATACACACGTAAAATTGATTTTTAAATTTAAAACATATGGAAAACAAAACATTGAACAGTCTCTGAATTTTGCCAAGTAGGACATTAAAGTAAAAATTAAGTGAAACCGTGCATTAAAAGAAAGAACATTTTGTTTCTAAATTAGACTATCACTGAGTGAAAATAATCAATATCGAGAAAGAAGAATATGTTTTTCAATCAAACAATAATATTCTAATCAGCTTGGGGAGACTTGAAACTTGGATAAACAGTAGAGACGCCAAGCATAACAGCGTATATGTGCTGCAGAGAAGTAAAAAGGATTTGACTCTTTTATGGTGGGATGTTTTTTTCTGCGTATGTAATCTATTTTGTAATTTTTTTGTTTTAAACTGGAAAGCATTTTTGTGAGTGTGAATGAGAGCCAGTAGTGCAGCCATGTGGTGACATTTTTCTTTATTTTGCAAAATGCTTTTAAAACCAAAGGCTGCTCTAGTTGATATATGGACATTACCAATCTTGATATAAATCGTAGGACACTTTTTCATGTAACAAAGCATTTGGGGATTGGGTTTATTTAGTGTAATGAAGATAATTTGATATAAAATATTTTGTATATATATATATTTTTACTTTGTTTTCTAAATTGCTGTTTGCAGTAACAGTAAGTGCAAAGCAAGATATGTAAGTTATGACTGTATGATCAGATGAAGTATGAGTTCCTTTGGTTTACATCCTTAAGTAATTACAGATCCATGATAAAAAAACCTTTTGAATCTTTATAAAATAGTTTTGCCAAAATGGTATCATGTCAATGAGAACTAAAGACAAGTACTTCATTCTTTTTCATACTATTATAAGTTATTCTGGTATGAAATATTTTAATAAAATTGTTTTTGTTTGGACTATTTTGGTTAGATGAATGGATGCTGGTTTTTTATTTGAATTAGTCATAATTCACTTTTGCCATCTTTTTAAAAGAATCAGCAAATTTGTTCTATGTTGTAAACTATGGATGACAAGCCAATATAGGACAGTTATTCACATGATTTTTTTTTTTTTTTTTTAAATACGAAAGCTTGGAGTCTGGCCTAGAAACACATCAAGAAGATTTTATAATTAACACATCCTTGGCAATATCTCCAATTGCAATTAATTTTAATTTATTTTTTCTTTTGCTGCTTTAACATTTTCTGGAAATTGAAGTCATCCTTTAAAAGAATCTTGAACAATGCTGAGCCAGCAGCTGAGAATCTAACTCATAATTTATGTTGTAGAGAAATAGAATTACCTCTATGCTTTGTTTTGCCACATGTAATCATTTCAATAAAATTAATAACTGCCAGGAGTTCTTGACAGATTTAAAATAAAAGTTAATTTCTAGACCTCAATGATCATATGAATTTTATTTTCCTTTGAGAGTTGACCAGGTGGAGAAAGAAGCAGAACAGAGGGGCCCATTATATGCCATAATTCTCCTTAGTTTGGTAAGGGGTATGATATGAGAGTGCTGCATTTGTGTTAGGTTTGATTTCATCACCTCAGACCACCAACCCACCTTTTAAGAGCTGAGAAAAAGAGAGTGTGATTCTAACTGTTAAAATATATAACTTTAAAATGTACATTTTCACAAAATACATTCATTCTTTCAGTAGCTAGGACAATAAGCGTTATTTCTGTGCGCTATGTACTGGAAAGAACCTTGGCTTTGAAGCTAGACAGATTGATATTTGAATCCCAGCTCTGCCACTCACTGCTGTAAGATCCAGACACTCTGGGCTTCTGTTTCTTCATCTGTGAAGGGAGAGGAATGTGTTAAACCTTGTAGAGTTTGCTATAAGGTTTACAGATGATATACAGTTTATAAGGTGCCTACCAGAGTACCTGGCATTTTTTAAATAGATGTCAATAAATGGAAGCTGTTATCATATAATTATAATTCCTCTACATAGGGCTTATATGCAAGAAAGTAGAAATGCAGTAGAATATGAGACATGGGTACTTTAACGAAGAGCCTTGGGAAAGAAAAAATATCTGACATGAAAGACTGCAATGAAAGGGTGAAAGTTGGTATCACCATTAGAAAGATCTTCAAGGAAGATCATTTTATTATTAGTTTGAACTTCGTGGAGAAAAGCATAAAGTAAAACAAAGATAGAGAAGAACAGACACGCCAGTAGAAAACACAGCATGTGCGAGAGCTTCCTTCATTCAAATCAACAAGAATTGCTTTTCCCTCTCTTCATCCTGCTTGATACTGTTCAAGATGACTAAGAGCTCAAGTCACTGTATGTATTCTCTGCCTATTCCAAGTAGCAATGTTTAGCAAACAGTGGCAACAGCCACGGTCTGCTTTTAAATTCATCCAGCTCAATGGCACAACATCATGCAAATAAACACAGAGAATACGAGCAAGCTGCCCAGACTCTTCTGTCTGGGGCGGCTTAGGTTGGCCATGCCTCGGAGCGCAGTGTGGAGTGGTGGTCAGAACTGGGCTGGCACAGCCTTGCTGTGTCTCTTCACTCTTTAGTGACTTTGGGAATAAACATATAAGCCTTCAATACCCAGAGTTTGCATCTATAAAATCTGATCTATAAAATTTACTCCAAAGATCTGGTGTGTGGATTAAGTAAGACAGGGGATACAAAAGTGCTTTGCACACTGCGTGGTACTGTACAAATGTTAACGATTATTAATGTGTTCCAGATGACTCTGAAAGTTCTAATATCCCAAAATTTTGGAATTTTGGCAATATACATTGTGGTTTCCATGAAGCATATAGGACCCCTAGATTTTGTCAAATACATGTTATGATATACCATCTTTGGCCTTTTTAAGCACAAAGGATCTTTGGTCCTAAGCTTCTTTAAAACAGGTATGATCAGAATTAGGTGACTGACTGTCACACTGCAGGGAAAGAAGCCTGACTGCCCTACTTCCTAGCTTTGAGACACATCTTAGAGATGGACTAAAAATTTGGTTTGGGAGGTGTGTGCATTGCCCGTAACAATCTTTGTTGTTAAGGTGAGAAAAAGATTTCTGAGTTTAGAAAAACAAACTGATGTGTTTTTACATCTTTATGTAAAAATGACTCCATGGAAATTCACGTAAAGGTTGTCTCAGTAAGTCTTCTGAAATGAATTTCAGCCCAAAGCCAGTTTCTGGAAATTTAATTAGCAATGAGTCTAATCTGACTTGTATTCATGACTTTTAAAAAATTTCACATTTTAATTCATGTTTTCAAAAAGTATAAATGTAACTTATGCTATCTGTGGTAAAAGGGAAGCAGTATAGAAGAGTACGAGATGAAAAGCTCCATGGCCCATCTCTCCATGATTCCAACCCCACATCCCAAAGATAACCATGGTTAACAATGTCTTGTGTATGCTGACAGAAACTCTATGCATATCCAAACTTGTACTCTTTCATCTTGCACTTCTTACTATATTCATCAGACTGCTCTGCAACAGTTTTTCCATTCCATCATGTACATATATGTATCATATCTATATATAGGTAGATTTCATTATTTTAAATGACTAGATAGAATTTTATTTTGGGATCTTTTATAATTTATGTAGCAAATACCCCCTTGATGGACTTTTGGGTTATTTCCCATTTTTAGTTACTGTAAACTAATGCTATTCAAAGTGCTGCTTCACAAGGAGATAAGGAGCTTGCACCAGAATATAAATCAACAAACTTCTTAATTAAGAAAATTTTCTATGAAAAAAAACCTTCACCTGAATTCACAGTGCTCTTAGAAGTATAATTGATTTACATTCTGACCCCTTATCTCCTCACAGACTAGTAACATCACTGGGCAAATCATATTTGAATAGCACTGCTATAATTACTGATGCAGTGACCATCCTGTGCATATTTGTCTTAGGCCATTTATACCTCTGTGGAATAAATACCTGGAAGTGGCATTAATGGCTCAAATGATAAGTCCATGAAATTTTTTGATGGACAATGCCAAATTACCATTTAAAATTTCTACCAATTTATATACTTCCAGCAGTAAGGTGTGAGCGTCTGTCTTTCCACAACGTGGTCAAAACATTGAGAATTATTAAACTTTTCCGTACTTGACAATGTGGTAAGTAAGAAATGATATCTCATTAGTGTTTTAACTTATACTTTTTAAGATGAGTGACGTTGTGCATAAGGTTATTGGCCATTAGTATTTCTTTTCAGTGAACTGCTTGTTCATGTCTTTCCTTCCTTTCTTCTTTTTTCCTTCCTTTCTTCCATTTGTTATTAATTAGTATGATCTATTTGTATATTTTAAAATTCAGTATCTTATCTATAGTATGTTACCAATATCTTCCTGTGTTTTTTAATATATTTTTTACATTATATTTTTTAAATTCAGAAGCTTAAACATCATCTGTGCATATACACAGGGTGAATGGGAGGGTGCTGCATGTATTTGGCCATCACAGAAAAAGTGTAATATAGTATTTCAGAGCACAAACTCTGGAGCCAAACTGCTGAGGTTCCAATCTTCTCTCTTCTGCTTATTAGTTCCACAATCTTGGACAAGACACTTAACCTATCTAACCTCCGTTTTGTCATCTGTAAAATACTGCTCATAATAATACCTATTTCTGAGTGTTTTTGTGAAGATTAAATTACTTATTATGTATAAAGCACTTGCAATAATAGTACCTGGTAGAGAGATAGTGCAAAGATTGTGAACAGATTCATCCATCTCTTCTGCTATTAGTATTATGGTATTATTCTGCTTTTAGTAGTTTTGTGTGCTTAAATCTTATATCCACTGGACTAAAATTATATTTTGGCCTAAAACTAAGCTAGTCACCCCTGCCCAAAGAAAGACATGTATAAATCTAAAGAAATATGTACAAGATCCATGTCGACAATCTGCAAAACTGATCGACAAAATCAAAGAACTAAATGTAGAGAGAGAGATTTCATGTTCATAGATGGAAAGACGCAATATTGTCAAAGATGTTAGTTCTTCCCAACTTGAGCTATAGATTCAATGCAATCCCAATCAAAATCCCACCAAGTTATTTTGTAGATATCAACAAACTGATTCTAAAGTTATGTGGAGAAACAAAAGACCCAGAATAGCCAGTCCAATATTAAAGAACAAAGTTGGAGAACTGACACTCCCAACTTCAAGACTTACCATAAAGCTATAGTAATCAAGGCAGTATGGTATTACCAAAAGAATACACAATTTCAGCAATGGATTAGAACAGATAGCCCAAAAATAGATCCATGCAAATACAGTCAACTGATATTTGACAAAATAGCAAAGACAATACAATGGAGAAAAGATTGTTTGTTTTTCAAAAAATGGTGCTGAAACAACTGGACATTCACATGAAAAAGAGAAAAAAATGAATCTAGACACAGACATCACATCCTTCAAAAAGTAATTCAAAATGGATTACAGATCTAAATGTAAAACACAGAACTATGAAACTCTTAGAAGATTACATAGGGGAAAACCTAAGTGATTTGGTGTATAGAAATGACTTTTTAGATACCTTATCAAAGGCAAGATACGTGAAACAATTGATAACTATACTTCATTAAAATTAAAAATGTCTGAAACACAATGCCAAGAGAATGAGAAGAAAAGCCACAGACTGGGAGAAAATATTTGCAAAAGACACATCTGATAAAGGACTGTTATCCAAAGTGTACAAAGAACTCCTAAAACTCAGCAATAAGAAAATAACCTGATTTTTAAAATGGGCCAAAAACCTTCAGAGACAACCTCACCAAAGAAGATATACAGATGGCAAATAAGCATAGGAAAATATGTTCCATATCATATGTAGAGATGTAACATCTCTACAAGGACTGTAAGAAAGATCTAGCTGCTTCACAAAATTGCCAGTTTTTAATGTCTTACCCATTATGGTAGATTTGCAGAGGCTTCTCACTGTGGTTTGAATTTTTGTTTTTAATATTAAAATTCCTTATATTCATATTATTTAATATTAATATTTAATTACCATTTAATTTGTGGTTTTAATATGTATTGAATATTTAGATATTGTGGAGTGCCCATTTAAGCTTTTTGCTCAGTTTTGTATTGGGTTCTCTGTTTTTTTCTTATTGCTTTTGAAGTATTCCTTAATACTTTATGGATATGAGTCTTTTATCAGATGTATATGCACTTGCGTGTGTAGCAAGTATCTTTCAGGAAAGTGTTTTCTAAATATTTTGAATCTCCTTGAATGCATTTGTTTGTCTGTTTGTTGATTATTAAGTTATAATAAATCTCTTCTGACAGTTGTCTCAGTAGAAACTCCTGTTCTGAATATCATGCTTGTTATTTCCCTCTGGCTAAACAACACTAATTTTCATTGCATGCTCAAGACTTTCTTCATTTGAAGCCCAAGTCCATCTTCAGCAGTGGAAAGCCTTTGAGTAGGGGGGCAGGGAAGACACTTCCAGCCCCTGTGACCAGGAGGCAGACCATCAGCATGGCTGAAGGCATCCTCTCCAGGCTGCACAATTGCAAAAAGTAGAAAGAACTCTGCCAATTGCTCAGCCATCCCACAGCGCTCCGAAGGTCAGGACCTCACCCTGTCTCTGCTGCCTTCTTCTCAGAGATTTCTGTATTTTCACAAGCCAGACTTTCTCTAAAAACTTAGAGCTTCATGCTAACCTTGGGGGTCTCCGGTACAACTCTCCAAGTTCTAGTCTAGACAGAGGGAAACAAACAAATGATCTCCCGTCCTCCTTCCCTTCTCTCCTCCTCCTCCTCCTCCTTTTCTACTCCCCATCTCCTCCTCACTCTCCTCCTCCCTCTCCTTTGCTCTCTTTCAGTCACAGGACCAAGTCTTTCCTCAACTCCACAGGCTCTGCCTGACAGCTGAACAGCCGCTTCCCTGAGGAGTTGAATCGAAGCAGTGAAGGGTAGGACAGCTGTGATGTACATGTGGGCTCCCATTGTCCCAATCTCTGTTTCTTGAGTTACACACTTGAGTTACACACAAGTACTATCTGTTGAATCCTCGATATGAATGAGGACATGACTAGAACTCATACTTCCTCTCATTCCCACACGTTGTTTTTAAGAATTTTCTTTTTAATTTTACATTGTCAGTATTTATGCTACGTAAATGATTCTCTGAAACCATTATTCCCGCAGTTACTGAAATGGGTTTAATGCTTAGTGTGAGTCCTTTCATATACTACTTCCCCTTCCTGAGTTATCTATTTTGATTTATCTTTTGATTGGATGGATGCTGTCATTATTTGTTTTTGTTGTTGTTGTAGAAAAAAAGATGAGCTCATACAGGCTGTGCTCCCCAGGTTGAAGCTGTCTTCTGTTCCTTTATACATTCATGATAACCTAGATAGGTACAGGTCTGGGGTCTTATTTTCATCCACGGAATTCTTGTTACTGCTGCACTACTTACTAATTGACTGGTTGTATAGTGTTGGGGAAAACTCTGGTGCCAGCCTTATCTTCCCACCGAAACATTAGTAATATTTTTTTTTTTTGCCTGAATTCCATAAAATTCTTTATGTATGCTTAAAGTTCAGTAATTTAGCCAGATGTGTCTAAGGGTTATTCTGGAGCATACTGTGTCTTCTGCATCTACAGATCGAAACCTACTTTATCTCAGGAAAAAAATTTCTTATATAATAAATTATTTAAGTTCCCTTTTTCTGTTCGCATCCTCAATATTGCCCATTTGCCATATTCACTAATTCAATTTTTACTTACTATGTACTTATACTATATACCAGGCACTTTCTAGGTGTTGGGTATAAGATATACTAATAGAGCATAGCAGAATTCTGGTTATATCACCTGTGTCAGTCTTTCATACCTACTTTTAGCACTATCAAATTTCCTTTTTGTTGTTTCACAGGCTCTGCTTTGTTTTATTTTGTTTTGTTTTGTTAAATTATCTTCTATTTCTTTCCTGCCCTCAGGAGGCTCACTTTTCACATCCTGTCATTCTCTCCTCTGTGATAGCGATATCATTTATATCCTCTTTGAGCTTGCTTTTCAAACTGTATTTCTTCTGTAGTTTTTTTGAGTATGTAGAGTAACATTTATCAGAAATATTCTTCTTTTCCTGGAAAATTTCTTTCCATGCAGGTTCTTCGTTTGCTTTTTGCTTATTATGCTTGGTTTCCTCCTTTTTGAGACTTGTATTCAGGTCCTTTTTTTGTCCTTTTTACTTCCTCTTTGCTTAAGAATGGGTGTGGGAGCAGGGAGGGCACAGTATCCCTGGCAGCTCCAGTCTAGGTATGTGCTTAAAAAAAACACCGTGTTCGTATTTCTTCCTAAATCTGCCTTGTGTCTGTGTGAGGGCAGAATTTACGTCTCCAGGATGGGCAGGTCTCCTGAAGAGGTTCATAGTGAAATATGGTCACTCTCACAGATTACTTCTTTGTTCAACTGACTCAGGTCCGCAGTTATAAACCAGATCATTGTTTTGCCCCCTTTTCCAGGCCTGGCTCACTTCTAGTCCATTTCTTGATAGGACAGATTAAATCTCACAGCTCCACTCCCCTTCTACTCCCACTGGGATTGACCATCTCCCCGTTTCCTGTGGTCTGCTCATGGCGTAAGTGCTTGTCTTTCTAAGTAAAAGATTATTAGTTGGCTATTTTAGAATTTTGTTCCCCTACTTTTAGAACAATCTATACCTTGCTTGACATTTGGAGAGGTATGCATCAACTTTTATCCCTCAATTTGGTCAAAATGTCATTGCACACAATAGATATTCTTCATATTTTGTGGTTGTGTCCAAGCCAAGTTTTATCAAAGATGGACCTTTGCCCTCTATTTGCCTCCTTGTTGATACTGGGGAAGTACTAGTGAAGGGAGTGGAGTAGCTATAATTTTGTACTACCATCTTCTACCAAGAGTGTCAGGGGAAATTATATTCTTAATATCTTCCTTTATTGTGGTCTTAAATTTTTCTGTTCTATTTCATTTTTTTACTTTCCTTTTTGTAGTTTTCCTAGATTTTCACAATTCTCTTCACCCCTCCTTCTGTCTCTCTCTCTGCTTGACAATATCATGTTACCTAGAAATGATTTCCTCCTTTAAATAGCCTCACTCTTGCTTTTCCCAGTGAGTCACAAGACCCCCTGAAGTCAATAATGAATGCAGTGGCTATGAAGAAGTGATAACCTCTATTTCCTGTTCACTTTCTCACAGGCGGTTAAGCTTAAATGTGTGCTATAAAATCTCTTCAACCAACAAGCCCAGCCATTTATCACTGTAGTCTTAACTACCTCTGCTTTTTGGATATCTAAACTCCCCAAAGGACTGTCAATTTAACCATAACTACCTAACAACTGCCAAGCCTCACTTTATGAGCTGCTGTTGAGAGTTTAGCTATTTAAGGCTGATTTTTAAAAATTTTTATTGGCACTTCATGGCATTTGCTTGATTTACAGTGCTTACTGTAAATAACCACAAATTAGGGACATTTCTTTCCCTTTCAGGTGTAGGCAAAGATTGAAATGAGTACCGAATTGTCTTTCTCCATCTATTTAGCTCCTTGCCAGATCATTCCCCCAAGTTCACCCAACTCGAAAGGTCAAATGTGGTCGGTTCTATGGGTAGGAGACCTCCGTGGAAAATGACTTCATGCATCTCATCAAGTACTCTGTGTTTTTTCAAAGATACCCAAAGTGGGAGGAATCTAGTGGTTAAAAAAGAGACAGCAAATGCGTTTCAGCCATAAGAAGGAATGAAATTCTGACACATGCTACAACATGGATGAACCTTGAAGACATTATGCTGCTAAGTAACATAAGCCAAACACTAAAGGACACATATTATGTGATTCCACCTAAGTGAGGTACCTCGAATAGGTAAATTCATAGAGACAGAAAGTAAACTACAGGTCACCAGGGCTTGGGGAAGGGACAATAGGCAGTTATTGCTTAATGGGTCCAGAGTTTCATCAGGGGTAATGAAGTTTTGAAAATAGACAGTGGTGATGGTTGTACAACATTGTGAATGTAATTAATGCCAGTTAATTGTGACTTTAAAATTGTCTGCATGGTTGTTTGTGGTTTTTTTTTAAAGATACATATTGCTTTATATATACATATGTGTGTGTGTGTGTGTGTGTATATATATATATATATATATATATATATATATATATATATAATCCAGAAGTAATTTCAGGATTTTCATTTCCTCCACACACCTCTTCTGAGGGAACTGCAAGTAAAAGTACACCCTTAGGGTCCTGCCTGGGGTCCATTCTCCTCACTCAGGATGCTGAGGCCTTTTGCCTGTGTCTTGGTGGATCTCTCTCCTTCACCCTCCAAAGTTTCTCCATTCCTGGTCCTTCCTCCTCTCTCCCGTCCTCCCCCTCTGTGAACACTCCAACCCTAAGTCGCCCCGCTGAGTGACACTCCCTTCAGCGGTCCTCCCAGCAGTGAGAAGGTGGGTGTGACAGTGCCAACCAACACAAGCTGAGATTTAACAAAACACACTCACCCAATTCCATGCTGGCACAAAAACTTTCTGGGCGCAGACCACCATGGCTCCTCCCCCTCTGCAGTCCCTCATGAGAAACGGAAGAGCCCTCAGACAGAGTATTGGGCTGACCTCGTGACCATGGCCAGGAGGAGCAACAGCCTGGTCTCTGTTCTCTGCTCCGGAAGCAGGTCAGATCACTGAGACTAGGGTCCAAATCACCAAGTGGGCGGGTGACCAGTTTGACTTCTACCCCTGCTCTGAATCCCCAAAGAGCTAGGGTTTCACTGCCAGAAGCAGGGGGTAGGTACAGGCACATGGCAAGAGCAGGTGTATGGCACAAATCAACAATAATGAAGGCCGTGAACAGGGTTTAAAGAAGGATTGCTCCTTTTTCTAAAACACTATAGAGGCAGGATCAGATACCACTGGGGAAAAAAAAATACTAATACCAGGCCAGCGGCTAAATCTGCTAGAGTAGAAAAGAAAGTAAGCCATCTTGTGTAGTTATAGGAAAGCCTCCCATTTGTACATTCGCCCCTCTGTAGCTTCGGGTTCACATCCGCAGATTCACCTAACAGTGGTTTGATCCAGGATTGATCGAATCCGCGGATGAGGAATCCAAAGATACAGAGGGCTGACTGAGGGACTTGAGCATTCCTGGATTTTGGTAACTGCGGGGGTCCTGGAAACAATCCGCCTTAGATATTGAGGGAATACTGTATACAAAATAGTAGTGACAGGAGAGGTGGGCAGGGTTGGAGACCTGTGCAGAAGCTAAGGCAAAACTAAAATTTGGGAGAAATCCTCATTATTTCAGGAAATTGGTCATTAAGTGAATTGATGTTTAGTGAATCTGCTTTCAGGTAATCGGAATCTGTAACCCTGTGACTCCCAGTTAGAATCGCCCCTGGTTCATATAAAGCTTATTTTCAGATTTTTCAGAAAATAGCATTTGTCACATAGACACAGGGAGAGAAATAACATGCCAATATATTCGTATGTATTAAATATGTTATTTTACTTAGACATGACAAATAATTCCAGGTTCCAAGAAACAAAGGAAGTAGAGTTTAATTGCATTTATCTGTTTAAATTTGTGCAAAATCATCCAAGGAAACTTCTCATGAGCAGGTGAAGGTGGCAAGAAACAGTGTGTCAGAATTTCTGAGGCTGTGTGGGCCAGTGGAGCCACAAATGTGCGGGAGCATGAAGGGGACTGCCTATTAGCCTAAGAAAAACATCATTAGGAAGGAAATCTGCTACTGAAAACTCTGCCATCGTATATCATGCACCCCAAAGCCAAATACACTGGAAGGTTTTTGTTTATCCACTGTCTGGAATTTTCCATACTTTTGCCATTGACCAATGGAGAAACAGCCTCAGCATCAGGCTGGCTCATTAAGGCCTTTCAGAAAGGAGCCAGTGGACTTAGCATCTCATCCCAGAGGGAAGGCTCCTGATC
The DNA here is from genome assembly GCF_004115265.2 of Rhinolophus ferrumequinum. Classification (NCBI taxonomy): domain Eukaryota; kingdom Metazoa; phylum Chordata; class Mammalia; order Chiroptera; family Rhinolophidae; genus Rhinolophus; species Rhinolophus ferrumequinum. Next base: position 179,096 of record NC_046288.1, on the reverse strand, counting down.
ACATTAAACCAGAATGGAGCTGACTGCTTCCTGCACTGCACTCTTAGTTCAAAGTATAGCTGCACTAAAGTATCTGGAATTACATTCACTCTTTTTCTACCGCTGTTTTTTCTCAGAAATGTCCTACACAAGCACACAATTTCTCCAACGGGGCCTCACACTTTTGTTTTACTTCCTTATTTCTCTTCAATTCTTTGCCCACCCGCCTCCTCCTTTCCCCCCCTTTCTCTCTCCTTTTTCCTCTTTATGTAGCTACTTGGCAATTTGTCTCTGAGTCGAAGTCAGTGCTCTGGTGGTAAAAACAAACCACACACACACACACACACACACACATCCAATACCTCAAGCTTGAAAACTTCTTTCTAGAAACTCCCTTTACCATATTTGGGTATCTTATAGAATGAAAATCACAGGATCATGTGTGTCAGTATGGTTTTACTGTTGAATCTACAAGGGTTGGATTGCTCCTCCATTAGTAGGTGGAGTCTCACTGGAAAGATGGAATGATTCTTGGGCCAACTTCTTTGAGAAAGAAGTGTGAGCCTCGAAAAGGAAATTGGAACCAAGAGCATGGACTAGGTGTGAAAGAAGGTTCAGCTTTTCTTGGTCTGGATAGCACAAGGTCCAGTGTCTAAGACACTGCTCCGGAACGGTGGTTGTTAAATATGGCATTTTCAAACTGAGACTGAGAAAAGAAAGTCTCAGAACAAGGCTAGATTTGATACTCAGGTATCCCACATGCGGTTATAATCTTTGGGCTGCAAGCTCTACCTTGCAAGGCAGACTGCCTCTGTTCTCAGTGTTTTCTACTTTTATTTCCCTTTGGTTGTCCCCATCCATGATTAAATAATTTTTCACATGGAGTCAAGGAAAACGGCTTTTGCCAATGTTTAGGTTTGAATGTCTTAGAGGTACAATGAGTTCCTGAGGCCAGCATGACAAAGGAGGGCCTGAGGCAGGGACAGACCTGGAGTTTCTCTCAGAAAATGAAAGTCCCCTTCTAACACTAATTTGAGTGTCTTGGCCTTAATTCATCATGGAAGTTGGTATTTCTTTTGCCTTTTCCTGGCCAATTCACTTAATGATCTCCCTCTTCCTTCCCAAAACATTTGCAGCCAATTACTAACTTTTTGCTCAATAGAATTAAATTTAAACCTTGTTTAGGGACTTCATTTTTGTTGATTTGTGCCACGCAGCAGCTCTGGTGGCCCTGCTCTTGCTATGTGCCTATACCTGCTCCCTGCTTCTGGCAGTGAAACCCTAGCAAACCAGCCCACCTGGTTTGAGAATTAAGGCAGGGGTAGAAGTCAAACTGGTCACCCACCCACTTGGTGATTTGGAACCCCAGTGTCAGTGATCTGACCTGCTTCCTGAGCAGAGAGCAGAGACAAGACTGTTGCTCTTCGTGGCCATGGTCACTCAGTAAACCGAATATTCTGTCTGAGGGTCCTTCCGTTTCTCATGAGGAACTGCAGAGGGAGAGGAGCTCTGGCAGTCTTTAATCAGAAGGATTTTGCAGTACTGCACCACCTTGTGGCAGCATACCCTAATTGCACATTCTGGCTGGGGTAAGGGGAGAGGTGGGGGGTGGTTGTTGGCTAGAATAGAACATGTGAAAATAAATAAAGGAAAATGTCGTTCAAATTGAGTTGGAAGCCCTAAGGAGGAGTTCTCACCCACATAACTGCAGCAGCTTGCTTACAAACCCTAGTAGGAAAAAGCTGACTTTGCATACCCCTGCAGGAGGAAGATTTTCTGCTTGCCTAGCAACAAGCCAGCCAATGAGAAGCTACCACATCTCAGCCAATGAGAAGTGGCCAAAACCTTGACCGCCAGCTTTTCTGTAATGGACTTTCATTCAAAGCAACCCCTCCCAACTCCCCTTTTTCCTCTATAAAAGAAATTTCCTCTTTCATTCTCTGGACTTGCCTGTGGTTCCCCAGTGTTGGCATGCTACAAATTATAATGCACATTTCTATTTTGCTTAAAATCCAACTTAAAAAAAATTTAACCAAAGGTCCCTTGACTCCGTAAAAAAATTTTCTATTTATCAAAATATAGAACTCTACTAAGTTTACAAAGTTGGCCTCCAAAACTGTCTCTCTGAGAATATTTTTCCTCCTTTTCTCTTCATTTTGCATTCTCAAATTTTCTTAAGCTTGTCTTTCATATTACTAATTTGATATTAAGAAAGATAGCAATTCAAACCTTTTATTTTATCTTGCATTTTATAGCACTCCTTCCTTGATCCATTTAGCTTTTTTTAAGAAAAATCTTGATGACTAATTTTAATCTATTTCATAGAGTCCATGTTTTTTTTTTTAATTTTATTGAGTCCATAGCAGATGCTATCTAAAATTGACTTCCTTCTTCTGCAATAAATCTTTTATAAAATTATGTTCCTCTGCCTTCTGAGCATGTTTTCCTTTACATATTAGAGAATTTCTTCCTAGGCTCTTAAGTGTTAGAGTTCAAATAGGAAAACACAAACACTCCAGATATTTTAAACAGGGAGGTTATATACAGAGAATTGGCTATAGAGATGATGGAAATGAGAGGTTAAACAGGGATGCTGAGGCAGCCTCCAAAACTGGAGACATGAGAAAAATGGTACTGGTAGAGCCCCAGAGCCAGACTACCTGGCAGAAGCTGGACCTCAGCAGCCAGCTCGCTGGGTTGGGACCTTAAGGGGAGGAGGCTGTCCTGTCCTGTGGAGCTGAAGCCACAGGGGAGATATGGCCATGCCAAGGGGCCTTCTAAAGCAGAGAGAGAACATCCTGGCTTTCCCCTTCCTCCCACCCTCCAGAGAGCAAGAAAGCCTTTGATACAGAGCAGTATCATAGTGTGAGGATCTGAGAGCAAACAGAAAAAAACGACCTCATGTTGTTGGCTGCTTTTGTTTCCTTTCTACTCTTTTTTGAACAATGAGAGTTCTATATAGGCCTAGTATTGTTGCCAAAAGGATTCTTCATGGAAGGCTTCTTACATCCTAAGCTGGCACGATCTACTAACTAGGGAAATGAGGGAAGGATTTGGGGCTCTCCTGGCAGTGGAACTCCTGTCTGCTTTTGGTGACTCTGCCCTACCAGGCTCCAGTCTGAACCTCTTCCTGGGTCCCCAGCCACTTCATCAGGGTGCAGCTCTGGCTCTTTGGGAGCAGCTTCCCCTCACGGCTGCACTGACTGCTACATGGCATGGCCACCTTGACAGCCTCTCAGCCCAGCCAGCCTCTTGTAGCTTGGCTTTCTACTTGATGTTGCTGCCTGAGAAGCTTTATAATGCCCACCACTGACCATAGCCTCCCCAAGCCACACATTCCCCCTTAACCCAGATCCTAAAAGATAATATGTTAACAGAAGACCCTTAGCACTTCTGCAGAAACCTCGCTCCCCCTGCCCCCGCCGCCAACGCTGCTGTCCACGTTCCCAAGCCCTTATTATGCCTGCTTATGTCTGGAGCTGTGGGCTAAGTCTCCCTTATACTGGCCAAAATGACTCCAAAGGGAGTGTTCCTTCTCTGTCTGGCCATCTTTCCTTGACCTTGCACACAGGATATTCACGGACTTTGAGATTTTTTTCTATTTACTTCCTGCAAAGCCACCAAAACCAGAGACTCTGTGAGGCTCAAAGAACACAAATTGAAAGAGGATACAGTCCCAGCCCCACTAGGAAGATAGACAAACAGAGAGGACAAAGGAAGGCCCGGACAGGGAAGGACAGAATTTGCAGAGGACGCAAGTAGGAAAGGCACCCTGTCTACCGTGCAGTGGTGGTGGCCTAGGAAGTCTTCCTGTGTGGGCATCCCTGAAGGGAGACCTGGGGGAAAAAACAGAAGTAAGTCAAGCTACCATTAGATATGGGTGGCATAAGGGAAAGAGGGGCTGGAAGGTAGAGGGAAGAACATGACCAGAGGCCTAAAGTGCAAGAAATCCAGGTGTAACTATGGGCCTGTGTGGCAGGAGGAGAGGGTGGAGAATTGAGGAGCAGGGATAGGGGCATTTTGAAAGATCTGAGAAGTGTGGCACCAGATTGTGGAGGGCCTTACTTGCCAACATGTTCAGACTTTAGGCTGATGGAAATGGCCATCCAGTAAACATGCATGCCAGCCAGAAAACCTTCTCGCTAAAAGAGGGTCTGACAATTAAGTTCGTAAACTTGCCACTGTGCACTTACATTGGCAGCACTGTACAAACAGCTCAGTAAGGTTTCATAACCTTGGTATATCAGTGTCTCAGAGCTGTGTTCGTGTCAACGTGTGGTGGTGTCTTGCTAAACGGCGCTCATTATTGTTGTTGCGTGTTTGTGTGTGCCATCACAAGAATGCCTGAACTTGAATTACAGCAATGAACAAACGTTAAATTTCTTGTTAAACTTGGCAAGAGTGGAAGTGAAATCAGGGACATGTTAGTCCAAGTTTATGGGGATAATGCCATGAAGAAAACGTCAGTGTACAAATGGATTAAACATTTTTCTGAGGGGAGAGAACGCGTCACTGATGAAGAGAGGTCAGGGCAGCCAGTAACAAGCAGAACTGATGAAAACATTGCAAAAATTTGTCTAATAGTGAATCAAAACTGTCGTCTGACTGTGAGAAGCATAGCAGACCAAGTAAACATCAATAGAGAAACAGTTAAGAAAACCTTACCTAAAAATTTTGGCATGAGAAAGGTGTGTGCAAAAATGGTCCCGAAGGAGCTCACCGATGAACAAAAGCAAAGGAGAGTCTAAGTTTGCCAAGATCTTTTGGACAGGCAAGATGATGCTTGGGGCCATGTTATCACTGGTGATGAAACATGGGTGTACCAATATGACTTTGAAACAAAGCGTCAAAGTGCACAAGGGAAGTCAGCCAATTCTCCATGACCAAAAATGTTCTGTCAGTCCAAATTAAGAGTCAAAACTATATTGTTAACCTTTTTTGATATCAGAGGGATTTTTCATTATGAATTTGTACCAACTGGACAAACAGTTAACCAAGTTTACTATTTGCAACTGTTGAAAAGGCTGTGTGAAAAAGTTAGACGACCTGAACTTTTTGCCAACAATTCATGGCTCTTGCATCACGACAATGCACCAGCTCACACAGCACTGTCTGTAAGGGAGTTTTTAGCCAGTAAACAAATAACTGTATTGAAACACCCTCCCTACTCACCTGATCTGGCCCCAATGACTTCTTTCTTTACCCAAGACAAAGGAAACATTGAAAGGAAAACATTTTTATGACATTCAGTACATCAAGTGTAATATGACGACAGCTTTGATGGCCATTCCAGAAAAAGAGTTCCAAAATTGCTTTGAAGGGTGGACTAGGTGCTGGTGTAGGTGCATAGCTTCCCAAGGGGAGTACTTCGAAGGTGACCATAGTGATATTCAGCAATGAGGTGTGTAGCCCTTTTTCTAGGATGCGTTCGCGAACTTAGTTGTCAGAACTTGTATGGTCTATCTTGGAAAATGTTCCATGTGCGCTTGAAAAGAATGTATATTCTGCTGCTTTGGGGTGAAATGCTCTAAAAAATATCAATTAAATCCGTATGGTCTAATGGGTCATTTAAGTTCACTCTTTCCATGTTAGTTTTCTGTCTGGATTATCTGTCCATTGGTGTCAGTGCGGTATTAAAGTCCCCTACTATGTGTTACTGTTGATCTCTGCCTTTATTATGTCAGTCAATATTTGCTTCATCTATTTAAGTGCTCCTGTATTAAATGCATAAATGTTTACTAGGGTGATGTCCTCTTGTTGGATTGATCCCTTTATTATTATGTAATGTCCTTCTTTGTCTCTTATTATAGTTTTATTTTAAAGTCTGTTTTGTTCTATATAAGTATTACTACCCCAGCTTTTTAATCATTTCCATTTACATGAAATATCTTTCTCCATCCCTTTGCTTTCAGTCTGTGTATGTTTTTGAATCTGAGGTGAGTCTCTTGTGGACAGCATATGCATGGGTCTTGTTTTTTATCCACTCAGTTTTTTATTGTCTTTTGATTGGAGCATTTAATCAATTACATTTAAAGTGATTATTGATAAGTACATAGTTATTGCCATTTTATTATTCATATTTTTTATCTTTGTTTTCTATTTTCTTCTGCTTAAAGAAGTCCCTCTAACATTCCTTGTAATACTGGTTTGGTGGTGATGAACTCTTTTAGCTTCTTCTTATCTGGGAAGCTCTTTATCTTTCCATCAATTTTAAATGATAGCCTTGCTGGGTAGAGTAGTCTTGGTTGTAGGCCATTGTTTTTCATTACTTTGAATATTCTATGCCAATCCCTTCTGGACTGCAACATTTCTGTTGAGAAATCAGCCTATAATCTCATGGGAGCTCCCTTTTAAGTAACTAATTATCTTTCTTTTGCTGCTTTTAGGATTCTGTCTTTGTCTTTAACCTTTGCCATTTTAACTATGATGTGTCTTAGTGTGGGCCTGTTTGGGTCCTTCTTGTTTGAGACTCTCTGTGCTTCCTAGGCTTGTATGTCTATTTCTTCAACAGGTTAGGGGAATTTTCAGTCATTATTTCTTCAAATAGGTTCTCAATCCCTTGATCCTTTTCTTCTCCTTCTGGTACTATGATGCAAATGTGGTTACACTTGATGTTGTCCCACATGTCCCTTAAATTATCTTCATCTTTTAAATTCTTTTTTTCTTTTTGTTGTTCCAATTGGGTGTTTTATGCTACCTTATCTTCCAAATCACTGATTTGATCCTCTGCTTCATATAATCTGCTATGGATTCCTTCTAGTGCATTCTTCATTTCAGTTATTATATTTTTTATTTCTGACTGGTTCTTTATGGTCCCTATGTCCTTCTTTATGCTTGCTATCTCTTTGTTGAAATTCTCACTAAGTTCCTTAAGCATTTTTATAATCAGTGTTTTAAACTCTGTCTCTGGTAGGTTGGTTGCCTTCCTTTCATTTAGTTCTATTTCTGGAGGTTTCTCCTATTCTTTTACTTGGGACATGTTTCTTTGTTTTCTCATTCTGGCTGTCTCTCTGTGTTTGCTTCTATTAGGTTGGTGCAAAAGTAATTGTGGTTTTTGCAGTTATTTTTAACCTTTTAAACTGCAATTACTGCAATTACTTTTGCACCAACCTAATATGTATTAGGTAGATTTCCTATGTCTCTCAGTCTTTGCTGGGGGGCCTTATATAGTATGTGTCCTATGTGGTCCAATGGCGCAGTCTCCCTGATCTCCTACGTATGTGTTCCAGGTGTGTCCCTTGAGTGTGTTGTGTGTGTTCCCCTTTTGTAGTTGAGCCTTGATTGTTTTTTGCATGTCAGTGGTTGGCTTGACTCCCAGGCTGACTGATTGTGAAGATTGGCTGTGCACACTTTGTATGAGCTGCTGTATGGGGGCTGAACCCTCAGAGGAGGCTTCGCCCCTGTGGGCTCTTGTGCCTGTTGAGACCCCCTTGGGGTGTGCTGCTTGTGCACTAACCAGGTAGTGCTCTTTTGTGGTCTGAAGCTGGCCTCTGGGTGTGTTGTTTCTGGTGTCTCTTGGGACGGGCTCCCATGCAGGCCACTTTTAGCCTTGCCTGTTACTGGCCCTCGGAATGTGGTAGGAGCCACAAAGCTGTATATGATTAGTTGCTGCCTTTGCTGGACCTCAAGGCCTATGTGGGTGACCTCACTGTGAAGCAAGGCTGATTGCCATCAGTAGTGGGCCTGAGGCAGCTTATCAAAAGGTCCAGGGCCCCCTAGGCCTATTGCCACCCAGCAGCTGCCCAGAAGGTCCAGCCGTTGAAAGAGTTTCCGTAGATGTGTGGGTCAGGCTGGTTGACCTGGTGTTAAGAATACCCTCGGTGATGCAGCACTAGCAGGGTAGGGTGGAGTCCCAGGCAGTCAGGAGATGTGGCAGGTGGTTTTTACAAAGTTAAAGGAGACTCAGTTCTTATGTCAGTGCCTGGCCTGTGACCACTTCACAAAATACCCTTAGAATATTGCAGCCAGCCACCACTTACCTCAGGTTCGCAAATCCCCGAGAGCTGCCCAAGAGTGGCTACAGTGAAGGTTTTGGGTCCACTATCAAATTCTTCCCAGGCCATCATGAGCTGTCCACTGCTGCAAAAGGCCTCCACGACTTGTGGGGCAGGGCTGGCCACCCAGAGTGCCCGTGACAATGCAGCTCTAGGTAGGTGGGACAGGGTTCCAGGGAGCTAAGAGGTGTGTTGGTGGTTTCTACAAAGTCAGTGTCGTGTCATCTCCCACACTCATGCTGGGCCCGTGACAACCCTACAAAAATGCTCCGAGAACACCATGGCCAGCCACCAGCCATCTCAGGCCCGCAGGTTCCCTAGAGCTGACACAAGTTAGTTTTAAAGATGACAATTTTTATTAGAGTGTGTATTGTAGTGATACCTATTCAGTTTAACAGGTTAGCAGATCACCTAGTCAGAAGACCGATTAAAACACATTGAGAGGGCAGCAGAAGCATCAGCCTGCACACACAGGAGTTCTTCATGGAACTAGCTGGTTCCTCAGGAAGTTGTGCCTCACAATTGCTGAGCAGGACAAACAAGACTGTCTCTCTAAGCAAACATGGCCACGTCAGGAACTGTGAAATTTGGTCTCTATCAAAAAAGTCCCCAGAGAGCCTGAAACTCATTTAGAGCTGTTTCATAGAGGACCCATTCGAGGAACATGACTGGCCTTGTACAGCACCTTTAAACTAACAACTTTCCATTAATCTGTGAACACTAAGGAAAACATTTCTCGCAAATATTTTTTAACCAACTTCCAACAGAGCGTTGCCTTATACAGCTGCCCTGGCTGAAACACTGCTTTCGTTCTATAAGGAGCCATAGGACCTCCTGCAGCCATGAGTACACTTTCAGGGCATGGCTCTTTGCAGCTTTTCTAGGAACAAAATGGAGTGAGAAGTCTCCACATCATTTGTAATGTGAAATGTTCTTTGGCTCTATTTCATAAAAACACAGACTAGAATGAAAGTAATGGTAAAGTGAATATGGATTTATTATTGAAATTTCATTCTTTCTTTAAAAAAAATAATTATGAGCACTTACCAGATGCCAGGTACTATTGTTGTAGGTGCTGGTGATAAGAAGCTAAATTATAAGGTCTCTCTGTTTTCATCAAGCTCACATTCTAATATGAAAAGAAAGAGAGTAAACAAGAAAACACAAGTGAACAAAATAATTTCATCTTGTGCTAAGTTGTATGAAGAACTACAAATTGGTTGGGAGGGATATTAAAGGATGTGAATAGTTGGGGCAGTGTGCTGTTAGAAGAGTTGTCAGTAATGTTTAGTTCAAACATTTCACTGCAGAGAATGATATTCCGTGACATGTGAAAATTATGTAAAATCCAAATTTTAGCATCCATAAATAAAGTTTTATTGGAACATAGAAGTGTGTCTGTATTGTCTTTTGCTACTTTGTACTATCACGGCAAACTGGAGACATTGCAACAGAGACAGTATGGCCTGCAAAGCCGAGATATTTACTATGTGGTTCGCTACAAAAATAGATTTCTGATCTGGCCTCGATTTAAGAAAATGGGAAGGAAATGTTAAGAATGCAGATTCTTAATGTTAACATTAAGAGTGTTGTGTCTTTTAGTGCTACATTATGAATAGAAAATATATATATATATTTGAGGAAATAATCTCCAGTATTTAAAAACTATTATCCAATTCAACAAAGAAATCTCTCACATTATTACTAAACAAGTAAAGTTTTGGCATAATTTTATGTTGCTTCACTTTCTTCTTAGTCAAACAAAAATATCAACTGACATTCATGATGTGAGTGATAAAAAAACATATTCCATGCAAATAGTAACTAAAAGGGAGCTGGGTGATTATACTAACATCAGACAAAATAGAATTTATATCAAAAAAGGTTACAAAAGACAAAGGAAGAAATTATATATTAATAAAAGTTTTAATAAAATAAGAAGACATAACAATTATAAACATTTATATACTTGTGGGGTGGGAGATGAGGGTAAGGGGGATCAAATATATGGTGATGGAAGGAGAACTGACTCTGGGTGGTGAACACACAATGGGATTTATAGATGATGTAATACAGAATTGTACACCTGAAATCTATGTAATTTTACTAACAATTGTCACCTCAATAAATTAAAAATAAGTAAAAAAAAAATTGTAAGGAGAAAGAAAAAAGAAAAAAAAATTATGTACCTAATAATAGATCCTTAAAATATATGAAGCAAAAATTGATAGAATTGAAGGGAGAAATAGACAGTTCTACAATAACAGTTGGAAAATAGCCCACTCTCAGTAATAGTTAGAACAATCAAACAGAAGATAAGCAAGAAAATAGAGGACTTAACACAATAAACTAACTAGACCTAACAAATATATGCAGAATAATTCATCCAATAACTGAATGCACATTCTCTCAAGTGCACATGGGACATTCTTCAAGGTAGACCACACGTTACTCCACAAAAAAGTCTCAATGGATTTTTAAAAAGATAGATATTATACAAATTTTCTTCTCTAACCACAACAAGAGGAAGTTAGAAATCAATAACAGAAGGAAAACTAGAAAATCCACAAATATGTGGGTGTTAAACAACACACTCTTAAATAACCAATGGGTTAAATAAGAAATCACCATGGAAATTAGAAAATATTTAGAGAAGAATGAAAACAAAAGCACAAGATAACAAAACTTATTCGATATGGTAAAAGCACTGCTAAGAGGGAAATACATATCTGTAACCACTTACATTAAAAAAGGAGAAAGGCCTCAAATCAATGACCTAACTTTATACCTTAAGCAATCAGAAAAGAAGAATAAAATAAACCCAAAGCTTGTGGAAGGAAAAAGCAATAATAAAGGTTAGAGCAGAGATAAGTAAAATAGAGATTAGAAAAATAATAAAGCAAATCAAAAAAACCAAAAGTTGTTCCTTTTTGAAAAGATAAAAAAATTGACAGAATTTTACTAGATGACCAAGGAAAAAAGAAATAAGGCTGAAATTACTAAAATCTAAAATGAAAATGAGGACATTACTTCTGGTTCTACAGAAATAGAAAGGATTTTAAGAAACTATTACAACCAATTAACTGCCAACAAATTGGATAAACTAGATGAAATGGACAAATTCTTTTTTTTTAATTAAAATTTATTGGGGTGACGATTGTTAGTAAAGTTACATAGATTTCAGGTGTACAATTCTGTAATACATCATCATATATCACATTGTGTGTTCACCACCCAGAGTCAGTTCTCCTTTGATCACCATACATTTGACCCCTTTTACCCTCATCTACCCACCTCCTCCCCCTCTTACCCTCTGGTAACCACTGTCTATGAGTTTTTATTTCTTTGTTTGTCTTGTTCCTTTATTGCTTTTAATTTTATATCCCACATATCAATGGAGAAAGTCTTAGAAACACAAAGCCTACCAAGACTAACTCATGAGAAATAGAAACTCTGAAGAAACCTATAACTAGTATGGAAATAGAATCAGTAATAAAAAATTCTCAACAAAGAAAAGCCCTGCACCAGATGGCTTCACTAGTGAATTATACTAAACATTTAAAGAAGAACTAATACCAATCCTTCTCAAATGCTTCCAAAAAATTGAAGAAGAGGGAACACTTCCTAATTCATTTTACTGTATAAGGCCAGTAATACTCTGATACCAAAGACACTCCAAGAAAAAGAAACCTACAGACCTATATCCCTGATGAATATTGATGCAAAAATCCCCCCAAATATACTAGCAAACCAAATCCAGTAACATATTAGAATGACGATACACCATCACCAAGTGGGATTTATTCTTGGGATATAAAGCTGGTTAAACACAAAAATATCAATCAATGTAATCACCACATTAACAGAATGGAGGAAAAAATCCCCATGATCATCTCCATTGATGTGAACAAAAATTTTGGAAAACATGCAACCCTTTAAAGGATAAAAACACTCAACAAACTAGGAATGAAAGTAAACTACCTCAACATACATCCTGTATCCAAATGGTCAGCAAATCACATCAGCTTTTCCTTAAAAATAAATCAGAATTTAGTCTCTCACCACATCCACTGCTACCATCCTGATTAATGGAAACCTCTATCCCCTCTCATCTAGATTGTTACAACAGCTTCATAGCTGGTCTCCTTGCTTCTTCCCTTTTCTTCAGTCTATTCTCAAAACAGAAGCCAACATGATCCTGTTAAAAGCTAAGTCCCATCATGTCCCTCCTCTTCCCAAGATTCCTCCAATGGCTTCTCAGCTCACATAAAGTAAACGCCTGAGTCCTCACTATGACCTAGTGGCCCTACATGATCTTTCCCCATAAACTCTCTGAAATCATCTCGTCCTGTTGTCCCCCTTGCTAAGTCTTCTCCAATGTCTCTGGCAGGCACCTTCCAGCCCCGTATCTTTCCCCTAATGGTTCCCTCTATTAAAGTGCTCCCCTTCTCATGTCCTTCTTGTCTTTATTCAAACATCACCTTCTCAGTGAAAATGTTTCTGGGCACCCCATCTAAAATTTCAACTACAGCAGTACCTTGGTTTTCAAACGTCTCCGTTGATGAACATTTCAGTTTACAAACACCGTAAACCCGGAAGTAAATGCTTCAGTTTTCAAACACACCTCGGAAGTCAAACATGTCAGGCGGCTTCCGCGGAATGCAAGATCCTTAGGCCTAGCTGTCGGCTGTTTTCCAATTTTTCAGAACTCAAACAGTCTTCTGGAATGGATTACGTTCGAAAACCGAGGTACCACTGTACATCCATCCTGATGTTTCCTATTCTTATCCCTGCTTCAGTGTTAAGTCTTAGCATTCACTACTGTCTATCATACTAATTAGTATATATACTAATAGATAGATACTGTATATCTATACTAACACTATAATACTATGCTATAATATAGTATATAATATATAATGCCCTATTAATATATAAACTATTGTATATTATAGTATATTATAATTAGTATATATATATATATATATATTATAGAGAGAGATGCAGATGTGTCTCCACTAGACTACAGACACCATGAAAGCAGAAATTGTGGGGTCTTCTTTGTTATGTCTTTTTGTATTGCTATATCCTCAGCACTTGAGTAGTGCCTGGCTCACAGTTGCTCAGTGACTGTTTGTTGGAAGAATGCATGAGTATAATGCACAGGACTTGGCAACTGCCGTTAAGTGAGTGCTTTTGTGTTTGAAGCAGGGGAAGCATATGTGAGGAGACAAGGACCCAACATGGGACATTTTCGCTGTAGCCTTGGGTTTTGTTATTCAAAATAATATCATGTCTATAGATAGCAAGTTGGAAGAGAGTGTCCTGAAGTCGTTTTGAAAGGGAAAATTACTTCCAAACTCAAATTTTCTTCGGAGACTACAAATGAAGACAAAGATGAGGTGACATTGGTAATATTTGAGACAGATACTTTTTCAATGCATTTTTACCTACATTGGGATTAGAGGAATCAGCAGGTCAGACTACAGCCCAGAGAAGGCTTGTGAGCAAGGAACAGGAGAAGCCTTATGTGGGGCAAAAAGACAGTGGGGCAAGGCCAAGAGAAAACTGAGAGAAAAGGGCCAAGAGTGATACAACCTTTGGCTTCTGTGGCATAACTCAAATATAACTGGAACCTACTTGGCCTAGCTTCAGCACATACGTTTTGATTCAAAGAACCACACTCTGCTCAAAAACATAAATGAAATCAGTTCCAACTTTTACTTAGGGAAAAATTGCCAAGAAATTTGGAGAGAACTACAATTTTAGTGCACAACCAATCATACTGAGTCCTTTGAGTCTCCTCCACTCTCTACATTCACCACAGAAATCGTAGCTGACCCCAGAAACCTCTTTCTGCCTCCTTCTCATCTCCCAATCCAAATCTTCTCCATGGCCCCAGTCCTACTACTCTCCATTCTCTGTCTATCCTTCTTTTCATCTCCAGTTTTCTTTCTCATGAATAATCTTGTCCTTTCCAATGTAAACTCCATGTCCTCACTCATCCAGTTGTGTGTCTGTCTCGCCCATTGCCTCAATTTCATATCATAAACCCAGACTCTGAGCTGACAAAGCTAGAATTCTCTTGATGAGAGAGGCAGAGGGGGTCCGGGAAAGGCTGTGACCACAAAACATTAATAATTTTCTTCCCCATCACAGTAGAATAAAGTCTCTTTTCCCTCCCTGGACTTTAAGTGTCTTAAAATATCTTATTTCAAAAGGAGGAGGAAGAACCCCTTGGAAAGACAGAAATACTAGTGAAAAGAGAAATCCCTCTCTTTGACTAGGGATTTCAGCCAACTGAGCTAAAAGGCCAGGATTCTTTTTAACCATCCATGCCACAAGATGTAAACGAATCTATTTACTCAGCAAAATATTTCCTTATTACATTTTGAGTAATTTCCCATTGAAAACAAACAGTGCATGTCAAAAAGCTCCAGGAGTCCCTCAGGCCCTCGAGGCTAGAATGGGCCCATCTCAGGCATCTTTCCTCTTCTTTCAAGAGAGAAAGCCAGACAAGTTTATTTTTACTTTTGTCTTTCTATTTTGATTTACCAAATGCCACTGCTCAATTGAGCTTTGAAAAAGACAGACAAAAGCAGCAACCATCTTAGTTTAGATTGACTGCAAAACATTGGAGCTGAGAGGGATCTTAGTGGGCAGCTAATTCGATGATGTTTTATTTACTGGTTAGGGAAACTGGGAGCGGTCAAGGTTACCAACTTTGACAGGGGTTGCCCAGCTCTGATGAACTCTTCATTAATTAACCATTGAAAAAGAAATAAAATCATTTCCCTCTCTTTTGTTAGTGATTATCATTGGACAATCTACTCTTTTCCTATTAATATAAAATGCCACTTTTTTCATAGTTGGCGGTCTCATTTACTTCTACTCTGTTCTATTGAGCTGTATTTTCTGGCAGCAGAGCCTGACACTTTTCATTCCTGTAAATTTAGGAGTAATTTTAATATATAATAAACCTACTTTCCTTACCCTTTAAAAATTATTGTTCTTTATATTTATTACTCTGGGTGAAATTTAGACTCATTTGACAGATTTTGTTAAAAATCTCTATTAGGATGTATTTATTAAATTAGGGTGCACTTAACATCATTGCAATTTTATTTATTTTTAAAAATATTCCTCTTTTACGATTTTTCTGTTTTCTTCATATGGGTATGATCCAGATATCAACCACGCTCTGCACATTTTTTAACATTCAAATTGATTTCTCTTGAACTTTTCCTCAAATGCAGCGGGAAACCCAGAGTAGGTAGACCCTAGAAGACAGGTTGGGCTATTGGTTCTAAGCTACCCAGGGGACATGCAGAATGTTGAGAACCAATATCCTAGACTCTAGCTGACTGAAGCCAGTCCTGCTGAAAGCCAGTTGCTTGGGCTTCAAGAACACAGGGCTCTTACAAGAGAGGGTGAGAGCCATCTTTTCATTTGAGATTGGTAGTTTCCTCAGAAAGGAATCAACCAATCTTCTGCTAGAGAGTTCACACTGGCTGTTAGTTTTCTGGGACTCATATGAAGGAAGAGGGCCAGAGGTCTCACCACTGAGGCTGACAACTTTCGTTTGGCCCTCTGTTTTCAATATGGCACTTCCCTCTCACTCTTCTGCTGTGCCAGGTGTGCCCAAATCCAGAACCTGCCAGATTCACCTTCTACAAAGAGCAAAGCTCCATCCAGTCTTCTGCTGAAAATAAGGAGAAGTAGTGATATGACAGTGTGGGGTCAGAGAAGGGATCCAGAAGTCGAACTGCTCAATATAAGGACTTTTAACCAATCTTCCCAACCTCAGCCACATCCTATATTTAATTCCCTGAGCTTTTGGGGGCCATATGTGGAAACTTCCTGTTGGTTTCCCTGCCTGTGGGCTTAGATTTCAACTTTCTACTTTGTTAAGTTAGTCACCATTTTCCAAAAATGTTCATATATGTATCTTGTTTGCTATTGTTTTCTATCCTTCTCTTCTTGTCTTTGTGGATTTAGACCTTTTGAATGTTTTTTCACAGTCATCTTAGTGGGGTTTCTGGAGAAAATAGAGATAAACTCATATGTTCAATACCCCATGTTTCCATTATTTATTTTTTAAACTTTTCTTATTATTTTAAGGTATGTCTTTAGAAAATAGCATATAGTTGCATTTTTAAACTCAATTTGAATCTATTTTTCCTTTTTTTTGAGGTATGACTCATTTACATATAGTCAAGTGTACAAATCTTAAATGTATAACTGAATGAATATTTACATATGCGTACACTTGTGCATCCAACTCCCAAATCAAATTATAGATCATTTCCAACAACCAGCTGATTCCCTTCCGCCCCATGTTGCAGTCTGGGTTCTCTTGGAAGTAGATTCTGCAATAGAGTTTAGTGCTCAGGATATTTCCTGTGGACGCTTGGGATCAATACCTGTGGAAGGGAGGAAGGAAGCAGGGTTGGGAAGAAAGGGTTGGCAAGGTGTGATGCAAGGCCCACAGCTTCTACCAAACCCACAGGAAGCTCAAAAGCTGAAAGGACCTATCAAAATTGTCCTGAACCGGGCCAAAGTGGATAGTCCTTTGCCTTTATACCCCTACCTGCATGAGTTATTGGATGTAGACAGCCTCTGGAAGAGTGTGACCTTGGACGAGGCGGTTCTCTGCAGCCGAGGCAATCCCTAAAGCCACTGACAGCTGAAGCTGTTCACCACAGCACTCCCAGCAGCTGAGCAAAAAGTTCCCTCATGAAGGGAGTGTCTGGGCAGTACTTCCTCATGTCTACTATACTCTCCTTGTCAGTATCCCCCAAAGAAAAGATCATTCCAGCTTCTATAACAATAGATTAGTTTAACTTAATTTTGAATTTCATTTAACTGGAATCACCCAGCGTGTATATTCTTTTTATTGTACGTAGTATATTTTGTTCAACACTGTGCAGGTGAGGTTCATCATGTGGTTGCATGTAGAAGACGTCATCCTTTTTCATTGCTATATAGTATTCCACTATAAGAACATAACACAATTTATTTATCCATTCTTCCATTGATGGATATTTGAGTTGTTTCCATTTTGAGCTATTATGAATAATGTTACTATAAACATTCTCATACATGTCTAGTCCATGCCTTATATATATATTGTATTTTGGAGGACATAAAAACTCATTTTTCTTGTTAAGTATTCCAGGAGCAGAATTGTTGGATCATATTATATGCATATGTTTAACTTAAATAAATGTTGCTAAATAGTTTTATTAAATGGTTTGTGCTTTCAATTTGTTGATTTCATTTCCATTATATCTTTGCTTTCTGTCATTGATTTCTGCCTTAGCTTTATTTTTCCTTCCATATACTTAGGGTTTAATTTGTTCTTTATTTTCTAATTTCTTGAGAAGGAGACTTAAATCACTTGATCTTCAACTTTTCTTTTAATGACCAAATTTCTTTCTGGTCATTAACTACATCCACAATTTTTGATATGCCAAATTTTTGCTATTATTGAGTTAAAACTATCTCATAACTACTATTGTGGTTTCTTTTTTAATACATGTGCGATTGAAGTTGGAGATTTTCTACTTATCTTTCTGTTATTGATTTCAACTTTAATTCTTCTGTGGTCAAAAAAACATTTTCTGTATGTTCTTAGTCTTCTGAAATTTTTTGAGACTTACTCTATGATCTAGTATATAGTCTATCTTGGTAAAAGTTCCATGTAAACTTGAAAAGAATGTATGTTGTGCAGTTTTGAGTGTGGTGTTCTATCCCATATCAATTAGGTTCAGATCTTCTAGGTGTTTATTAATTTTTTTCTCTACATATTACTATCAATTAAAATCAGTTACTGAGAATGATGTATGAAAATCTCCAACTATAATTGTGCATTATCAATTTCTACGTTTTTTTCATCTTATTTTTTGACATTCAATATTATTTTATATTAATTTCAGGTGTATAGCATAAGGGTTATAAATTTATATAATTTATGAACTGATCCCGCTGACTAGTATGCACCTGGCACTATACATAGTTATTACCATATTATTGATTATATTCCTTATGCTTTACGTTACATCCCCATAACTGTTTTATAGCTACCAATTTGTATTCTTAATCCCTTCACCTTTTCACCCTGCCTTAGAGCCCCCTTCCTTCTATCACCCCAAAAGATCTAGTACCAATCTGACCCCATACATAGTTATTACAATATTATTGACTATATTTCTTATGCTATACCCTACATTCCCATGACTACTGTGTAACAACAAATTTGTACTTCTTAATCCCTTCCCCTTTTTCACCTACCCCCAAACCCCCTCCCATCTGGCAACCATTAAATAGTTCTCTGTAGCTCTGTTTTTGTTTCTGTTTTGTTTGTTTTGTTCTTTATATTCCACTTATAAGTGAAATCATGATATTTGTCTTTCATTATTTGACTTACTACACTTAGCACAAAGCACCCTAGGTCTATCCATGTTGTCAAAGATGGCAAGATTTCATTCTATTTTTTACGGCTGAATAATATTCCATTGTATATGTGTAACACCTCTTCTTTATTTATTCTGAGACATCCAGGTTGCTTTCATATCTTGACTATTGTAAATAACGCTGTAATAAACATATAGATGAGCACGTCCCCTTGAAATAGCGTATTGGGTTTCTTCAGATAATTACCCAGTAATGGGATTACTAGATCCTTCTTTGTCTCTTGTTATAGTCTCTGCTTTAAAGTCTATTTTTTCTGGTATAAGTATTGCTACCCCAGATTTTTGTTTGTTTGTTTCCATTTTCATGAAATATCTCTTTCCACCCGTTTACTTTCAGTCTGTGTGTGTCTTTCAATCTGAAATGAGTCTCTTGTAGGCAGCATATATAAGGGTCTTGTTTTCTTATCCATTCAGCCACGCTATATTTTGATTGGAGCATTTAATCCATTTACATGGAAAGTAATTGTCGATATGTAGTTATTGCCACTTTATTATTCCTACTTTTCTCCTCCTCCTCCTCCTCCTCCTCCTCCTCCTCCTCCTCCTCCTTCTTCTTCTTGTTCTTATTCTTATTCTTCTTATTCTTATTGTTCTTATTCTGTCTTAAAGAAGTCCCTCTAAGAATCTTTGTAATACTCATTTGGTAATGATGAACTCCTTTAGCTTTGTCTTGTCTGGGAAGCTCTTTATCTATCCTTCAATTCTAAATGATAGCTTTGCTGGGTAGAGTAATCTTGGTTGCAGGTCCTTGCTTTCATCACTTTGTATATTTCCTGCCACTCCCTTCTGGTCTGCAAAATTCCTGTTGAGAAATCAGCTGATAATCTTATGGGAGCTCCCTTATCGGTAAATAACTGCTTTTCTCTTGCTGCTTTTAAGATTCTCTTTGTCTTTAACCTTTGGCATTTTGATAATGATTTGTCTTGGTGTGAACCTCTTTGGATTGATCTTGTTTGGGACTCTGTGCTTTCTGAGCTTGTATGTCTATTTCCTTTGCCAGATAGGGAAGTTTTCCACCCTTATTTCTTCATATAGGTTTTCAATTCCTCTCTCTCTTCTCCTTCTGGTACCTTTATAATGCAAATGTTGGTACGCTTGATGTTGTCCAAGAAGCCCCTTAAACTATTCTCATTTTTCTGGATTCTTTTTTTCTTTTTGCTGTTCTGATTGGGTGTTTTCTGCTACCCTATCTTCTAAATTGCTGATTTGATCCTCTGCTTCATCTAATCTACTGTTGATTCCCTGTAAGTATTTTTCATTTCCGTTATTATATTCTTTATTTCTGACTGGTTCTTTTTTGTTTTCTATCTCTATTTTTATGTTTCCTATCTCTTCGTTGAAGTTCTTTCTGAGATCATTGAGCATTCTTATAACCAGTGTTTGGAATCTGCATCTGGTAGGTTGTCTTCATTTTGTTTAGTTCTTTTTCTGGAACTTTGTTCTGTTCTTTTATTTGGGACATGTTTCTTTGTCTCCCCAGTTTGGCTTTCTCCCTGTGTTTATTTCTATGTATTAGGTAAGGCTATTATATCTCCTGGTCTTAGTAGAGTGGCCTTATGTAGTAGGTGTCCTGTGGGGCTCAGTGGCACAGTCTTCCTGGTCACCTGAGCTATGCACTCCATGTATGTCCCTTGTGTGGGTTGTGTGTGCCCTCCTCTTGTAGTTGAGCCTTGCTTGGTATTTGCACATCAATGGGAAGTGTTGACCCTCAGGCTCCTTGGTTGTGAGGACTAGTAGTGGGTACAGTGGAGAAGTTGTGGGGTAGGGGTTGATCCTACAGAGCATGATTCACTTTAACATGGCTCTGGTGCCTGCTTAATCCACCTGTTGGGTGCGTTGTCCTTGGAGGCAACGGGGTGGTGCTCCAGCTCATTTTGAAGTTAATCACTTGGTGCACCAACCCCCGGGTCACCTAGGAGGGGACCCACTGCAGATCAAGTTTAGCTGCAGACCATGCCCCACTCAGGACCACCTGGCAGAAGCCATAAAGAAATCCACAGATGGCCACTGCCTGCACTGTGCTTGAAAATGCCTCAAGAGGCCAAGCAGTGAACCAAGGTCAGCTGCCACTAGTGACAGGCTTAGGGCTGCTCAGACAGAGGTATGGGACACACTCAAGCCAGATGTTGCTTGTCTGGGTTCCGTGAACCTTTGAGAGACCCTGGGAAAGTGTGCAGCTTGAGCCAAGGAGGCAGTTTTTACGAAAATGTCACTGGAGGTGGATTACATGGGCCTGAAAATTGGGTGGGGCAGGGTCCCAGAATCACCAGGGCATGGTGAATGAAAGGTGTCAGCCAGCTTGTTAGGGACTCAGATATGGCAGCCATCTGAGTCTGCCCACCAAGAAGAGGGAAGGCTCAACAAAGAAACATGGCTTCCGTCAGCTCCTCAGTCTGGGAGAAAGCTGCCCCTCCAGCCCTTGTCCTGCAGCCAGAAAACTCATTTCCCCGCATATGTCCCTGGCACTTTTCCAGCTGCTGTCCCAGCACTGGAGCTTAAAGCCAGTGATTCAGTCTTTCTCCCTTTAGTAAATAAGTCCCTGTGTGCTCCCTTTAAGAGGAACGCCTGGGACTCCAGCCACCCTCCATCTCACTCAACCATAATCTCTGCTGGTTTTCACAACCAGAAATTATGGAGACTTCTCTCCCTGGCACTGGAACTGTGGAGCCTGGTGTGGCACTGACACCCCTTGCTCCTTCAGGAGGGACCTCCACAGCTGAGACATCCCTCCTGATTTTTAATGGTCACATGCAGGTGTGTCACCAGCTTGTCCTGCGTCTCTGCCCCTCCTACCAGTCTCAAGGTGACTTCTTCTGTACGTCCTTCGTTGTAGGTCTTCAGTTTAACAAGATTTTAGGTGATTCTCAATGATGGTTGTTTTGTAGTTTAGTTGTAATTTTGATGTGGTCATGAGAGGAGGTGACCACAACAGCGTTTACCTACTCCACCATCTTGACTGGAACTCCTATCAATTTCTACTTTTAGATCTATCAACTTTTACTTTATATCTTTTATAACTATTAGACATATATAAATTTAAAATTATTATGTTTTATTAATGAATTGGCTCTTTTATCATTATGGAAATCCCTCTGTCTCTATTAACATTTCTTGCCTTAAATTTCATTATTTGCTATTAATATAGCTATATCTGCTACCTTTTGGTTAGTGTTTGTATGGTATATCTTTTTCCCCCATATTTTTCCATTTCTTGTGTCCTTTTAAAGTCTCTTGTAAACAGTATTTTAGGTAAAGTGTGTCTCTTATAAATAGCATATAATCAGTCGTTTTTTAAAAAAGACAAATTGGCAAATGAGCTCCACAAAGAAAACAGGTGATAATTGCCAGATAACCTCAAAACTGGAATTCCAACTCATCTACTTCTCTTTGTTTCCACAACTCTCCTATATCTTTAAATATATAATTTTGTAAAATTTCAGGATTTTCTCACAGTGAGAATACTGGATTACTCTGACCTATTACGTCCTGCCATGAAGTGCAAGTCTCTGAGTCTTTGTCATTTCATAGCAAGTTTAACTATTCACAGTTAATGTGATGACTCCTTTATGTGATCTCACTTCTTATTGCTTATTTAAGATTTATTGCTTTGTGGATATTTTTCATTTTACTTTTTGATAGATATATCTTTTTAATGTAGACACTGTTTGCCCCAGGTGTCACATGGCTCCTTGATATCGGAAACAAAACCAAACCAACGACCCTCTCTACTACATTCAATGAGAAATGTAACATCCTCTCCAAGATTTTGGCAAATTGATAGACATTTACATTTTAATAGTGAATTTTGCTTCTGATTGTGTCTTCTGCCCTCAGTATCTCTTGAGGCACTTCCTATAGCTGTGCAATCCACCACAGCTTTACTCTGGCCCAGGTGTGTTCTCTGTTCCGTTTTCTTTTATTTCCTTTCAACCTCCACATCACTCCAAACCTTATACTAAGCTTTTAAGTACTTCCAAACCTTCTGCAAAGTTTTCACTGAAGACTTGAGGTGATGAAGGGATGAAGAATTATGGCAGCACAAGAAACGTAACATGGAATGAGGCAAATCTTTTCTTAAAAGTTCTTTGATCATCCTGATATTAGAGATTTCTTATGAGCCACGTTTATCCACAGGTGACTATTCTCTCACCATGTAAAGTTGACTTTCTCTCTTTGGGCCTTTACCTTTACATAGGTAACATTTTAGCACTTCACCCCTATTCAAGTCTATTTACCTGTGTAGATCCCAAAACTCATTAACATACTATGCTAGAAAAGGGGCTTATTTCCAGATCTTTTGCACAAAGTATTTGTGTGTGATTTTAAAGTTCAGGCTTTCCTTCAAACTTTCTCTATATGTTGAAAGGGCCAATGTAAAGACTTTTTCCCCCTTTTAAAATAACTTAGGCTATAAATATTTTTATCTCTTTATATTCCTACGTTTGTTCCATAGGAGGTTGCCTTTCAATAATATTTTAGCTTAAATTCTTAATCATAATCAAACAAGAGATCATATCTATTTATTGTCCTTTCCTCATGTAAAACAAGATATTTAACAGCCTTTTACTTCATATCCCCCAGCTCCAAATTAGTGTTAAAGCAAGCTAAGCTTTTAGATCCAAATTACCAATATTATTTTTTTATGTTGTGTTTATTACCTTTCAAGTTACATTTATCGGTCTTCCCAGGAGTAGCAGCCTAAAAATATTAGGATCAACCCTCTCTTCTCTCACTGCTCTTTTATAATTGTCAAACTTTCTTTCGTAGAAACCAGTTAAATATTGATACATATTTCTCTGTTGTGTATTTATTTGGTTATTTCAACAGGAATTTGAAAGGGGAGGGGTAATTACCTGCGTGCTTAAAAGCAGGAGAAGTTACCTACATCCTGAACTAGAAATCCATTCATTTACTTTTACGGAGGCAAGGTTTCCTATTGAAATTCATTCCTTAAATAATTTCATGTCAAATTTTTAAATATAAGTCCGTGCTCCCTCCCTTAATCCTACCTAATTTACTTCTTGAACGTTCTCTCCCCAACACTGACTTTCCCATTACACTCGTAGGCCACCATCCCAATACTTGCCTAGTAAGAGTTTATTCAGGGAATGCAAATTTATTTTAATATTCACCCCAGTCTGTTTTCTATTTAAAAATGCCTTCTACATTCCCATTGTATAACATAGAATTTATTCCTAAAGTTCTGTTTAAAATTAATTTTTTTGTAAATGAAATGCACCAGTAGAGATGTTATTTATATGTAAAGGAAGCTTTCAGTGAATCATTTTGCAAAGTAAAGAATTTTTATGCAATGTGAATAAACTCCTATCCCAACCCATTTTCACCTCCTTGTCCCACTAACAACAACAACAACAAAAATCTGTTTTATAAATTTGGATTTCTGAATAGCAAATAGGGCTTAACCATATTTCATTTAAAAATCAAATATAAACATTTACAGACTGCACCATGGTACTCTCATCCGTATAAATAATTATGCATTCTCTCTAGTTGAGAACTTACTATTTCTTTTCACTGCTTTCACTTTCTCTTTTCTTTATTTTTTTACCCCAGACTGTACAGATGCTTAAAGGGAGCTGAAATGAGAGACAAGAAAGATTAAAGAGAAATAATATTCTTTTTCTGTAAATGTTACAAACCTCTTAAGTTTTCTTCCTGGACTCAAAGCTCCTTTAACTTTGTTCTGTCATTAGTATTTGCCTCTCAGAGATAAAACAAATGTGTTAAGTAGCCTGTACAGGTTTTTATGTTTGTTGCTTTCTCTCGGCAATGAAGCCAGCAGCCTAGGAAAATCAATTTATTTGCTGGAGTTTAACGTTCTGGCAAAAGCCACCACTCCAACACGAATGTCCATTCCCATTTCAGGAATTTCTTTGCATGGTACTTTTCCTAGCACTGCACTCTTGATATAGTTAGTAATGATGACTGTTATGGGGACGAAGGTTCCAAAAATGAGAAAAACTTGCAGTGAAAGATAAGCTTTTGCAGTTGTCCAAGAAACACAATAAAGTGGTGTTATTGAGCCGTGGTGCTCGCTAATAAGACCTGCTTCTGATGATTAAGGGAGAGTGTTCAGTAAGCTTCATGCTGAAGTAATTAGCGGAATTTTTGATTATATTCTGACAAGTTCAATACAGAGTTGTTTGGTTACTTTCTACAGTCGCAACACACATGGAAAACACATGTGGCATGGATTGGAGTTTGTTCTACTTCAGAGGTGTTGATAAAATATTTTTTAAAATGTAATTCACAAGCCTGTAACATTCCTCAACCCTATACGATGTCAACCCACCTCCTAGTCTAAGGGTGAAGTCTTTGCAGAGAACCCCATTGCTACCAGGCTGTCTGTGCCACCCCAAACCAACACCACCCTGCCCCAGGCCTGACCTTGGCCTCAACCCAGGCTATGCTGGGACCTGGCTCAGCAAAGGAAAGCTCCGCATTCCAGAGAGAGAAGACTCCAGGCTGGGGCCCACTCTCGTTCTCTTCTGCTTCTAGCTTTCCCAAAGGTTCTGTGATCCTAGAACCCAAGCACCAGGCTGCCAGCAGAATTCAGTTTTAAATCTGAGAAGGCAGCACATACACGACTATTGAACATAGACTAAATAAAATCACCGTGTCCTTGTGATTCCTCCTTCTCAATATTTCTCATATATTTTGAATGCAACCATTATCACTACCAATCTCTTAACCTTGGCCCCCATCATCTCTACCTTGGATTAATGCAATCATCTTCTAGAACATCTTTTGCCTCCAGTATTCTTTTCTTCAAAACATTCTTCTACTGCAGCCAAAGTAATATTTCTCAAATGCAAATGTGATCTTTTTCTTCCTTCCTCAAAGACCTTCACTGGCTCTTTGGGTCTTCAACATTCCAATCAAATTCTTTAGCATGGTTTGAATGGGGTGACCATATCATTTTTTTTTTTCTCCAAACCATTACTGTTGAGAGTGAAGGAGGGGAGAGGGTGAGGGCTATGCTGAGACAGCAGGTGTAAATAGAGACTATCCAAGGTAAATTGGGACATAGGGTCTCCCGGAGCACAGAGAACCTTCATGAGCTAATCCCTGTTCATCTCTCCTACCTCACCTCCCACCCCTTTCCCATTTTTGTACATGCTGTTCTCACTGCCTTGAATTCTCCTTTCCACACACCCCTTCGCCTGGATGGATGGCTCTGATTGTTTCTCTAGGTCCCTGCTTAGGATCCTCTTCTTCTTGGAACCATCCCTCAACCTCTTAAGACCACATTAAGTGCTCCATTTTGGGCACTCTCTCTTCCCTTGTGCTGACTATAGCCTTAGCGGTGACCACGCCCTATGGTTTACTTGTTTTCCTCCCTCCATAGATTACTAAGCTCCTTGCAAACAGAGATCTTGGTGTTGGTTGGCTTTCAATATGTATGGTATGGAGTGAATGTTTATGTCCCCCCCAAATCCATATGTTGAAATCCTAACCCCCAAGGTGATGGTATTAGCAGGTGGGGACTTTCAGGTCATGAGAGCGAAGTCCTCGTGAATGGGATTAGTGCCCTTATAATGGAGAACTCTTTCACTTCTTCCACCATGTGAGGAAACAGGGAGAAGACAATTGTCTATGAACCAGGAATTCAGGTCCTCACCAGACACCAAATATGCTGGTGCCTCAATCTTGGACTACTCAGCCTCTAGAACTGTGAAAAACACTTTTTTTTCTGTGTTTACAAGCCTACCCCGATCCATGGTATCCTGTTATAGCAGCATGACTGGACTAAAACATAGAAGATGAGTGAATTTATGAACTCCAAGGGCCACTGGAACTGAGGAGGTGGAGATCTGGAGAGATTTGGGGAGATGGCATTTGAACTGGACTCTGAAGCCTGAGGGAAGTAGAGGCACAGCCGGAGTGCCTGAGAAGGGCTCCTGGGTACACAGCACACCCCTGACTTGGGATAACTTTGCTCTGAAGTTCTGGCACAAGATAAATCATTATCATCTTTAGTGGCTGAAAGAAACATGTGATTTAAAATGCAATGAATAAGGGGGAGAGAGCAGTACCTGGAAGGGAGCTGAGTGGAGCTTCTGGGGTGTTGCTGATATTCTTTTCAGTGAGCTAGGTGCTCATGACACAGATGTGCTCAGTTTGAGAAAATTCATTGAACTGAGAGAAGCACTTCTCTGCACGCATATTATAAAAAAGTTCAAAAATAAGAGGAATACTTTCTCTCTAAATCCCTTTTCCAAACTTGGGAATCGCAGGGTGTTAAGTACGAGAAGTCCAGCCCTCATCCTGCCGCCACCTCGGCCACAGCAGGAATCTGGAAAGCCTTCCATAGGGCTAACTGTATCCACCACCACAGTATTCGATTTTGGTGATGTGGGCCCCACAACCGAGTAAATCAAAATGAACCCGCTTGCTAATTGCTTAGGTGCAAGTTCAATGTTTCTAAGATATGCCTTCATTTCTGTTAATTGTGCATGTGTTTCCAATGAAAATTCCAAATGTGTATTTGAGCGCTCCACCCTTTTGGGGATGTTCACAAACATGCTCCAGTATACCCTGTGTGTGTGTGTTAACATTCAATTTGAAACACACACTGCCCAGACATGCATAGTTATGGCTGGGCCTCTCTCTTCAGTCTGCCTGGGCCCCCCTCGCATCCCCCATTTTTGTTTTCCTGGAGGCTGCCTTGTCTAGGGATGCCTGGGATTTTCGTTGGCCCATCCCTGTGGTCCTAAAATGACACCGGCTGCTGACATCCAGTGGCTGCCTGGCTTCATTACAGATGTGTATTCTATCTTGTGATGCTGGACTCTATCCTTGCTAAAGGAAGCCCTGCCCGGAGCTGCATAAACGACCCTACCACAGACAGAGAGTAATAGCTGCTTCTTTGTCATGAGTGTAGGTTCTGCCAGGCCTTGACGGTCCCATCCTGCCAGACATAGAGGAACAAGTGGAAGCCTGCAGACCCCAGCCTGATTCAGGGCAGAGGACAGAGCACATCCCTTAAATTCTGCCTTCTAGGTATCACTCCCCTTCCCCCTCTCCCTTCCTGCCCCCTCCGCCTCACCTCTCCCTTCCTCCACCTTAAAGGCCTAATGGGTAATCATTTCCTGACAGAAAACTCAACTTGAATTGTGAAACAGAAGCCATTTTAAAAGAAATCGGCTCCACATTTTATTATTTTTCCAGGGAAAACAGGTTTTGCCTTTCCCCAGGCCTCCATGCCCTGGTAGGATATGAGTTGTGACAGGCCTGAAACACATTCAGAACAGTAAACGTGAACCCCGGCCGCAGCACCCTAATTTAAACCGGGGGCATTCTAGGCAGGCAGTGTTTACCACTACTCTGAGCACAAGTGGCTTCGTTTCTGAGGAAATCATTCCTTTTGAATCCGAGACTGAGAGAGGGAGAAAGAAAATACAAGAAGGAAAAAAGTTTGGTTTCAATATGTGAAATTGGTTCCCCTGGGGGGAACTTTAATTCTTGTCAAATGTTTAGGGAGAATGCAGAAAGGAAATTTTCCACATTTGCAGATGCATTCCATCAGGCTCCAACTCCAAGTGTCTGTGTAAAAACTCTCACTCCTGTTCGAGGTGCTTCTGAAGAGAAAGAGCTCTGCGGTCCTGGGAAAGGGGAATAAAGGGACCCCTGGCAAAAGGACCAAGTGGCTGTGCAGCCACAGCCAGCAAGACGATCCTTTTCCTGTTAGGAGGAGGGGACTGAGGTGGGCGCAAGATGGGGCAGAGGCTGGCACTCAAGAGAGGAGCGGCCCCGTCGCAAGACAGACTAGGCTGAGAAAACTCTTCCCATAAAATTGCCTTCACCTTCATTCTGGCTGCGCAGACTCTAAGGTCCCGGGGGGGGGGGGGGGGGTCCATGTGCCAGGAGGTGGGCCAGACAGGAGACCTTGACACCCTCAGAAAAGGAGGTCAGAAGGCAGTGTCCTCCCCTGATCCAGCTGGGCCATATAGACAGAGCCATGGTTATCGTCATAAAAAACACATTTCCCAACCTTGTTTCTAAAATCCATTGTCCTTGGGCTAGAACAGTCAGGAATTCTAATTCTAACAGGCAACTTCAGGCACTTCTGGGCATAGCTGGTGTTTTGAAGAGGAAGGGGAGACTCGGTGGGGAGAGCTGGCGACTCCGCCAATGAGATGGAAGTGCTACAGACATTCCCTCTACAAAAATAAATCACCCCACCGGTAGGTAAATATTTTGTAGATAAACAAAGGCTGTGACAGCCCCAGAGTTTAAATTGAGATGGGCTAAGAAGCGAGATTCTATTAGATCCCTTTTCCACGATACAGACTGGCCCTCAACTTTGGAGGAGCTCAAAGAGTTTTGTGGGACACAACTCTGGGCATGGTCTCCAGGGAGAGCTGGCTTCTCTTAGGCTTTTAGGTGCACTCAGGTGATCACCCTTCCTATGTTACCTCTCACGTCATTGCCTTGACCTCTAGACTGAGGTATGACCCTGTCCTTCCCATATACCTGTCTCTATAAACTGTTGTTTATGTGTTTTAAAGCCTGTCTTTCTAGTAGTATTGGCAACTCCCGAGAGCAGGGTTTGCTCACCTCTGAACCCCCAGTGCCTACCTCGGACTGGCACATAATAGGTGCTTAAAGACTCTTTGCTGAATGAATGAATGAGTAAATGAGCCCTCCTTTTTGCTGCTAATGAAGAAGAGTGTTGGGAAAGCAATGAGAAAAAAGAAGAGATAGAGGTTTTTAAAACCCCAATTGGTCTAAGTTGGCTTAACATGGTTTAGAAAAGAGCTTTAAAGAAAAAACTACCATGAGGCCATTTTCAATACTGGCTAAAAGAAGCCTGGCCTGGAGCACATCGAGGATTCCCTTTTAGTAACAGGATGTCTGTCCGCCATGTTGGGGTGTGAAGTTTGGGGAGTTGGTTGCATGGGGAAAGTTGCTAGAGTCACCAAACAAGGAGAATGTGAGAAGCTTTACAGAATAAGCAACATCCCAGAAGATGCGATTACACCAGTTATTGGTATTGCCACAAATTCCCCTCCCTCACTCTTTTGGGTAGAGGTGCAGAGGGCTGCCATTAAAATGCAGTTTAGCTTGGAAGAACACCTAGCAGAAACTTAGGGCATGGGTCAGATAAATTATTTGATGGTCAACAAAAGGCATCTTGGTATCTGAACAAAGAAGAAAAAGGTCCGAAAAGGGAAAGCAAAGAGGATGCCATCAGCAAAGGCCGCAAAGCAGATAGATTCGTGAGAAGGGTATTTAGAAAAGAAAGCTGCCACTGCACTGCCAACAGACATTTCTACATGAGATTTAGTTCTATTTTTTATAGCATCTCCAGGTTGATATTTGTGGAAACCACAGTGGACGCTCTATGCAATAATTTCAGCAAAACATACAAGGTCTGACAATTAAGTTCACGAACTTGCCACCATGCACTTACATTAGCAGCCCTGTACAAACAGCTCAGTAAGGTTTCATAACCTTGGTATATCAGTGTCTCACAGCTGTGTTCGTGTCGACGTGTGGTGGTGTCATGCTGAGTGGCGTTCATTATTGTTGTTGCATGTTTTTGTGTGCTGTCGTGAGAATGTCTGAGCTTGAATTTGAGCAATGAATAAACATTTAAATTTCCTGTTAAACTTGGCAAGAGTGGAAATGAAATCAGGAATATGTTAGCCCAAATCTATGGGAATAATGCCATGAAGAAAACGGCAGTGTACAAATGGATTAAACATTTTCTGAGGGGAGAGAATGTGTCACTGATGAAGAGAGGTCAGGGCAGCCAGTAATGAGCAGAACTGATGAAAACATTGCAAAAATTCATCGAATTCTTCATCAAAACTGTCGGTTGACTGTGAGAAGCATAGCAGACCAAGCAAACATCGATAGAGAAACAGTTAAGAGAATCTTAACTGAAAATCTTGGCATGAGAAAGGTGTGTGCAAAAATGGTCCTGAAGGAGCTCACCAATGAACAAAAGCAAAGGAGATTCGAAGTTTGCCAAGACATTTTGGACAGGCAAGACGATGTTTTGGGCCATATTATCACTGGTGATGAAACATGGGTGTACCAATACGACCCTGAAACAAAGCATCAAAGTGCACAATGGAAATCAGCCAATTCTCCATGACCAAAAAAGTTCTGTCAGTCCAAATCAAGAGTCAAAATGATGTTGTTAACCTTTTTTTGACATCAGAGGGATTTTTCATTATGAATTTGTACCAACTGGACAAACAGTTAACCAAGTTTACCATCTGCAGCTGCTGAAAAGACTGCATGAAAAAGTTAGATGAAAACGACCTGAACTTTTCGCCAACAATTCATGGCTCTTGTATTACAATTATGTACCAGCTCACATGGCACTGTCTGGCAGGGAGCTTTTAGCCAGTAAACTAATAACTGTATTGGAACACCCTCCCTACTCACCTGATCTGGCCCCAGTGACTTCTTTCTTTACCCAAAGATAAAGGAAATATGAAAGGAAGACATCAAGGACATGAAGGATAATACGACGACAGCTCTGATGGCCATTCCAGAAAAAGAGTTCCAAAATTGCTTTGAAGGGTGGACTAGGTGCTGGTGTAGGTGCATAGCTTCCCAAGGGGTTTTTCGAAGGTTATCTTAGTGGTATACAGCAATGAGGTATGTAGGTAGCACTTCTTCCTAGGATGAGTTCGCAAACTTAATTGTCACACCTCGAATGACAAAACATCCAATAATATTTTATAGAAAGTATGGTGAAATAGGGGCTGGCTGATAACAAAGCTAGCTGGATTTGATATTGGTGAACAATTGAACCTGAAGTGGATTAATGGTCTGATAACATCTAGAAAGTTGTTCCTAAACTTAACTTTTATATTGGTGACTTTTATGAAGAGAGTAGATGTTAACGATTCAAGAGAAAAAAAATCAAGAGAGATAGCAAGTGCCATGGGTTATAGGCTAAATATTCAAAATGTCATCAACAACCTCAAATATTGGCTAAATCTTGATGGGATAAACCTTAGCACAGAAAAAAAGTAGTCTTACATTTAGTCTCCTAAAAATAACTCACAGAACATCATGGAAGAGACTTAGGTTGGTATACATTCATAAGAAAAAGATCGGAGAATTAAGAATAACTAAAAGGTAAGCAGAAGAGGAAGGCTGATTAAGGAGAGTTCCAAAAAAACATAAGAAATGACTGAAAAAATAGGATGTGTTGCTTGGAAAAGAAAGTTTGGGGAAATGTGAGTGCTCTCTTCAAATATTTAAAGAACTGTCTATCAAGAAGAAGGAGTTAGTGCAGAAGTAAGTCAGGAGTGACAGGGAGAGAGACTTTTGCAGCAAGAGAATGAAAAACTTCCTAGTCTACTGTGAAAGGTTCTTGGTGGTAAGGTAGTCTAACATCTTCAATGACTTCCAAAGTTCCTGTCAGCCTTTTGATTCTGGGTCACTTTTTTTTTTAAATCCCTTTCCCTGCCTCAGTCTTGGCGAGGACACAAATCATTAGGTCGTTGAGTTTTCTTTGTGAATCACTCATAGAACAAGCAGTTGCTCTGCCATGTCATAAAATATTTTTCCACTTAAGGACACAAAAGAATTTGTTGTGAACACAGAGAATCCTGACATGCTGTCCTCTTGCCAGCAGTCCCAGAAATTGTCTGAAGGAAAAAGAGTCAGAGGAGGGAGGAGAGAGAGGGTTGTTTCCATACCCTTCACACACAGGGCTGCTCTGGGCAGGTCTTATTCAATCCGTCTGGCTGGTCTCATGAAATATTCTATTTTGTACCTTCTGGGGCTGTTGAAGAGGCAGAGTGGAGATTTATAACAACAGTTGTTCATTCCAGCCCAACTGGTTTGGCACAGGGAGGAGCTATGTTTTTCAGAACAGCTTTTCAACATTCCTACATGAGCTGAAATGCATGAAAATTTCAGTTTTGAAACAACCAGATGTTTTTGTCAGGGAAGAAATAGATGACCTAAAGGAGATGGGGAAGATAAACTTGGGGGTCTGGGAAGAAAATGGTATGGCAGGGAGTTCATGTCTCTCACAAGTCCTACCAGGCACTCACCATGATTAACCTACTTGTACGAAAGCCAGAACCCACTCAGCATTTTCCATCCCAAAGTTCCCATTTGGGCTACAATACTGCTAAAGGTCTGGGAGTTAAGGAAGAAGTTCACCATCTTCCACTGCAGACACTGAGAAGAGGGAAGGTAGATGGCCGGATGCAGAACCCCTCATGGCAGAGCTGGCCCAGATGATGCAGATACACAGCAAGCTGCAGAAAGTAGTAGAAATAACACTGAGCGTAAAAATCAGGGCCCTGGGTTTCTCCGCCACGAATTTGTCATCTCCTTGAGCCCTAGTCACATGATTTGCAAAACAAGGAGCTTCGAACAGGTGATCCCTAATGTCTTTTTAGCCCCCGGATTCAATGTATCTCTGCATCTTCTCTTCCTTAAAAAATAGATAATACATTTAAATTGATCATAAGAAAATAATTTTCCCATTACTAGTTATAAGATAAAAAAAAATGGAAAATGTTCTTTTCAATAAAGGTGGCATTTCCTAATTTGAAAAGCATAATTACTTTGGTAGATTCACTGAATTAAACCTTCGTTATTGTGACCATAGTCACAGATTTTTTGAAGTGGTCTTGATTTCGGATATTCTGACCTGCTATCACACCATGAGTTCTGGTTTTCAGTTAAGAAAATTTTGGTCAGGTACTTATAAATACTGGTGGGGAAAAGGAGAGAGTACGGAGAGCATAGAGTTTCTATTTCATATGACTATTTTTATCCTGAGTATAAGGTTATCTTTTCAGTTCTTCACAAATTTCTGGATGAGACTTTTTTAAAGTTCTTGAGCAGGAGAAGCCCAG
Source organism: Rhinolophus ferrumequinum (assembly GCF_004115265.2). Lineage (NCBI taxonomy): Eukaryota > Metazoa > Chordata > Mammalia > Chiroptera > Rhinolophidae > Rhinolophus > Rhinolophus ferrumequinum. The sequence goes on along the minus strand of NC_046288.1, from coordinate 145,781 downwards.
GAGTCACACATCTCCTCCCCTCTGGTCTCCAGAAGTTCTGACTCCTCATCAGCGTGTTTAAGACGCTGAGATACACCAAGTATTTATCTGCTGCTACAGCCAAGAGCCAAGAGCTCCAGGCATCCTCACTGACGTTCCTTGGTGGTCTGGCACCTGCTACTATTTCTACTCTTGCTACCTCTTTCCTGTGCTTTACAAAATCCTGCCTGGTTATAAGAGGAAAAAAGACTTTGAAAAGTGGGTGAAACTGAGAATGATTTGGACAGAGAGCACTGAAAATGTCTGTCTTCATTTGTACCAGCCATCTGCCCTACTGCTTTGACTTCTAGAGCCACACATCAAACTCCAGTACTGCCCTTTGCCTGACGAGCCCCAGCTCCTACGCTTTCCAAGTGCTACCAATACCTGGGTGATTTGTTTAACATTACTCTTGTAAAGTTACTGCCTCTCCTAGAGCCGCGTCAGCATGCCTCCCTCTTCTTCAGAGACAGCCAAGAGAAACTATTAAAAATGTGTTTGAAATTACACATTCTCCGCTCTCCTTGACAGAGGAGCTTTGCAAAGCTCGTTAAGAGAGCTGGAGAAAATTCCACAGCACATTTCTCGGTTTATGGTTATTATTTTGCATGTGCCGCTGAGCTAATAGAATGTGACTTTGGACATCGATGATCCAAGGGAAAATGGCCGCCTAAGTCCGGAGGCTTTACTACCAGAACAGCAGTGATGGCTACCATTTTGGCTATTCACTCCCATCTGTTCTACTTGCAGACTCCTTGAAAGAGATGAGAGCCAAGTAGACAAAGAGAAAGAGGAAAGGAATAAATTAGGCAGATTTTGGAATGAGTCTTTTTCTTCCCTGCGCCTTTGTTCCTTCCCCCCTCCCCAGTCCCTTGCCCTTTCAAATGTTGGATGGGCTGATTTAAGTTTATTTTACAGCTTTTCTCTGACTCTGAAACTGAGCTCTACCAGAGCCGGACTCTGAGACTAGTAAATAATCTCCTAGAGAAATCTCGCTAAGTGGAAGCAGCCTGTTTAGTTCCATTTTCTCCTCCAGTTACCATCGATGACCTCCAGACATCTCAATTTCTTACATAACCCTTGAGCAAGCAAAGCCACCACGCCATTGCCTCTATTGGAAAGAATGTTGCGCTTGACCTTCTCCCTTGCTGGTGTGTGAGCATGACAACGTGTGAACCAGCTCAGCTCAGATCAAGAACCACCATATTAAAACTTCACATACAGACCTCATGTTTTCATATCTTCTCCAGAAGATCTGAATGCCTGGTGAATGTATTGCTAAACAGACACATTAGAAGTGAAGTTCTCTACCACCTCACTGAAACTGATCTTTTACTATAAAAACAATGGAGCCCACTGACGTTTGCATCAAGCAAAATGTGAAAAAAAACTCCATTTGACCTTAGGCCATGTAAATAACTTCAACAAGTGAAAGCTAAAACATACTAAGTCCATCTAACAAGAAACATACATTGAGAAATCTAGCATGTGGGAGAACTTCAGTAGAATTTTAAAAATTTGTTTAAAATGGGAACTAAGTTCAGAAACATGTAATTTCCAGTGTCATATAAATTTGTAAAGCAAAAAATGGAAGATTTATACCTAGTGCTATGAATGTAACTTCATCTTGAAAGAAGAGTTTAGAGAACACATGTCATTCTTTTCTTCCTATTTATCTGTGCCCTCAGTTCTTGACTTGAGATAGCATTGTGAATTAGCCAGCTGTCCCCTGATGGATGAACGCCATAGTTTTCTTTTCAGTCAGGTTGAATTCAGATTCTCTCAATCTAAAGAAGGTGGAAGAGAAAGAAAATAGTCTTATCCTATTAGATGAAATATATCTATTGATAAAATAAACGCTAAATTCTTAACAGGACAGTATATAACCAACACCAAAAGGATTCTTTATTCTTCAAAAATTTAAGCACAATTTCAGGTCACAGAGTTAAAAAACAATTTCCAAAAGACAATTCCAAAACTACATCCATCTGTCTGAAAAGACCTCATTTCCAAAACCCTGTTGTAAGCTTTTTTGTTTCCCTGGATATGTTTTTCTTTCCATTTCAACTTTTACCTAAAGCAAAGACCAATCTTCACTCACTAGAATATCTCAGGGAAAGTTTTCATATCAGAATATTTTCTCTTCTGGATTTCTTAAGCACCCTTACTCACAAAGCAGGAGTTTCACTTGTGATAATCACTGCCTACAGAAATATGACCCTTTTACCTGAAACTGTGTGCTTTTCAGATTAACATCAGCTTTATATTCAATTAATTGTTCAAAGTTCACAGGCTTTGAACAATCCTCTTCATTTATCCATTGCTACCAAGGAGAAGGAAGCCCCTAGCATTACAACCCCATAACCCCTAAAACGGACATTGTTCTTTGTATTTAAGAGGCCCGTGGGACACTTGGTGTCCTGAGAGTTTGGGAGCATCTGATACATGGCACACAGCACAATACTCAGATGCAATACTCAGATACTCTAGTGGACCATCCTCTGTCCAACTGGAGGATGGCAATTGGCTCAAGAGGAGCTCATGGATCAGTCTTGCAGCTGGAACGTGAACTACTGGTTCAGAGAACTGGCATTTTCTCACTGGCCAAAACTGAAGTCTCTTTCTGATGCAGAACAAGAAGTCCTTTCCTTGAAATGTACAGGTGATCAGGGCGTGGAGGACAGGATTGGGTCCCCTCAGTGCTTCATTCACTAAGAGACAGAGACAGCTGAAAATAAGGCCCGCCCACACATTACCAGAGCCCTGAGAATGGGGAACAATTTTCCCAGTTGGGAGCATCTGAAACCTCAAGCAATTCTTCAATCTCTAGGCTACATTTAAGTTTGCTTTCCATATGGCTCCGCTCTGAAAGCTAAAAAGGGGCAGAGAAACTTGCTGAGCTTCAAAGGGCTCTTACAACCACCACTGTCAGGAGCTAATTTAAATAAAGAGGAAACTCACAGAAGAAATTTCCTTTGAAGTGCATACAGGATGTAAAGAGAAACAAAAAACGTACCTGGCAGAGCCCAGCTGGGTTCTGATTTGTCTGTTTCTTTTTGAAAAGCACGCGCGGCTCTGAAGGAGCTGGCCGTGCCCCATGTCCCCGCTCCCCATTACAGATGCTGGGGGTCACTGTGCCCTCCAGCCTGTCATGAGGCCTGTGTGTGGCAGGGGCAGGTGTGGGGGTGGGGGGTGCAGAAAGGACACAGTGCTGAGCTCCACTTCAATCACACATGCATACCCCTCTGACAAATAGAAAAGAACAAAAGTGTAGGAAAGGGCATTTTTTAAGTATTGGTGCTGGAAACAAATAATTGGAGGGGCAGGGGGAACAGATGTAGGTTGGTGAGGTTATTTGGTGAGGACAGTTTCTTAATGCTTTTCAAAAAGGAGAGAGAGAAGGAAAGAAAAGGGGAAAAACCAGTGCATTCAAGTATGAAGGGTGAAACTGAAGTGCGCTGGGCTTGGAAAGTCTCAGCAGCTATTGTGGGCCACTCACGCCCATATGATTTCCCTGCTCTCACTATGTTATCTTCTTAGAGCCAGGATAATTACCAAATTAACACCAAATTGTCAAGTGGAAAACTCTCCCACGCTTCAGATGATATCTACAAATTCCATGTCACCAGGGAAGACCCCCTGGATTTCTCCACTAGACCAGTCTCCTGTTAAAATCCGTCCACCAATTTTCTGTCTCCTCCACTGGCCCGCAGCCCCATGGAAGAAGGGGGTGTCAGCTACTGTGGATCCTTCGCCAGCACAGTGCTCTGGCACACTCCTTCATTCATTCAACGAATGTTCACTATGCTCCTCCTATGTAATGGGATCTGTGCCAGGTACTGGGATACTATGGGACACAAGACAGAAAAAGCCTTCTTTGCTCCACAGCATTTGATTTTAGGGGTGAGCAGCATGGGGGGGAGAGGGCGGGTGGACAAAGTGGCGAAAGGTGGTCAAAAGGCACCAACTTCCTGTTATAAAATAAGTAAGTCGTGGGGATGTAACGTCTAGCGTGGCGGCTATAGTTAATAATATCGTACTGCATATCTGAAAGGTGCTCAGAGAGTGGATCTCAAAAGTCCTCATCACAAGACGTAAAAAGGAAAAAAATTGTTCACTGTACGGTGAGGGATGTTAATTAACTACACTTGTTGTAATCATTGCATAAATGTATGCGAATATTGAATCATGTTGACACCTAAAACTAATACAAGGGTATATGTCCATTATCCCTCAGTTAATAAATAAGTAAATTCAGGAATAGGGATAGGGATGGGAGAAAAGAAGCCAAATATGTAAGTCAACAATTAAATGAACAAGAGAACTTCAGATACTGTTAAGTTCCATGAAGAAAATAAAAGAGGGTGACATGCTTCTGAACTTCTGAATGCAGCCCTGGGGTGAGAGGGTGGGGGTAGGAGGCCATCGGATGGAGTTGTCGGAGAGGTGATGTATGAGCAGAGACGAGAGTGGCAGGATGTGGCCAGATCAGCAAAGATCTTGGTGATAGAAGATTCCACACAGTATATATTTCCTTAAATAACAGTGAGTTGGGCATGTTCATGGAAGAGAAAGAAAATTACTATGGCTGAAGCTTAGTGGAATCTGGGAAGAGAGGCAGGAGATGGGGTGGGAAAAAAGGTATGGAAGATTGTGTGGGTTATGTGGGTCCATGACAAGGAATCTGAGTCTTGTTATGAGCTCACGGGAAATCACCAGAGAGCTTAAACCGAGCAAGATATCAGCATAATTTTACAGGCTTTTCCCCCCACGCCCCAACCACTGACTCTTGTATAAGGGTTTATGGACAGTGTAATAAAAAATAGGGACATCCTAGTTCATGGATTGAAAACTCACAACATTAAGGGCCCTCGTGTGGTTAGTAGGGGGTCTTCATGGCAACCACTTCGTTTGAGGGATTTTTGGAGCAAGTTAGGCAGAAATCCTGATGGTTAGAGCCATCCTACTGATGTAGGATATTTCTTTGTACCCGGGTCGTAGTCTTGTGAAGCTGAAGAATGGATACGCGGCCCAAGGAGAGGCAACGAGTTGCAAGAGAGGATAGTTTACTGAAGCAAGAGAAAAGTTACAGCTGCCGAGCGGGAGGGGGTACCCGAAGCTGGGATGCCCACTAGCTAAGGCAAAAGCTTTTACTTTTATATTTCTATTTCTACCCGGGAGGGGAATATTGGAATGCTGGTGCCTACCAGTATGATGTTTATCAGATCCGCTCTGCTGCTCCAGCCTGGGGAGACTTTTGAAATGTTCTGGTTGCCCCAAAGCATGATTAAGGTTTTTGCCCTGTAGGAGCAGGTTATCTTGAGGCTTGGAAGATATGGTTAGTTCAGTTTCTGCTCAGTCTACCAGGGAATTCCTAACTACCTGATATCATACTAACTAACCTGTCTCACTACAGGAACCTGGAGTCCAGATGTAGTGACTCTGGCCCAGGCATTTGAAGGTATCCCCACTGCAGCTTGACAGTAACTTAAAACAGAAAATGTTGGGGAGAAGGAGGAGGAAGAAGTGGCTTCTTTAGTTGAAATTAGTTGATTTGCTCCCTACCTGCAAGGCTGAATTTGCCAATTAAATTTGGTTATTTTCTTCAGCAAGGAAATTTATTTCAATCCTGGTTCACCTAGCAGGATTGTGTGTAGAACGGGCAGCTATAGTTAGTGTTATACACCATTGCTTCTCAAAGTGTTACCCCCGAAGTACTCCAGCACCCATGGATCCATGAAGGCGATCCCTAGGAAAGCAGCCTGTCCATTGGAGGCTAAGGCTATGTTAAGTATTATGTCGATTTATCTTCCTATTCCATAATATACCTAAGTTTTTTCTAAAATTTAGAGATGATCATGTTTTAAAATATTTTATCAATTAAGTGATTTTACTTTTCACTCATAATTTTCTAGTTAACAACAACAAAATCCAACCCTCCAGGAGGTCTTAGGTGACCTGACACATCGTTAGTGACCCCGAGGTGCCTGCTCTCCAGTGTGAGAGGTGAGCTCCATCACCACTCCTTCACGCCCCCTCATGCCCCAAGAATTAGGTCTATACACCAAAAAGGTAGTAAATGGAGGCTGGGCCTGAGAGGGGGAGGTGGGAGGGAAGGAGCTAAGAATCCCACCCAGGTTCCAGAACATGCCTGGATTTTTAGCTAGTGCTCAAGTCCTGTGTGACATACCTCTCTCCAGGGTTAACCCCTAAACTTCCTGCAGGACACTTGGGGCCCGGACTAATTCCAAGTCTTATAACTACTGCTCCACCCATCAGACTGACCTCTCTCCTTGCTTACTTCTGATGAAATGCCGTGAGCTAAGTGTTAGAAGAAGAAAACCAAAGTATCCCACACCTTCTTATGATGATTTGGATGAATGGTCCATGAAGTTCACATCAGTTTTTCTGTTTTGCAAAATCAATGCAATTTCTCACTTGCCGAGCCAATGCCACCATCCCAGCCAAATCAGCCATCAACTGTTATCTTTTCTCAGCTTCAAATAATGAAGTAATCTTGTTTTCCTGAAATGTCTTGAAAAGGTTATTTCCAGGCTGACACTCTACTTGCCAGCTTTTATTTAGAAACACATTTTTTATGTATTCACTTCAATTCTCTGGAAGAGAAAAGGGCCAAGAAAGAGTCAGTAAAGCAGCGGCTGAGGTTACTACTCATCCGTTAATCCCTGGGCCCTGATTAAACCAGAGCCATGCAAACACAGCCTTTGTAGGCCTTGCCACAGGCCAGACCCTCTTTTCAAAAGGGACCTTGTTGCCCTGGAGGGTTTAGAGTTGAAAAGAAAAGCTTTTCAAAGCCATCAGAAAATGAAAATCAATCTAAGTGCATCCATGGAGCACAAGAGTGTCAGAATTCATAATTAGGGGTCATAAATCTTTTTGCAATGGAGCAAAAATAAATAAGCTTGTGGGAGCACAAATCTAAAGGCAACGGGCGTATACACACTCCAAGTGTCAGCTTGAATTTATTTCTCCACTTGGAAAGGGGAGACTTTGAAAGCTGGCTGCCAGTCTGGAGGGAGCCTCCTCGACTCTTCTTCTGGCCCAGACAAAGGTTTGAATGTTGTAGGGAGAAACCCAAAGAATAACACAGGAAGCTTTTGACTTCTTACATTGAAAAAGAGTTCTTTGGGAGGGAGGAGGGGAGGAAAAAAAAAAGAGAAAGAGAACAAATCTCTTCTATAGTAATCTCTTTTGTATAACAACCCAAAATGTTTGGCGCATTAAAACCAAATTGCAAAAAAACAAAAGTCTGATTTACAGTATGTTTTTTGACACATCTGGAGAAGGTTTAGCAAAGACATTCACAAACCATTTTAACTGCACTGAGAACCTTGCTAGGACAACAAAGATATGTATATAAGTATGCACATATGTATTCACACAACTCAGAGTGCAGAAGTCTGAGTACATAATCATCTCCCTCGTGAATGGAAACATCATTATAGCATTCAAATTGGAGGGGATCAATAGTAATGGAATTTCCTGCGAGTTCCACATGGAAAAAGGGTCACCGAAAACAGTACCTGTGGAACTGATTACTTGTCGTTAGTCTCAGCAGCATGAAAATAAACTTTTCCCCTCTTCTGCTGTCGCTCACTTTCAAGCATCCAAACAGAAAACTTCAGATTAGCAAAGCAAAAGGGCCACTCCAGGCAAATGCCCGCGCTCTGAAAAGAGGTCTTCTGCGGCAGTCTTTCAGCAGGAGAGCCAGGGTTAGACATTTATGAGCTGAGTCACCTTCGCACATCGAAGCAACCGATCTATTGGGTCATACAGGAAGCTTGCTGCGGGTTAGTCACCTAAGGCTCAGTCACTCAGGCTCCTGCGATCACCCCTGAGCTTCTGTGACTCAGTTTCCCTCATCTATAAAATAAGACCTTTCCTTCCTACCAAATCATTTTTTTTTATGTTTAAGATAAAATCGTTAAGATACTGAGGGCACTTTTAAAGTATAAAGTGCCTTAAATATACAAGAAATGTATTGTTCCCAAGTTATTCTAGACAGCCTGAGCAGAGCGGGGAGGGTAGAGGGCAGGTAACTGCCTGCACAGAATAGTAAGCTTTTTCAGTTTCTCTTGAGGCCAATATGAGATGGAAAGTGGTATGTGAAGGAAGGAACAGGTGATCTGCTCTGGATTTCATGCAACCAGCTGGACGGGGGTGGGGGTGGGGGGGTGGGGGGAGGGGGGTCTGTGCGTGGGATCGAGTTTGGGGGCATCTGTGAGCTTGCCTGATAGCATCCTGCTTCTTCCCTGTAGGAAACTCAGAAGAAACCTGACTTGCTAGATTTGCAACTTCACTTTTCAGAGCCATCTGTCTCCCACTGACAAGAAAAGCTAAGAAGTTGACTGGCATTTGGAATTATTCGTTGGGGAGGAAAATACCTGAGCCTTTTGCTAGACTTTCTATCATTTCAGAAGACAGAGCCCATTAACTTAATACATAACCACGTATATGCTATTTTTTCCTATGCATACATACCTTTTCCCTTAAAGGGAGCACTTACAACTTCTCTTTGGCATATTAAATTGCCAGCCTCACTACACTTACACTTTGGGGCCATTATTAAGTAAAATAAGGGTGACGTGAACACCGGCACTGTGATACCATGACAGTCAATCTAATAACTGAGACGGCTACTAAGTCACTCATGGATGGGGAAAATCTACAGTGTGGAGACGCTGACAAAGGGAGGGATTTATGTCACAGGCAGGATGGAGCGGGGCGGCAAGATTGAAAACTTATGAATTGTTTATTTCTGGAATTTTCCGTTCAATATTTTTGGACTGCAACTGAATGTGGGTAACTGAAACTGCAGAAAGCAAAAGAACGGATAAGGGGAGAATACTGTATTAACAGCATGGTACAAGCAGAGGCTTGCCCTCTTGAGCTTGTGCCATGAGAAGAACAAGGGTGGTTCAACAATCCCAGGAAAATGGGAAACACCTGGAATACACTGAGCCACTGAAATCATCAGAACGGTCTCAGCTGACCAGCTAACCAGCAGATGCGTGATCCAGAACAACAATTTACTTCTTTATGTCACCGTATGTTGGGATGGCACGTTATGCAGCATTTTAGCCCCTTGACCGATATTAGTCCCCATAGAAAGTAGAACAGGTTATAAATTACAAGTGGAAGCCTGATGTTTGGTGTGTAATACAGGATATTTTAAAGCTTCAACATTTGGAAATGGTATTTTATCAGCATGACTTGATTGATCCTCATCAATCAATCATTGATCCTCAATAACTGAGACACTAAGTGTAAACCGGAGAGAAGAAAACTAGGGTGCCAAAACAATGTATACACATTTTAAGAAAGGAAAACTGTATTAAAACTGTAATACTCAATATATACAGATAACACATATACAACGTATAAACGTGAATACAAGTCACGTTTGACTTCTGCAATTACAAGAGGTGCTCAAAGTGGTTACCATCAGTGTCCAGACACTTCTGATTACAGCGAACTACTGCTTGAGCAATGTTGACCTAAATGTCCAGTTGTATGCATTTTTGGGGCACCCCCAGTATTTTTTTAAATTCCCACGATTTTTACTACAGAAATGTTCATACCCCCCCAAAAAGATTAATGAACCCTCATAAACCATTACCCAGCTTCAACATTTATCAGCATTTTACAAAATTTTTTGCTGCTACCCTACCCACTGTTTCCTTGAAAATTCAATCTTTTAAATTCCAGGTCCACTGGGATATATCTTTGGTGAGTTCCTAGAGTCAATTAGAGTAGGAAAGATTCTCTTTCTAGCAAAGGTTCTTAAATTTGAGTTCAAGGAGTCGTGTATCTTCAAAAACTTATGTACAGTTTGTGTATGTACATTTTGTGTGGAGGAAGTCCATGGTTTCCATCAGATTCAGAAGGTACATTCTACTTCTCTGTACAAAAAAACATCAGCCATATTTGCCTGTTCTCTCCCGACCTTGCCAGATGCCAGCATCTCTCACCCTCTGCAGGCAACAACAGAAAGCATATCCATATGAGGGATCAAATCACCTCAGCCCAAGGAGAACCGCAGACTCTCCAGATGGGCAGATCAGTGACTTGCTTATGTAGGCACAGAAATAAGAAGTGTCAGCTTTAATTTTACAGTACTAGAAGTCACAATCCTTTAAAGGGTCAAGAAGAACAACTCTGCCTTTCAGTGAAAATGTCTTGGGTGGCTTAGGGTTCAATTTCTAAATCTCGCCTGTCTAAGAACTTCAGTTGCCCCTGCAAGCCCGCTTCATCAGCAGAGAGGAAGTACCTCAGGTGGATAGACTGAGCCTGGGCCAGTGGGTCTTCCATTTTAGAGAATATTCGAATCACCTGGAAGACTTTCAAATTAATATTCCTGGGTCCCATTCCATACTTACTGAATTGGCATCTCTGAAATCTGCATTTTAACAAGGTCCGCAGACCATACACCAAGAAACACTGGCTGAGGATTGCCCAGGTCTAGAGCAACTATCTGAAGCTTAAAGTAAGTCTTTTCTTGAATTCATATTTCCTTTCAGTCTGTAAATGGGGGTGGATTTTTTAAAAAGCCTTTAAACTCTCCACCAGCCTAGAAAGCTGTGATTTCTAAGATTTCCAATTTCCTTTAGGGCCTGTGCACCTTTACTAATTTGTAGGACTGCTGTTCCACTGGGCTGGTTTGAAAGGTTTAGGGGAATTCTCATCAACCCAAACTGAGGAGAGCCAGTCAGAGTCAGGGGCGCCCAGAAGTTATTCAGGCTACACAGGTGGCAGTGGCAGGCATGGAACAGAGTCAAGCATATTTGAATTTCTAAACCAGTTCTTCCCAGGAGAAATGTCACATAAGTACTGGGAGCTCCAGAAGTTCTCTTCAAGTACAAAAGGGAACAAGAATTTAATGAGAATCACAGAGCCAAAGGACAGTAAATACAGCCACCCTCCCCCTCTGTGTTCAACATCAAGGCCACTGGTGCAATGTGGGTTTCATTAATGGCTCAAAGACAATATTTCTCAGAGTTATAAGTTCAAGATGTTATTGAAAAACCCATATTGTGTTTTTTTATTCCCACCTACCACCTCCCCCAGGGTTTTCTTAAATCATTAAAAAAAAAACAAAAAAAAACTTTTTAACATGGTTCCACCCAAGTGGTCATATTTCTAAGGGTCTGGGGCAATCCTCACTGGGGCCAGTGAAACACAAAACGGTTTGGTAGAAGGATGATGCTATTTCCTCTGCCTCTCAGGGGGAGAGGGGGAAAAGCTGTGAAACCGTTAAGTATATAAGCAGGATCGTGTGGGTGGCCCCAGAGAGGGACACCTGTTTTGCTACTAAATGCTAGATTACAAACACAATTTTTCCACAATACTATCCTGCCTGAAGCTCAGCCAGCACTGCAAAACCAAGGGGATTTCTAGAGAAATTTAGAGCAAGATCCCACAAGGTCTGGACGGCAGGTTGGCTCAGTGGTTGGAGCGCAGGGCTCATAACACCAAGATCGCCAGTTCGATTCCCACATGGGCCAGTGAGCTGCGCCCTCCATAACTAGATTGAAGACACCGACTTGACATGGAGCGGATGGGTCCTGGAAAAAGACACTGTTCCCCAATATTCCCCAATAAAAATTTTTAAAAAAAGGATCCCCCAAGGTCCTAACGGTACAATCTCAGGAAAGAGCCACTGCATTGAAAGAAAAAGTCTATGGATATTCTTTTTCGGAGATGCAGACTATTCTATGAGATGCCTATACTGGTTATTGGTGGTTATTTAAGTGTTTCCATTTTTTCTCTATTATAAACAATGTCACAATAGATAAATAAATATATGAGGCTGGACAACTAAGTCTGCGAACTTTCCACTGTGTACTTACATGGTGGAAAGATCTAGAAATTAATTGTCTGACCTCATGTTAATATATACTACAACGGTGTTTTGATTTCTGGAGAATGGATTTCTACAATGGATTAAGAGTACTTACAAGCATGGACATTGAACATTTCATAAATACTGCCATATTCTTTTCAAAAATGATACTAACAAGTCTTATTCCCATCAGAAGTAGATACAAGTGCCTGTTTTCTCAAACTTCTGTGAGCAGAGTTGCTTCTTTTCATCCCCACTGATATGGGCATAAAATGATTGTTTACATTTTTGTGAGTCAGGTTGAGCGTATTGTATATATTTGTTGGTCACCTCATAAGTATTTTCTCTTCCATGAATGTCTGTTCATACCCTTTGTCATAGTAAATTCTTTTTCTTATGAATTTGTAGAAGCTGAATTACATTTACACTTGGTCTTGCACATATGTTAATAATGTTTTTCTCCCAGACTTGTTTGTCTTTTAACTTTGTTCTTAATCTTGTCCTTAGACATACACAGATTTTTAATTTTTAGGTAGTCAACTCTTTATAGATTCTGCATTTCCTAAAGGTTTACCCCACCCAATGTTATAAAATATATACCTTAAATTTTATCCTAAAATATTTACAGCTTAAAAGATAAAGAACTTTAACTCATCCATCTTAAATTTATTTTTGTGTCTATTATGTGAAGTTCAGGCCTCACTTTAGATACTTCTGATATACAAAGCCAATCACAACAGTGCCATCTAGAAAACATCGCCCTACTCTCTGGTGAATTCAAATGCCATGTGGTCTCATATTACATCCCCGTGAACCTGTTTCTGAACTCTCTATTTTTTTTTTCAATTCCTATGACTGTGCTATGCTTTTATTTATTATACTTTCATACTAAATTTTAATATTCTCTATTTTTCCTATAATTTTGGGGAAACTCTTGCATATCTATTTTTACACAAAAACTTTGTCTATTAAAAATAAAAAAAAAATCCAAAAGAAATTGAATATTAAAAAAAATCCAAAGAAATTGAAACTATCCGCTGGAATTCTGATTGGAATTGCATCTTATGTAGTAATTTAAACCTTCCTATCAAGAAACATGGTAGGTCTTTCCATTTATTCAATTGGCCATTGCCCCTTGAAAACACTATTGTCTATTGCCCTTTAACACTATTTTATATATCTTCATTTGGGTTAGTCCACATTCAGAACTGCGTTGCTAATATGAATGAAATTTTGTCATGCAGGCAATCCTAGTTATTCGCAGATTCTGTATTTGCAAATACACCTGCTTGCTAAAAGGTATTTGTAACTTGCTGCACTTTCACATGTGCAAAGTGGCAACACCTTTGAGTCACCTGATGTGCAAATTGCAGCTGAGGTTGACTAAGGCAATGCTCTGCCTTTTTGTTTAAGCTTTCATAGTGTAAACGAGGGTCTCTTGCGTGGTATATTTGGTGCCATGTTGTTTGTATTTTTGTGCTTTTGGTTGGTGATTTTACTGTTTAAAATGGCCCCCAAGCATACACTGTGCCTAGGTGTAAAAAGAACTTGATGTGTCTTAGGGAGAAAACATGTGAATTAGAAAAGCTTTATTCAGGCATGAGTTGGCTGTAAGTTCAATGTTAGTGAATCAACAATATATATTAAACAAGGCATCTCGAAGCAGAGACACACATAAAACAAGGTTATGTATTGATTGTGTGATGAAAACATTATGACCAGAGGCTTGCAGGAACGTAACCTATCCGTGATCTTTATATCAGATTTTGATAGTAAGATTATGCTAATGTCATTAAATTAAGTAGTAACCTTTGCATCCTTTATATGGTCTGGAATAATTTAAATACAGGAATTCCTTTCTTTGGGACAATCTGTAGTCAAGGCTGAATACTCAGTCTATTCTATTTTCCAACCCAATTACATCCAGCCATATTATTAGAGGTTCTTCAACATTAAGATATTCCAATAATGTGTTCGTAGTAAATCTTTCATTATTTAAATTAAATAATAAAATTCCAATAATATAAAATTGCTTCAAATTTGCATATAAAGCCTCTCCCATTATGAATTTCCTCCTGAGATAGTAAAATTTGAAGATTAAATCCCAGAGATCAAAATTCTTAAATTACAGTCCAAAATATTTAATATCCCCAAACTTTCACCTTTGTGAGTTAAAAATACAAAGAAATTGAAGTTTAATATTCCTCTTCCGCCCTAATGTCTGATTTTGCTCAGCACCACTAAACGGTCCTCGATGTTTGCGTAGAGTGCGTGTTGCTTGTCGCAGCACACTGGGCTGCCCGCTGGGAGAGTGTAGTTCACTGCGGACCACCGAGGTTAAACTAGCCTCTCATACACTCTGCCTTTAAAAAGTCCAGTGTGTTCAAAGAAAGGTAGGAACATCACAACGTTGGCTTTACAGCTACGAAATTTAGGGAGCAAGCCAATGTGCAGACCCTCAGTGCAATTATCCTAGATAAAATTATGTTCTCAGAACCCCGTGCTTACTGTTGCCAAAGTCTAAATGAAAAACTCATTGCTGTCTGAAAGAAGGAGATAATGGAGAACACCTTGATTCAATTCCCCAGGATACTGCTTAGTCTATATCAATTGTCCACAACCTGGGAATTTAAACTTCATCAGAAGAAATCTTCCATTAAGAGGTTAAATTTAGCACCATGCTTTAACATATCTAGGGGAAAAAGTTACCTATGCCTTCTTGGTCCCCTTTCAGAAAGTGGCCTTTCTGAAAATGCTGTTTTTACTAATGTTTCTACAGTGATGCAGTTCCAGGCACTAAGTTTTATTTGAGGAGCTTTCATTTCCCATCCGGCATAGTCAGTCATCTTAATTCCTCATTTTCCTTTGGGTGACCCGATGTTGTGATGAACACGGCTCTGTCCAGGACGTACTTGGCATTCTTGTGTGAACAGGCATTTTCAATGCTGTGTTATAGTAGCTCCTCTTTGGAAGCCTGGGCAAATTGCATGTCAGGGATGGTTTCTCTTTCACTCCCCATGTCTGTATCAACTAAAAGACCAAAGCCGCTTTTGACAATTGTGTTTGGTCTCCTAGAGCCCTAGTAAAGACCATTCTTCTACATGGGCTGCTTCTCAATACCATATACTGTGCAATTTGGATGCTGAGCATCTAAAGCTATGTTAAAAACATATGGGTTTGATCCACCTGGTATAGGGTAGCCAGATAAAACTCAACATGCTCAGGTAAATATGAATTTAAAATCAACAAGAGATACTTTTTATTATACCCCCCAAATTGCATGGGATATAACCTAAATATTAAAAAATTAGCTTTGCTTATTTGAAATTCAAATTTAATGAGCATCCTGTAGTTTTATTTGCCTAATCTAGAACTAATTGGAAACCACATGGTGAGGGTGACTCTTCTTCCTGAAGACAAACACTTAAATTCAAAATTGGCCCCTCCACACTTTCCTTCTTGGCCCTGAATGGAAAAAGACATTTGAAGCCAACTGACAGCCTGGTAGCCACTTTAACATAGAACTTCACTAGTGGTCTGTAGAGTAGGCAGAATTCAGCTCCCTCGCAATTTAAGAGCAGAAAATATTGTTCTAACCACCAATGCCTGAGGAGGTCTAATTCCACCTCAGTGTTTCCTGAAGACTTTGGTTCCAGTGAGAATCAAGGTCATGTTGCAATAGACTTAGTCTTAAACTCTCCCTTCACCACAGCCTCAATACACCTGCTGTCTGGCTCACATACCAATGGCACTAGGTAAACTCAGCCCTGAAAGAAATTGTACAACTGCTTGTCTGCATAAAAAGTGCCCCATGTCTGTGAATAAAACCACTCAAAGTGCAGTAATCTGCCACAGGATAATGTCACATGACAGTCTCTTGAAAAACTTGAGCTTTAAATATCCCACCCAGTCTGTACTAACACTGACTTAATGGGACTTCCAGAGTAAGAACTAAAAGGTGGGAGAAGAAAAAGTATCTGTTCATCACAAAAGAAATAAAAGTTAAAGAAGTTCAATGCATATATGTAAAAATGCTCAATTTCATTTATAATCTTTTTTTCAAACTAAAGAAAGGAGATACCGTTTGGGGCCTATATATTTGGCAAAAATTTTAAAGATTTTATAGCACCTGGTATTATCATGAGTGTGAGAAAATGGCTACTCACATATAGTGTTGGTGAGTATAAATTTGTATGGCCTTGTTGGACAGTAAAAACTGCATAAAAGAGGTATGTTTATAATAAAAATTAGGTTTCGCTAAATGCCAACTAATAAGGACTAATAATTACGGCACTGTCTTATGATAAGCAGAATGAGAGAGATTGTATATAATTATGAGGAAATGTCTGTGATACCTTAAGTTAAAAAAAGGGAAATTGCAGAATAGAGTGTATAGTATGTTCCCATTTCATTTCTTCAAATTATCTGCATTGATAGACTTGATAGACAGATACACGCATACCGAGGAAATGAGGACAGGTAAAAGTACTTTTTCTCAAATTTGAAGCAAATATACGTCCCAATTATTTGCAGCCTTCCGAGACAATTTCTTATGATAACATAGACAATGTGTGGGGGGGCCACCTATCCCATTTTAATCTCCAACCTTGGTCTTCCTTGAGTTGTCATAAGGAACAATTCACTCGGAGTCTGAGCAATTTCCCTCAGGAGAGGACATAACCAGGTTTTATGGGGCCTACGTATATACAATTTGAGGGTCCCCTTTAATTTAAAAAATGTTAAAATACCTTACTGGTACAAATGTTGAAAATCACTTGACCATGTACACGCACTGCGAGGGCACCTCCCATGGCCAAGGCTGTAGGAGGCCCAGAGCTCAGTCTCATCCCCAATCTAAGCAGGGTATGGCTGGTGCTTAGTCTAAGGGGAAAGGTGAAGTGGGGAGCCTCATCTTGTTGCACACTCCAAGTGCACGGCTAGGCAAGGGTGGTTGGTGGCTAGCCATCAAATTCACTACCGCTCCTGGGGAAAGGGAGAGGTTGTCGCCTCAGCACAAGCCAGGTGATGGTAGCTGCATGGAGAAACACTCAACCAGATCAGGGGTGTTGGCACCCAGCTGGAAGATTCTGAGGGCAGGAGGCATTCTGCATCAGCCTACATGACACACAGAGGACAGAGGCTTCAGTGGACAGCAGACCAGTAGTCTACACTTTCACTCTTTGGGGTAGGTTGGTAAGAATGAGTCCCATGGGCGAAGGGGTGCTGTGGCAGTAGCTGCCCATGAGAGAGCTTGAAAGGTCTACACCCAAGGGGGTTTCCAAGCTGGATGAGGATACTAAAGAAAGAAGCAGGGAGTGTCATGCCAGGAAAGCAGGAAATAGGGTGAAGATGGAAGGGGCTAGCCAGAGCGTATCAGAGGGGCAGAGGTCCCCACCGACCGCCCAATATGCCTCCCAAAGAGCCAGCCTTTGGAGGTCTACATGACAGAGGGCAATTTGACATTGCAGAGAGAGAACTATACACAGCACCATCTATGCGTGTGCACACAGAGCTTTGCTCCTTTTCCTCTCATCCCCTCTCCGCATTCCTTGCCCCACCTCCACTTAGGAATATATTTGTGATGGGGAAATGGGAGATTAAGATGGAGTGTGAATGAAAGCACAGACCCCACTGCAGATTCCTGAACCATGCCTCAGGGGTGGAAGAGGAAGGAGAAAAGAAGCTGGGGACTGGAGATGAGGTTGAAGTTGGCTGTTACACTGGACTGGACTTTCAATATCTGAAAATGGGACAGTTCTCACAGCCCATAGTGAACTGAAGGCCATGGAATTTGCCAGAATTTCCATCAATGAGCAAGGAAAGGGAAATCAGAAAGAGTTTGTTTAAAGGCAGTGGTGAAACAAAACTAATGCTGATCGTAACCCCACTCCATTCAATGTGTTAAATAAGTCGGTTACGCAGGATATATTTCTCATTTGATTTTTTTTTTTACTTTGTAAGACTGTTTACAATGGAGGACCTACCTACTTCATCATTAGTAACACCATGCACTAAGATGGTGATTCATAATAGAATTTGCAACTCACAAACATGACACGTGATCCCCTTGACTCACATTCAGAGTTCTGAAAACCATCAACACAACTTTTTAAAAGTTCCCTTTCATTCTACCCCTTGATTTTTATCCCTTCCATCTCTTCCTAATAGAAGCAACCAAATATATAATCATAATTGACACTGATTTCTTTATGGTTTGCTTTCAGCTGAATGACGTGGAAGCCTGAGCATCTCTAGGGCAATAAACGTATGATTGCACTTTAGTGCTAGCCAAAACTTCCGTATAAAAGTCTCAAAAGTCACACAATTTCCAAATATCTATAAACAATATTTAAAACTCATGAATAGATTACCTCTTCCTTTTAGCCAAGTTTACATAAACTTTCCTGTTTAGTAATAATATGCCTTGACTCTCTTAAAAATTTCTTCCATTTTACTTTTCATATCAATGTGACACTATTTCACCAGTCACACAAATCGATGCTGTTTTCACAAGCTGACATATTTGTCCCCTTCAGTGCCACCCTCAAAACATCTAAATGCATCACTGCTCCCCCACCAAGAAACTTTCATTCAGCAAACAATTGTTTGCACAATTATTTAAGGCAAGTATAGACATTGGGGATATAACAGCAAACAAGAGCAAGCCCTTGGCTTTATGGGACTTCCATTACAAGGGGAGTTAGTCAACAATAAAATGAGAGATATAATTGTCATGATTCTCCAGAGAAAGAGAACCCATAGAATAAATAGATACATATATACATACATATACATCCACCCATACATACATATATACTTACATAGAATTATTATAAGAAATTGGCTCACACAATTATGGAGATTGGCAAATCCAAAATCTGCAGAGCCAATGTTCCCCCAGTTTGAGTCTGAAGACAGTAGGCTGCTGTAGAACAATGAAGAGCCAATGTTCCAACTTGAAGGCCATCAGGCAGGAGGTTTCTCTCTTAATTGTGGGATGGTCAGGCTTTTGTTCTAGTCAGGCCTTCCATTGACTAGATGAGGGCCACCCACGTTATGGAGAACAGTGTTCTTTACTCAGTCTACCAATTTAGATGTTAATCTCATCCCAAAACACCCAGAATAATGTTTGACCAAATATATGAGCACCTCATGGCCCACTCAAGTTAACACATAAAATTAACCATCACAAGAAATAAATAAACAAGTTGAAAAATAAATAAGATGTTTTAAATGCTGTTAAACAACAGAGAAAATAAACCTAGCAGTCTTACTGCATGGTGATATGAGAGAAAGTGGTTGGGGAAAGAGAGAGGTTAGTATAGACATGTATTTAAGTTATAATACTTTCTCAAACTTTAAATATCAGTATCCAAATGCCATCTTGTGGCTGATTATTCACATTAGGTTACATTTATCTGGTGCCATTCATCTTCACATCTGTTAAAATATGTTAAAATGTTGTTTGGAGTTAATGGAATTGCCTTCTTAAGGCTCCAGGGTTTTTGCTCCTATTTCACTTGTATTATTAGTAGCAATTTCATGCTTGATGGGTTCAGGATACTAGCCGCCATGCCTGTTTCACTCCAAGTTCAAATGCCTTGTTTGCTTGTAGTATATTTAATTCAAGTACACCGTAAAATAAAATATTCATGGTCAGTGTACATAAGGATACCATAACAGAAATATTTACACATTTATACTAACATATACAATCATTTTACAACCCCTATGTTTAGTGCAACAATAACATCATTACATAGAATAAACAGGACTCAATCATTTCCCAAAATCCAGGTCTCTATAAATAGTCTGCATTCTTGGCCCAATGTTATAGTCTTTGCTTGGTATTTATGCAGTCTAATAAAAGACTTGTTATAAAAAGGCCTTGGGCATGGCCCATAACCCATGGTTTAGAGTGAAGACATATTTTCATTATTGTGTAGATCAAATCTTCACATTCTTTTCACACACACACACACACACACACACACACACTGTTTCTATGTGCATTGTTCAGAAGACCCACTGAAATGAAGAAAATTAATTGCTGGCTTTCTCTTTAATAAACAAATGTATCAAATCAACACCCGGTACATCTTAAACTTATACAGTGTTGTATGTCAATTATATCTCAATAAAATAAAAATTTTTTAAATTCTACAAAGCAAAAATGTTTATTAAAAATGAAATTACACTAAAGACCATTTATAACATACGTAAAAGGTTCCGCTTCTACAATGTAAATACTCGTGTATATTAGTTGCCTATTGCTCCACAGAACAGCACTACAAACTCAGATGCTTAAAATGACACCCCTTTGTTAGTTCAGTTCTGTATGTCGGAAGTCTGGCATGGTGAGACAGGGTTCTCTGCTGAGGTTATCACAAGGCTGAAATCAAGGTATCAGCCAGGCTGAATTCTCAGAGGAGGCTCTGGGGAAGAATCAGCTTCCAAGCTCATTCTTGTTGCGAGCAGAATTTAGTTCATTGCAGTTGGAGGATTTAAATGGCATGTCAGTCAAATCCTTTAAATGGAATGTCAGTCAAATCCTTTGATTCTCCGACGACTTGGTTCACTGTAACAAGCTGGAGAAAGCATTTCTGCTGTTAGAGAGTTCATATGATCAAATTGGGCCCACCCAGACAAATCACTCTTTTGATTAACTCAAAATCAACTGATTATTAACCTTAATTATATCTGTAAAATCCCTTTTGCAACATTAAGTGACATAGTCACAGGTGTAACACCAGGGGACAGAGATACTTAGAGCCATCTTACACTTCTTACCACACATTGTGTCCAGCACCCAAGTAACAAGATGGAAATACTACCAATCCTCTGTGGGTACCTGCCTGATCTCATCCCCTTGCTACTATCCTGAATTCTGGGCCTAGCCTCCGTTGCTTTCCTTTATCCTTTACCACATGTACATGTAACACTAAGCAATATATCATTCCATAGTCCATGATTTCAAACCAGGTCTAGATGAAATAATATGAAAATAACCTTAATGGTAAAGAATGATTTTTTTCTAACAATCATGCTACAATTACTGAATAGCCACATGCAAAAAAAAAAAAATGATGTTTGTCCCATACCTTGCACAATATACAAAAATTAATTCAAAATGGAACAGAGATCTAAGTGTAAAGCCTAAAATTATAAAACTTTTAGGAAAAAAAAATAAAAGGAAATGTACATGGCCTTAGGTTAAGATTTCTTAAACATGGTACCAAAAGTACAGTCCCCATAAATACAAATTGATAAATTAGGCTTCATCAAAACTGAAAACTTCTGCTCTTCAAATACACTTTTAAGAGCATAAAAAGACATGCTACAGACTAGGAAAAATATATTTGCAAATCATCTATCTGATAAAGGACTTATACCTAGAATATATAAAGAATTATCAAAACAATAATAATTTCTAAAAATCTCAAAATCTCAAAAAAGATTTCAACAGACACTTCACCAAAGAAGATATATAGATGGCAACTAGACACATGAAAAGAGGCTTATCCTCATTAGTTAATAGGATACCATTACTCACCTACTAAAATGGCTAAACTTAAAAAGGTGAATAAAAAAAAAAATTGTGGTATTTCCATGCAATGGAATACTATCTGCCAATGAAAGAAATGGCCTATTGATTCATGCAACAACATGAATGAATCTCAAAATAATTATGCTGAGTGAAAGAAGCCAGACAACAAAAATTCATAGTATGATTCCATTTGTATAACTCTCTAGACAATGCAATCTAATTTATTGGGACAGAAAGCAAATCGGTGGTTGCTTAGGTGAATGGATACACAACATGTGACATATACACCCAGTGGAATATTATTCAGCCTTGAGAGAGAAGGGAATTGGGACACATATTACAACATGGATGAATCTCGAGGACATTATGTTAGGTGAAATAAACCAGTCCCAGAAAGAGACACACTGTATGGTTCCACTTACAAGAGGTATCTAAGGTAGTCAAATTCATAGAAATAGAAAGTAGTAGGGTGATTACCAGTGACTGTGGGGAGGAGGACAAAAGGAGTTGGTTAGTGGGTATAGATTTTCAGATTTGCAAGATGAAAACATTCTGGAGATCCGTGTCACAACAATGTTAATACACATAACTACTGAACTATATATACATTAAAAAATTTATATTATGTGTTATTACCATATAAACCATTTACTAACTAAATTAATTTTTAAAACGGTATCATGCTAAACGTAGTCTTTTTTTGCTGACATTACTCAATAATTATTCATAATGTTGTCTGTAACTGTAGTTATTTTAACTGTTGCAAAATATTATTTCCCTTCTTTCTACTTTCTTTGGTTTATTTTCACAGTTCATTTTGCCTGACATTAATTTTCAGCATTTATTTTTTTAATTTATGCATTAATGGCTATAAGTTTTCCTCAATATATGTTTTAATGTGGTAAAGACAATATACCATATGTTTTAATATGAAGTAGTTCTTTGTTGTTTAAAACATTTTCTAATTTTCATTATGACTTTTTCTTTGACCCATGGGTTCCTCAAAAGTATAATTTTAAATTTCCAATTACATTATGATTTTTCTAGTTACTTTTTTGTTTAGTATGTTCAGCTTAATTCTTTGTGTTCAGAGAACCACAATATATGGGTCATTTAAAAAGTGTTCGTATAATTGAAAAGAATGTCATTCATTTTTGAGTACTTTCAAATTTTATTCATGATTTCATATTTAAGCCATGAGTTTTTTAGAAGTGTAGTTTGTTTAACTCTCCAATAATGGAAAAATTTAATACTTTCTTTTTGTCATTAAATTCTAATAAAATTGTATTTTGGTCAGTATAGTACCTATTCTATAAAATTTGTTGAGATTTGCTTTATGACTTAGAAAATGATGAATTTTTATAACTGTTAAATGTGTCCATTCAATCAAGCTTCTTAATTGCCTCTTTCAAATCTGTATTTTTGACTGATTATTTTTGTTTTTAACATAGCAACAATTAGATGTTTGCTAAATTCCCTACTATAACATTTGGATTTTTCAATTCCTTCCTGTAATTTTATCAATTTTTATATATTCAAATTAATTTATTAGGTATACACGTTTAGAATTTTAAAGTAATTTTTATATCTTCTTGGTGAATTGAACATTTATTATTATATAATAAAGCTCTATATCCCTAATGATGCTTTTTATTTTAAAATACACATTTTATGTTTTATATGAATATAATATTAATTAATAAGCAATGCCCGCTTTCTTTTAATTAGCATTTACCTAATATATATTTTACATCATCTTACTTTCTACTTCTATACAGCTTTCTGTGTTTAGGTTGGCTTATGTTTCAGCACATAACCGGATTTTTAAAAATCCATTCCATTAATCTCTATTTTTGCACTGACAGTTTTTAGTTTATTTATATTGATCATGGTTACCGATATATTTGGACTTGTTTTAAGCATCTTTTTACATTCAGTTTTCTGGCTTTTTCTATATTCTTTTTTTTTTTTTTTTTTTTAGGTTTTGGAAATAACATTTATTTTTTAAAAGTTAATATGTGCATATAATAAGAAAGTGAAAACACAAGACAAAGTCATAATCACAAGCAGTTTAGTTTGATGTGTCCTTCTAGGTCCTGTGTGTATCTACACAACTAAGCTTCCATTTTTATGTAATTAAGATTGTATAGTTATGTATCAAGCTTTTTCACACATATGAATATTTACTATTTCAAAATCCCAAAACTATGAGTATTTTGATAACCAAGAACACACTACACCAACTCAATCTGGAAAAAAAATGTAATCCTGCCTTTCTTGGCGACAAAAATTTCATAAAGGATAAAAACGGCAACAGGCCTCTATGATAAAGATATTGGCAGAGTTACAATTAAAATACTGCATTCGCTTAATATTCAATTAAAAATGAGACATAAAGCAACAGAGTACACAAAGTATTCTAAGAGAATTCATTATGATCTACACTTTTAAAATATTAACGAGGCAAATTTCCACGGAAATACTTAAGTGTATTTCGATAGTAAAGCCAACAAATGCACGCACATCGGTCGTTATCACAATGTAAATACGAACACATCTGCATACATCCCTCCCTCTATCCTTCCTTCTGCCCCTCTTCCGCCAACCTCAAGAACAAGTCTCATGAACAAGTCGGGACGTCCATTTCTCAGAGATGGTTTAACAATTCCATGTCCAAGCTGCCTCTTTTCTAGCAATTGTAGCAAAAAGATATTTACAAAGTGGTTAATTCACTGGCTCTACTTTTTATCATAGTCACCTCAGGACATCTAAAAAGCTCAGCTATTCCAAAATAAAGAATGAACCTTGTCCACAACACAGGTACTTTACAAAAATGCACATGGGTCTATGATTCTAACCTAAAACTGTCTTCTAGATGTGGGGATCCTAGCCAAGAGCCCTTCCCGTCACCTTTCCCCTTCTCCCTCCTCCACCACGTCAATGACTAAGCATAGGCTTACATCTAGTAGCTCCAAGAGGTGATTAACAAAGACACTCCCAGAAGACAGTCCTTCCTAAAAACAAAAGGGCATTTGTAAAGGGATTATTTTACTACCTCTACTTTTGATATACTTTGGGCATTAGGACTTGTTTATCCTTGAATACATAGCACTATTAATTAAAATGCACATTTATAACAATGGTTAGACAATCTGAACTTGTCTGAAAACTCCTGGGCACAGAACCGACAGGTTCTCTGTACTTCCTTCCCTCCCCCCACCCTGTGAACAGTCAGCATCCGCTCCAAGACATCAAGACTGCATTCACCAAATACAATCACTCCTAGGAAAAAAAACAAACCCAAAAACTTATAAAGGGCATTAACTCTTTTAACATGTTGTACACTTTTAAACATCTAGAAAAGACTAGATGTTTCAAATAAGGATTTAAGTTTGGCCACTATACACCTAGTAGCATTGAATAAACTGCACAGAAAGGTTATAATCTGAAAGTGTCTTCTAAATAGGAAGGAACATTCTGGCCTAGAGCCCTTCCCCTTCTCATCTGTCAACCCAGTGGGCAAGTATAATAAGCATCTGTAATGCTTAGAGGGGATTTTTAAAATGTCACTTCCTCACATTTTCAGAATAATCTTTCCTAGGAATTTTAATACAAACTGTATACAATGTATTTGTTTATTAACTCTACTTCTGTCATACACTGGCAACCTCTTTAACATCTGGAAAGACTTAGATTGTTCAAATTAGGACGTTTGTCCTTTATATACACTATATACACAGCTAACTAAAACAAAATGCACAGACAAACGGGGACAGTGGTTAATCTTGCCAAACTATAAACATACTGGTATAAAGCGCTTTGCACTTTCTTCTCCTTCCTCCCCGAACCTACACAAATATAGTAACATGTACTGCTTAGAGAGGTGGTTTGATCATCCCATTTCTAAAACACAGTATTTCAGATGAATTTTAACAAAAGGATATCTACAAAATGTGTTATTTTACTAACTCTACTTTTAACATACTTTGTGCACTTCTAAACATCTAGAAATACTAGATGTTTCAAATAAGGACTTAAGTTTGTCCACTATATACAGAGTAGTGTTGAATAAACTACACACATGTAACAATGGTTATATCTGAAAGTGTCTTCTACATAGGAACATTCTCGTCTAGAACCCTCCATTTCTCCCAATTCCTCCTGTCTACCATCAATCCAGTGGGTTGAGTATAGGCACGTGTATCACTTAGATGTGATTTCACAATGTCATTTTCAAAAGTCCTTTTCTGAAGACGGCCTTTCAGTGACTTTTAACACAAAGTATACAAAATGTGTTAGTTTACTAACTCTACTTTTGTCATACATTGGCAACCTCTTAATATCTAGAGATTAGATATTATAAAATTAGGACCCATTTGTCCAGTATATACACAATATATAAAGTTAAATGAAATGCATGTAACAGGGCAATAGATAAGCTAAAAATTTCTAGTACACACTAGCAAAATGTATTTTGAAATTTCTTCCTTCCCACCTCCTTCAACCCAATGAACAAGTACATAAGAGTATACACACTGTTCAGAGAGGTGGTTTAACAATTCCATTTCCAGAGACAGTATTTCCCGAGACAGTTTTTAAAAGTTATTTACAAGAAGCGTTATTCTACTACTCCTAACTTTTAAATACATCAAGCACTTCTAAATATCTACAAAGATATTTAATATACAAACTTACGTGGCCACTATGTACACAGCACTGTTAAAATTGCACACATGTAACAATGGTTAGTCTGAGGTATCTTCTAAATATGACCGTGTTGGCCGGAACCATTCCCCCTCTCATTCCCTTCTCTCCACCACCAATCCAGTGGACAAGTACAGATATATGTAATGCCTAGAGGTGGTTGAACAAATTCACATCCAAAAGTCATTTACACAAGACAAGCTTTCTACGAATTGCAACACAAAGTGTACAAAATGTGCTAATTTAACTAACTACTTTGTCATACACTGGCAACCTCTTTTAACATCTAGAGACTAGATGTTGCAAAATTAGGACTTACTTGTCCATTATATACACTATATACACAGCAAAACGAAGCATGTAACATACAAAAATGGTTTTGTCTGAAAATGTCCAACACTCTGGCATAGTACCTTTTGCAATTTCCCTCCCACCTCCTCCAAACCACTGAACAAGTATATAATATATTGCTCAGAGGTGGTTTTAACAATTCCATTCCCAAGACAGTATTTCCTATGAATTTTAGCAAAAAGATATTTACAAAGTGTTATTTTACTACCTCTACATTTAACATACGTCGGGCACTTCTAAACATCTAGATGGACTAGATGTTTCAAATAAGGACTTACTTTGTCCACTATATACACAGCAGATTTGAATAAACTGCACACATGTAACAGTTATAATCGGAAAGTGTCTTGTCTTCGAAATAGGAACATTCTAGTCCAAGATCAACCCTTCCCTTCTCCCCCTCCTCTACTAACCAAGTGGGCTATAATGCTCAAATTTTCAAGACAGTCTGTCTAGGGATTTTTAACACAAAATGTACAAAATCTATTAGTTTACTAACTCTACTTTTGTCATACACTGGCAACCTCTTTAACATCTAGAAAGACTAGATGTTGTAAATTAGGACTTATTTGTCCATTATATACACTATATACACAGCAAACTAAAACAAAATGCATGAACATAAGGGACAATGGTTTATCTTACCTCACTAGAAACACACTGGCACAGAGCTCTTTGCACTTCTTTCTCCCTCCTCCCTCGAACCAGTGCACAAATTCAGTGTGCACTGTTCAAAGGAGGTGGTGGTTTGGCCATTCCCCAAAATAACAATATTTAACATGAATTTTAATTTTACTACGTCTACTTTTATCAGGCACTTCAGAACATCTAGAAAGATAAATATTTCAAAAAAGTACTTAGCGTTTTCAACTATTATACAGTAGTGAGGAATGAAATACATACACAAACAATAATTATACTCTGAAAATGTCTTCTAAATAAGACCAGTTAGTATAGAACCTTCTCTTCCTCCTCAAGGTCTTCTCCATGTCCTCTACCCCACTGAACAAACGTGAATGTGTGTTGCTCCTGATGTCGCTTCTAGGGATAGTCTAACAATTCTATTTCAAAGTCATTTCCAGAAGACATTTCTTCGATTAAAAAAAAAAACACCCACAAATGTGCATTTGCAAGACGTGTGATTTTCTAACTCTTCTTTATCATACGTCGGCAACCTCTTTACATCTAAAGGCCTAGATGTAGCAGTTTTCTTTTGAAAGGTTGGGGGGTAAAGTTGAGAGCAGCTTTTTCATATTATATACACAGGCCTTCTATATACGGCCAGTAAATCTTCCCAAAGGGTGGTGGGCACTTCCTGTTGGCCAACTGTGGTATATTGTTGTGCCTTTTCTTACTTCCGTAATCAAGGTCTAGTAGAACGAAGACCAACCGCCCGATGGCCCACTAACCCTTCCACCCGTCGTCGACTGGGTTCTTTCTGCTCACCTTCCGGTCCCATTATGGCCTTTGTCCGTCGTTGTCTGTGCGAGGTGAGATCTCGTCCAACTGGGTCAGAGGAGTTACCCCAAGTCCTGCATCTGCGCGGCTCGAAGGCCTAAGGGTGGGCCAGCTTGCGACCACGTAGACCCGCCTTCTCGGACCCCCGACGGTCCTAACGGCCCTCCGCGGCATTCGAGTGGCCGCCATTCTTTTCGCCCCTCCACGCCCTTCGCTCAAACGCTCGGCGTCGTCCTCCGCTTGGCGGGGCTTCGCCTAGGCCCCGCAGGGTTGGGCCAGGAGACCAGGCGATCGGTGGGATGTGCACTCAGAGAAGCCGCCGCCATCAGGTCGCGGAGATGGAGGTGGGGGTAGGGCGAGAGGTTCGCTGCTGCTTCAAGGCCTGGGCCCAGCCAGTGGGCAACCGCGGCTCGGAAGGGGTCTGGGTCCCTGCAGGACAGAGCCTGCGGCCTGTCCCTGGGCCCCCCCAGCTCACCTCCCAGCCCGAGGCCGGAGGGCCCTAAGGGGCCCAGAATAGAAAGCCGTGCTCCGCTTCTCACCACGTTCTCTGCCGGAACTGACTTTCTCTATATTCTTTTTCATTTCTTATTTTTTTTAAACTTGGTATCTGTATCTTCCTCTGTATTATTTTCCTAGGGCTGTTATAACAAAGTACCACAAACTGGATGGCTTAAAACAACAGACAAACACAGTTTCACTGTCCTGGAGGCTAGAAGTCTGAAACCAATGTGTTGGCAGGGCCATGTTCCTTCTGGAGGCTCTGAGGGACAATCTGTTCCACGCCTCTCTGGCTTTGGTAGTTGCCGGTAATGGAGTTCCTTGGAACTATAGCTGCATCAATCCCATCTCTGCCTCGTTTTTACCGGGCCTTCTTCCCTGTACGTCTGCATTTCTGCACCCAAATCTCCCCTTCTTATAAAGACACCAGTCTTTGGACTTAGGTCCCACCCTCATCTACTAAGACTTCATCTGAATCCAATTACAGCTACAAAGAGCCTATTTCCAAATAAGGTCATATTCACTGTGGGGTACTGGGGGTTAGAACTTGAACATATCTTTTGAGGCAGCACGATTAACCCACAACACCTCCTTACAAGATTAGAACTTTAACACACTTTTGTGTCCCTTTCTCGTCCTTCATATGTTGTCATTTTGATATTGTGATCTCTTAGAATTTGAATCCTTGGATAGTATGTATATACTTTATTTTGCTTATACTTTTTTATTTTCTGTTTTATTGTGCAGTGTTTATTTTTATATTTATTTGATCATTCTAACTTTCCATATTTATTTGTAGCATCTCCTAGATTTGTTCCTCTTCATATTTGAGTACTTTCTCTAAAACTCTGGATTTTTATGTAATGATCCTACTGAGGCTTTTTGTGTCTGAGATTGTTTCATTAAGCTCTGACACATAAATGGAAATTCAGCAGGATATAAAATTCTGAATTCAAAGTTTTGTCCTTAAGTGAATCGAAACATTACTGTCTTTTTATATCTATGTTAGTAATATTAGCATATGAAACAGGAGCACAAAAATAGTATTTGTTTGAAGTTCACCTGTTTTTCTTTGTGAGATGTCAAAATTGTATTTGGTTTCGGTGGTCTTAAATTACACTGTCCTATGTCTAGGCTTTTTGTTTTTTCTCTGATATTTAAGGAGACTTTGTAATCTGAAGTTTTTCATATTTCGTTAATTCTGGCGAAAGTTTTGCGTTGCTTTTCCAAATATTTTTTCATTATTATTTCTCTCTCCTTTTAGAATCATTTTTCTGTAGAAGTTGACACATCTACTTCTATCTTCCATATATCTTAATTTTTCTATTTTCTTTTTTTCTTTCTTTCTTTCTTTTCCTCTCCTATTTCCTTCTTTGAAGAGTTTCTCAATCTGTTCCAACTCATCAGTTGGTTCTCCAGCTATATCCGTTCTACTATTTATACTATCTATTATGTTTCTTATTTCAATTATTTTTCACACCTAATATTTATACCAATTTTATGTTTTTGTGCCTTTGTTTCATATGCTTATATTGTCCATTTGTGTCTTTTAATATAAATTCATTTAAATATCTTGGGCCATTTGGTTCTAATACTTCCAGGGATCTCTGGTTTATTGTTTTTCATTTAAGATCATTGCACTGCATAATTATTATTTTGGCTAATGAAATCATATTACCCCAGGGGTATCTTATAATGGATGTTAGACAAGGGCTCAAAATCCTGCAGAAGCCCATACCCTGGATCTATCCTCACAAGTTTTGAGTGCAAGGAGTGAGCAGGGATGAGCCTTAGGGGGAAAGTCCCAGGCATCATAAAACTAAAGTTAGTCACCCTCCTTTGTCACCATGTAACACCTACAGGTCAGGTCAGGACTTCTGCATGTTAAAATCACTTGGCAAGCTCTGAAAATGCTGATGCCCAGCTCAACATCCCAGAACAATTAAATCAAAATCCCTGGGGATCTTGAGATGGGGAGACTAACCCATTTCAGACTTCTGGCATCCAGAACTGTAAAGAATAAATCTGGGTTGTTTTAAGCTGCTAAATTTGTGGTTATTTGTTACAACAGCAATAGGAAACTAATACAGCTTGGCTTTCACTTTTTACGTTGATCACTCCTCTACATTTGTTACAAGAAGCACATTGTAATTTTTGTAGTTAAAAAATAGTAACGAGGAAAAAGGATTATTACCGATGTTTAAAATGATCTTTGTACCTTGTTATTTTTTAACATGTATATGTATTCCATGTTCAAAAGTAAAATATTTATATTTTAAAAACAAGCAGAAAAATGCAGATTTGTGTTGTTAGCCTGGGACCATTCAGCAGTCGGAAGTATATACCTAGGAGTCACGTGGGTATTGTGGGCCAAACAGCCCAGGAACTTTGCCTTTAGCAACGTTGTTTGTTTTTAATGTTATTGTTTTTCATTTGTTCCCTACGTGTTCCTGGGGGCAGTGTAGCATCCTAGTGGTGTATAAAGACCTACTAAGGAGACAGGGCTGGGATTTCAATTTGTTTCTCTGCAGCAGTACCAACAGAAAATTTAATGATGAAAAACAAATTAGTGAGCATTGGCTTTCTGTTTAGTGAGGATATTTGTAGCTTCCCTTCTACTCTTCCCTTTGCCACCATTGGTCCAAAACTGTGGAAATAACCCCAAGTGAATTTGACCTGGTTTCTTTCCTGGTCTATTTTTTATCTTAAGAACTCAGCTCCTGGGCCGGTCTGGTGGCTCAGGCAGTTAGAGCTCCGTGCTCCTAAGTCCGAAGACTGCCGGTTCAATTTCCACATGGGCCAGTGGGCTCTCAACCACAGGTTGCCAGTTCAAAGTCCCGCAAGGCATGGTGGGCTCCGCCCCCTGCAACTAAGATTGAACACGGCACCTTGAGCTGAGCTGCCTCCTGGATGGCTCAGTTGGTTGGAGTGCGGGCTCTCAACCACAAGGTTGCCAGTTCGACTCCTTGAGTCCCGCAAGGGATGGTGGGCAGCGCCCCCTGCAAATAGCAACGGCAACTGGACCTGGAGCTGAGCTGAGCCCTCCACAGCTAAGACTGAAAGGGCACCCTCCACAACTAAGATTGAAAGGACAAATAATTTGACTTGGAAAAAAGTCCTGGAAGTACACACTGTTCCCCAATAAAGTCCTGTTCCCCTTCCCTGATAAAATCTTAAAAAAAAAAAACAAACTCAGCTCCTAAAGATTAGGGAAATCCCAGGTGAGACCACACCTTTTGAAGAAGCCACCAGATGATAGGAACATAATGGGAGGAACCACATGCTTTTCCTTCCATCCCCACCATTTACAGACTCTAACTCCTCCTTGATCTGCAGCATGCAGATGCGACTAGGGTGCCAGCCTCTCCAATGATCCACCAATGATTCCAGACCTGGCCCTTAGTGTTGTTCCCACCCCCAGTCCCACCTGAATGTCCTTTTCTTACTCCCAAAATACTGCATGGCTATCTTAGAAAAGGAAAAGACCTGTGACTCTCCACATCTTTCTTCACGTGATGAAAACTGTAATGTATGTAGCAGAATACCATGACATTTGTATAAGGTAGTTGACATTTTTCTAAATTCAAGACTTCTCTTATTTTATCCCCCAAATCTTATATTCTCAGTCTTTCTTTAGAGAGTAGTTTGGGGGTCAAGAATTTGAATCAGTACCATGTAATCTTGCTCTTACGTGTTCCTATTCCTTGCTTATCTATATTTTCTAATTTTCCTAAAATGACTTTAAACTGTTTGTGCAATTTAAGTATAAATTTCACCTGTTAATTTAAAAATAAATGTCATTAAATTTCATCCTAGTACTTTCCAATCAGTCAATTCTTGCAACAAATATTTGAGCTTATAAAATGTTCTAGGGTGACATTAACTCAGTTATAACTGTCTGTTTAAATAGAGCCTCTTTTGTTTCTTTTAATTAGTATGACAATTATAGGGCCAATCAGAATGCACGTCTGCTCAGGAGAATATAGGTGAAAATGATACAATTAATAAGTTTTGATTTTACTCTGAGGCATTCTCTTTGAGTCTTTTCAATCCAAAGCTATTATAACCAGGATGAAAACATCAGCATTTAGATTAACAGCTGGATCTTGTTTGAAATATTTCCTTGATTATAATCTATTTAATTTTTTTGCAGTTTAAGGGATTTTTGTGATTGTTATTGGTTTCCACAGAAAATCCCTTACTTGTGTTTCTTATATGACAATCTTGTGTTTCTGGGATGCAAAGCTGAAAAATATGGTAGCATTACTCTGGAAAGCTGCCTTCTTATTTTGCTCTTCTTAAATTTTGCACCCAAGCAATCATTCTCTTTTAGGAATAGGTCTTCAACAACAACAAAAATGTCAAATCTCACTAAATCATGCAGAAACAGAAGTCGTCAAAACTGGACGAAGCCCAGTGAATCTTGGGGGAAATATTTTTTTTAAAAAAAGCAAGTAAATTCTGCTAGGGTGTTTACCTCCTCTTGAAACTTAGAAAGATCTTAGTCCTTAGCAATATGAGAACTACATGAACCCTAGATGTTGATTTTTCTTACTGTTCTGCTTTTTGAGAGACTGTGGAAACAAAGCCCACTTATAACCAGCATAGCAACAGCTCTCAGAGAGCCAAGGGGGAGCTTTATCATTTCTTTTTTCTTTTTTCTTTTTTCTCTCTCTCTCTCTCTCTTTCTTCTTTTTTTTAATTTTAATTAAAGCTTATTGGGGTAAAAATGGTTGGAGCTTTCAATAGAGATCAATTTTGATTTTAGGACTCCATATACGACTCAGACTAAAACCCTTCAAACTGTAGAGACTCAAAAAAACATCCTGGACCTAGCCCCATTTTAACCAAAAAAGAAAAAGAAAAAAGCAACTATAATATCAAGGTAGGATGCCAATGATAAGGTGACTCTGGGTGTCCATGTAACGTAAATGAAAAAAAGGAAGTAGAAAAAAGGAACCAGTCGCTATATGCTGAAATTAGGTCATCCTGGGATGATGCTACGGTCATATCCATATATTTGCTCATTTCTGTATCTGTTCTTTTGCTTGTGTGCCCTTTCTTCGGAGCACCATACTGTGGAAAGAACATTGGCCAGATCCACAATAAACACAAAAAAACCTCTGCTTTCAATGCAGAGAATGGATAGCATCCTTTACTAATAAGTGTTTAATTCTATCAACAGCTCCAGTTATTAAATATGGGCTCTATCATCAGATTTCACTGTTTCAGAAAGATGCATCTGTTATATACACAGACAAGCAGGCCACCCATCCGACACGAAAGCTATACCGTACGCATTGTGCGCAGGCACAGAGCCTACCCCATTCTACAGCTAAATGGCAAAGCTCTGCCATGTGGTTCTCATCAAAGACCTCAAAAGTGCATTTCACATCATAATCTAAAGAGACGACCCTAGATTAAATGCAGGCCCAACACATATACATTTCAGGATTCAGTAGAGGTATTTCAATTGTATAACATGTGTAGTCATTTCTGGTACATAAATTGGATTTTTACAGGCTCTCACAGAATCCATAAAGAAGCCTACCTACATTTTATATTCTGACAATACTTTGTATAAATGTTGACATCTATCCTTTGAATTGTGTTAATTGGGTGGCATGGCGTCTGCATCCCTGTAAGATAACTTTGAGATATTAGTGTTGAGGAGCATCAAGGAGCAGAAAGGAAAGGAGGGATAGTGGGAGTGATGGGGTGTGGAGGTGGAGGAAGTGAGAAGACCAATGGGAAATGGCAGAGAGACAACTAGAACATCGACCTCAAACCGAGGATGCTTCCTCCTCAACTGCTCCTGAGACCACTCCGTGCTGTGCCTCACCAGCTCAGAGGCAGACACCTCTTAGCCTCCTAAGGGAGGGAGAATAATGATCCCCCAAAAGTGCCCACATTTTAATTCTCAGAACCAGTGAATATGTCACCTTACATGGCAAAAGGGACTTTGCAGAATTGACTTAGTTAAGGATCTCGAGGTGGAGAGATAATCCTAGCTTATCTGGGATTATCAATGTAATCCCAAGGGTCCTTGTAAGAGAAGGGAAGGGGGATCAGACTCAGAGAAGGAGATGTTAAGACAGAAGCAAAGGTCAGAGAGAGAGAAAGATTTGAAGACACTGCACTCTTGGTTCTGAAGATGGAGTAAAGGGCCACGAACCAAGGAATGCAGGCAGCCTTTAGAAACCAGAAAAAAAAACAAAGAAATGGATTCTACTCAGAGCCTCCAGAAGGAACATGACCATGTTGACACCTTGATTTTAGGATGTCTGACCTCCAGAACAATAAGAGAATAAATCTGCATTGTTTTAACTAAGTTTTTGGTAATTTGCTACTGCAGCAATAGGAAACTAATATGTCTCTCTACCCCAGTGAAACGTTACTGATTTATAACTCCTTTCCTTCAAATCTTGATAGCCCTTCTAGACTTCAAAGTTCGTGTCTCTCTCTCTCTCTCTCTCTCTCTCTCTCTCTCTCTCTCTCTCTCTCTCTCTCTCTCTCTCTCTCTCTGTGTGTTTAATATGCTGAAAGTACATTCCTCTAAATAAATTATGAGTACTGGTATGAAAGATTCTCAGGGCTAAAAACACTGGAGCCTCAGAAATGGGGCAGTATCCTACACATATTTCAGCTGATAAGGATGGGAGACCTCCATCCACAAGACAAGATAACCACTTACAGTCAGAAAAGCCCACCTTCATGTGCATCCTCCTTGTCTTTTGTGCACAACCTTGAGAATCAATATTCACTTCTAGGAAAACAAGAATTCTCAACTTGCTGAAGAAATATTTTTCACCTAAAAGCACTGAAATAGAAATCCCTCCTCATAAATATAAACATATATCCAAAACCCACCAAGTACCTGAGGAAAATCAACGTGAAAAAGAACTAACACTTGAGGAAACAGAATTTACAAAGAAGACCAAAGGAAACTACAAACTAATCATTAGAACCCTCAGAGAGATGAGAGGATATTACAACAAAAAATTGGTATGAAAAAGTGATCAGAGTGGTTGGATAATAGAAACAATTCCCCAACTCCACACAAAAAAATCTCAGTATATGAGTTGAACTGCATAATGAAAGTTAGTGAAGATTAAATTGTAACCTAGAAATGCAGCTGAGGGAGTCTTCTGGAATACAGTGCAGAACAAAAAAGCAATGAATTATGAGAAAAATGTTAAGAGACAAAGAAAATAGATGAGTCCACTGAAAGTCTAGCAGTTGTCAAAGAAAGGCATATCATATATATCTAATTGAAATTTTTGACAAGGGTAAAGTTACTTTGATGTCTAAGAAGAAGTAAAGGAAAAAAGAAAAAGAATGGAAGAAGGAAGGGAGGGGGGAGAGGGAGATAGAGAAAGAGGAAGGAAAAAGTTCAAAACATGCTAGTTGCAAAAATATTTAAGTAGACTAACACATGACTACACATATGCAGGAATTCCACATGGCAATATTATCTCTGTAGTAAAATAATTTTAAACTTAGAATTCCAATACAAAACCAAACCATCAAATTATTTTGAAGGCAAAGAAATACATATTTTCCAATTGCAAAGATTCTGAAAGTTCACTAGACTATGTACGTCACTAACAACAACAAAAAAATGTTATGGAATTCAGGAAATAAGGAAAAGTGAAGAAATGGGTAAAATCATGAAATTTTTATTCTAATGGTTTTGAAGCATAATACAACTTCAGAAACCATTTCTCTAAAAGTAGAGGAATCATGGTTTTACAACAATAACAACCTGAAACTACAATTTCACATGTTTTTCAGAAAGTAAATTAAATGGGTAGACAATGAGGGGCAATGAAATATACCAAAATAAATCCCTGACAGTTCAGGTTATGAGAGGCAGGTAAAAAAGATGGATTGTCAACGTTGATAGAAAAATAAAGTGTTACCAATTTAAAGAATAATAATAAGATGTGTAACTTTCAAACAATGGCATTTTTTTACAGAAACAGAAAAAACAATCTTAAAATGTATATGGAACCACAAAAGATTCTGAATAGCAAAAGCAATCCTAAGAAAGAAGAACAAAGTAGGAGGCATCACACTTCCTGAGTTAAAGCTATATTATAAGGCGATAGTAATCAAAATAGTGTGGTACTGACATAAAAACAGGCATATAGGCCAATGGAACAGAATAAAGAGCCCAGAAATAAACTGAAGCATATACAGTCAACTAATATGTTACAAGGGAGCCAAGAACACTCAATGGAGAAGACAGTCTCTTTAAAAAATGGTGTTGGGAAAACTGAACAGCCACATTTTACAGAATGAAACTAGATCCTTATCTTACGCCACTCACAAAAATGGACTCAATATTGATTAAAGATTGAAATATAAAACTCCTAGATGAAAACATCAAGAGTAAGCTCTTTGATGGGTCTTGGCAATGGTTTTCTGGATTTGATACCAAAAGCACAATCACCTAAATAAAACATAAGTAGCACTATATCAAAGTAAAAAGCTTCTGCACAGCAAAAGAAACCATCAACAAAATGAAAAGGCAAACTACAGAAAGGAAAAAATATTTGTAAACCATACATCTGATAAGAGGTTAATACCCAAAATATGTAAAGAATTCATACAACTCAATTGCAAAGAAAAAGAAAAAATCTAATTTAAAAATGGACAAACGATCTGAACATTGTTCTGAAAAATATATATGAATGGCCAATAGGTACATGAAAAACTGCTCACTCTCACTAATCATTAGAGAAATACAAATCAAAGCCTCAATGAGATATCACCCCAGGCCTAATAGAATGGCCATTGTCAAAAAGTCAAGATAACAAATGCTCGCAAGGATGTGGAGAAAAACGGAACCCTTGGGCACTGTTGGTGGGAATGTAAAGTAGTACAGCCACTATGGAAAAACAGTATGGAGATTCCTCAAAATTTTTGAAATAGGACTACCACATCATCCAGCAGTTCCACTTCTGAGTACATATTGGAAGGAAACAACACTAACTTCAAAAGATATTTGCACCCCCCATGTTTATTGCAGCATTATGTACACTAGCCAAGACATGGAAATAACAAGTGTCCATCGATGGATGAATAAAATGTGATATATATTATTTATTCATTCATCCATCGATGGACACTTATGTTTTTTCTATGTCTTGTCTATTATACATAATTCAACCATAACAAAGAAGGAAATCCAGCAATTTGCAACAACATAGATGGACCTTGAGAGTATTATGCTAAGTGAAAAAAGTCAGACACAGAAAGATAAATATTACATGATCTCACTTACATGTGAAATCTAAAAACCAGAACAGATTGGTGGTTGCCAGAACTGGGGGTCCAGGAATTGGGTGAAGGCAAACCCAGTTATAAGTAAATTCTGGGGCTGTAATGTGCAGCATGGTGACTATAGCTAACAATATTATATTGTATATTTGAAAGTTACTAAGAGATCTTAAAAGTTCTCATCACAGGAAAAAAAAATTGCAACTATGTGAGGTGGTAAATGTTAACTAAAATTTATTGTGCAATATGCATTTTGCAATATACAAATGTTAAATCATTATGTTGTACACCTTAAATACATGCTACATGTCAATTATATCTCAATAAAACTGTGAATAGGAAGTGCCAAATTGTTTTCAAAGTGGTTGTAAAAATCCTACATTCTCAAATTTGCCCCAGAAGTAGTAGGCCCTTATTATTCTTTTAATCTCTGCAGGATCTGGAGATGCTCCCTTTCATTCCTGATATTAATAATTTATTTTCCATTTTTTTTGTTATCAGTCTTGCTAAGGGTTTACCAAATTTATTCATATTTTTCAAGTTTCATTCTAAGAATGAAATATAGAATTTGATAATTTTCTCTAGATTTGTGTTTCCTATTTCATTTATATTTTTCTTATTATTGCTTCCCTTCTACTTAGTTATTAATTCATTCTTCTTTTTCTAATTTAAAGTGGAAGCTTAGATTGCTGATTTTAAACATTCCTTCTTTATTAATTATTCATTTAAAGCTAAACATTTCTCTCTAAGCTACATGAGGTAACATCCCACAAATCTTGATATATTGTGTTTTCATTATCTTTCAGTTTGAAGTATTTTCCAATTTTTTTCTTGTAATTTCTTTTTTGACTCATGGGCTCTATAGAAGCTGGAAATTTTCTAGTTACAGATTTCTGCTTTTATTCTATTGAGGTTTAAGAACATTTCATTCTTTTGAAATGTGTTGAGACTTGTTTCATGGCCCCGCATATCATCTATTTTGGTGAATATTCCATGTGCTTTTTCTGCAGTTCTTGAGACAGCATTTTATAAAAGGGGTTGCTATTGCTGTTCAAGTTTTTAATGCCTCTCTGATATACTTTAATAAATCAATTTCTGAGAGAGGGTGTTAAAAATCTCTCGATATGGCTGTACATTTATATAGTCTCCCTTTGGTTTTGTTAGTCTTAGCTTCATGTATTTGGAAGCTGTTTTAGATGCATACACATTTATGATTCTTATGGTTTCCTAACTGGCCCTCTTATCATTATTAAGTAGTCCTCTTTATCGTTTTTATATTCTTTGTTTTGAAGTCTACTTTTTTATTTAATATAGATCACTTGCTTCTTTACCTCAGCCTTTAATGGCATATGGTTTACGTTCAACAAATATAGATTGCGTATTTATCCGGTCTGATTAGCGCTGCTTTTAAATTAATGCTTAGTTTCTTTATTTTGAAAGTAATTTTCAATATGATTAGGTTTGGGCCTATTACATTGTGAATTGTTTTCTGGTTTTGCATCTTGTTTTGTTCTTCTCTTCCTCCTTTTAGGTTAATCAGATATTTTGAATATTCTATTTTAATTCCTCTGTTGCCTTCTTAGTTCTACCTCTTTGTACTATTGATTTCAATTTTATGAGACACAGAGAGTTATGGAGATGAATGGTGGTGGTTGCACAACATTATGAATGTACTAAATACCACTGAACTGTAACTTAAAAATACTTAAGATGATAAATTTTATGTTATATGTCTTTCATCACAATCAAAAAAATTGTAAAAAGAGAACAGATGCTCAACTTTTCTTATAATCAAATAAAAAATAAAACAACAAAAAGCTAGAGATAAAAAACACTATAATAGAAATTAATAATGACTTCGATGTGCTCATTAGTAGAATGGATATGGCTGACAAAATAATCACTAGGTTTGAGGATATGTCAATAGAATCTTCCTAAACACAAGAGCAAAGAGAAAAAAGAGTGAAAAAAAAAGAAACAATATTCAAGAACTGTGGAACATACACAAAAATTGTAACATACACATAATAGAACTACTAGAAGACAAAGAAAGGAAGGTACAGAAGAAATATTTGAAACAATAATAACTGAGAATATCCCCCAAATTAAAGTCAAACACCAAACCACAAGACCAGGAAGCTCAGAAAACACAAAGCGGGATTAATGCAAACAAAACAAAACAAAAAACCTACACCTATCATTTTTGCATTTTCAAACTGCAAAAAAATCAAAGATAAAATCTTGAAAGGTGCCAGAATAAAAATAAACTTAACTGTAAAGGAGCAAAGATAAGAATTACATCAAACTTCTGCTCAGCAACAATGCAAGCAAGAAGAGAGGAAAGTAAAAATTTTTAAATGTTGAAAGAAGGAAAAAACAATCCTTAAGTCTGTTTCCTGTGAAAGTATCCTTCAAAAATGAAGGAGAAACAGACTTTCCCAGACAAACAAAAATTGAGGGAATTTGTTGCAAGTAAACCTGCCATGCAAGAAATGTTAAAAAAAGTTCTTTAGACAGAAGGAAAACAATATAGGTCAAAAACTCAGACGGAAATGAAGAAAGAGCACTGGAGAATGAGTAAGTAAAGATAAAATAAAATATACATTTGATTATGTATGCTTTTGTGTATGATTATGTATTGCTTATATATAAGTGCAATGAATCACATCAGTGATAGAAGGCATGAAGGGGAAGAATTAGGAATATTTTGTTTTTATAAGGAACTTGTACCACCTGTTAAGCAGTATAGTGTTATTCAAAAGTGGACTTGGATTAGTAGTGTGTATTGCAAAGTCTAGGACAACCACTAAAAAAAGTTTAAAAAGAAGTATAATTGATAAGCTAAGAAAGACAATGGAATCATGTAAAATGCTTAATTAAACCTACAAAAGAAAGAAAAAGAGTGGAAGACAAAAAAAAAAGGATAAAGAACAAGGGCAACAAATAGAAAAAAAGTAACAAATATAGTAGATATTAATCAAACTATATCAATAACCACTTTGAACATCAATGAGCTAAATGTCCCAATTAATAAACAGAGATTGTCATAGTGGCCAAAAAATAAGACCCAACTATAAGTTGCCTTCAAGTAACCCTCTTTAAAAACACATATAGATTGAAATTGAAGGAATGGAGAAATATAAACCATGCTAATGCTAATCAAAAGCAAGAGTAGGTATATTAATTTCATACGTGTGTATATATATATATATATACATGTATATATATATACATACATATATATGTATGTGTGTATATATATATATGTTACGTATATAGTTACAAGAAGCGGAGAACAGCATTAGGAATAGAGGCAGTAGAAATGTAATGGCTCTGTGCGATGTCAGAGGGATAGTGGATGGGGTGAGGGGGGTTGTCACTGGGTGAGGGATATAAATGACAAATGTCTAACTGTTACATTGTTTTGTGCACCTGAAACTAATAAAAAAAAGTTAAATAAATTCAGTCACATTTGTAAAAAAAAAATCAAAAATGTAAAAACAGGATCAGTATTAAAAAAGGGAAATAAATCAATATAGAAGCAAAAATTAAACACATAGAACATTACCAAAAAAATGTAGATATTATCGAAAAATATTTTTAAAGTGGGAAGTATGATCAAGAATATTAGCTGAAAAGACTTTCTGAACCTTCTAAAAATGACTCTAACATTATAAACATATATTTGTATCAAGCATGTCTGTCATTACTCAGTCCAGAAATAGTGTCATTTAAGCAAAATAAGCAGAGAAAGAGAGGTAGTGCCAGATTCTGATGAAGAATACAATGACAGGATTGTCTTATAATTTGAAACATTTGGAGAAGAAAACCTATTAGAATTAAATGTATTCAATATACTGGAGTCAAAATCATCGAACAATTTAGTTTTAAAAGTTTGGTGGAAAATGAAGTGCAATTTTAAATCCTTTATTTTAACTGAGTGTTTCCAGAAAACAGTTCTCTCTCCTCACAAAAAGAAGCCTAATATACTCTCATCTTTAAGCTCTAACATGATTCTAAAGCAAAAATAAAAAATAAATCATTTTAAAGCCTTAAATTAACCCAGTTGTACAAAATATCGGTTGCATCCTTATTGTATCTGTAATGGCTCTATTCAATCCCCTGAAACTTCTCTTTAAAAAGATAAAGGCATATCACAGGAAGGAAGAAATCCTGTCCTGTAAAATGCAAGTTCACTTATGCTTCCATTGTCTCCACATTCAGCCAAGTGAACCTCAGTGGATGCTCAAGTCTGTCTGTTGACTTCAGCATAAGTAGGCCCTTTCAGAACAAAAAGACTTGGGTCTAATAAAAATGTGACCCATGGCTGAACTTGGCCAGTAAGAAAAGAAAAGGGAGAGAGAGAGAGAGGTGCAGAGGGAGAGAAAGATAGACCGACAGAAAGAAAGAGAAGAAAGGTGGGACACGCACAAAATCACAGCCTGTAAAAATTCTCACTCAGTTGGACCAGTTGTAAGGCTTTGAACAGGACTTTCACTGTAGGATTTCTCAGATAACTGAAGAGCTGCTGCCACCTCATGGAGAAATGAAAGATCTTGTTTAGAAGTATTGATTGTTCAATCACATTTATATCCTGCCTTTTCTTTTATTGGACTATGAAAATTACAAACATTTCTAATAGAAAATGCTCATTCTTTTTGATATATAATTTTCCCTTAAAAATAACTAATTCCATTTTTGATGACCATAGTATTATACAGCACATGCATATGAAAGGAATAAAATATAGAACCTCTTTATTATTACGTGGATTTAGATATACTATCACTTAAATTGTCCCCCAAACCTGACTGTGCAGAGAAATAATCTGACATGACAGCCGACAATTCTGCCCTAAACATACACTTTACAAATCTAACAGGCAAATTTCAAAATCTGGAGAATAGCAAAGTTGAAGTTGGTCTTGATGCTCCATGTCCACCTTCCCTGTAACATCCTGACTGAAAATAAAAAATCTGGTATTTTCTGTATTGCTGTCTTTCCAGTTTCAGGTCTCATCTCAAGTCATGTAATCCCAGCAATAGAAATGGGCAAGCTAAAGGCCCTTTCAGAATAGAACAAATTCACTTCCAAGGAACATTCTTAATGGCAGAACAAAACAACACACCTTTTTCTGCAGAATATTCTGTAATGTGGATTTTGATCCAGAAAAAAATAACCACAATGTCTAAATGTAATTTTTTATGATCTGTCTCATCCCACTAGAATATAAATTCCATGAAAGTAGGGAATGTCTGCCTAGTT
The DNA here is from genome assembly GCF_004115265.2 of Rhinolophus ferrumequinum. Taxonomy (NCBI): domain Eukaryota; kingdom Metazoa; phylum Chordata; class Mammalia; order Chiroptera; family Rhinolophidae; genus Rhinolophus; species Rhinolophus ferrumequinum. The sequence continues at coordinate 102,792 of NC_046288.1, read as the reverse complement.
CTAGATTGTAGGCAATTACAAATATTTCTGTGAATGAGAAAATTAACATTGGTTTACTTAGTGACTATTTTTTTTCACTAGCAACAGTATCTTCATTGCATTTCCCTTTATGAAAACATTTGATGCCATATGGATGGAAATTTCCCTACACATCCACAAAATAAGATTGGTTTTCTTTTAAATTTAAATCAAAGAGGATCTAAAATTCAATCAAGTTTTAGAAACTACTGAATTTATTTCAATCTGTTTTCAAATACTAATCTAGGAACCATAATACTTATCAAGACCCCTTCTTTTTTGTTTTGTTTTAGGTGCACAAAACAATGTAATAGTTAGACATTTATCATTTATATCCCCCCCACTGTGTCAAACCCCCTCCCCCATCCACTATCCCTGATATCGCAGAGCCATTACATTTCCACTGTCTGTATTCCTAATGCTGTACTCTGCTTCTTGTAACTATATACATTACACACACACACATGTATATATATACACATATATATAAACTTGTAGTTGACATTCATTATTGTTCAGTTTCAGCTTCAGGTGTACAGTGCAGTGATCAGGCATCTACATCATCCTGAGGTGGTCTCCCTAATGAGACAAGTGTCCATCGGATACCCTACAAAATCTTTACATGATTGATTACATTCCCCAAATTAACTTTCATAACCCTGTGGCAATCTTGTGGTTACTGACAATCATTTCTAATCCCCTCACCTTACCCATTATCCCCACCCCCACCCCTATCTAGCAACCCTGTTTTTCCTGTCTCTGAAACTGTTTCTGATTAGTTCATTCATTTATTCTTTAGAGTCCACATATAAGTGAGATCATATGGTAATTGTCTTTCTACGACTTATTTCTTAACATAATGTTCTCTACATCCATCCATGTTGTTGCAAATGGTAAGATTTCTTCCTTCTTTATGGCTACGTAATACTCCATTGTATAAATACACCACGGTTTCTTAATCCAGTCGTCTACCGATGGGCATTTCAGTTGTTTCCATGTCTTGGCTATTGTGTATAGTGCTGCAATAAACATAGGGGTTCATAAATGTTTTTGAATTAGAGTTTTGGATTTCTCCGGATAGATATCTAGGAGTGTAATTGCTGGATCATAAGGTAGTTCCATTTTCAGATTTTTGAGATACGTCCATACTGTTTTCCATAGTGGCTGCACCAATCTGCAACCCCACCAACAGTGCACAAAGGTTTTTTTCTCCACATCCTCACCAGCACTTGTTGTTTGCTGATTTATTGATAGCCATTTTGACTTGGGTGACGTGGTATCCCATTGTGGTTTTTATTTGCATTTCTCTGATGGTTAGTGAGGTTGAGCATTTTTTCGTATGTCAAGACCCATTCTTGAAAAAGCTTTTTCCTCAGCTTTAGTGAGGTATAATTGACAAATAAAATTGTAAGATATTTGAAGTGTACATCGTATACACGTACATTGTCAAAGGATTGCTCCCATCCAGAATGACACAACTAAGATGTAATTTATACAGATGATATTTATCACTGGCACTTGAAATGGGATTTCCAAAAGTTGCATCTTTATCATTTAGAACTAAGTGAATTTTGGTATTTCCATATCCTTACCTTTAAATGCTTCAACCAGGTTCTCTTCTCCATCAAATTTGTGTTTCAAAGTAAGCTTTTCACAATTTTATTCACCTTCTTTTGACTCCATTCCTACCCTGTACTGTTTTTGGGCTCATGCTTAAGCAGACCTTAATACAGTTTGAAAACAAATCTGAATTCCTATATTTTGCATATTGTTTAAATCTTTCCAAAGTTGGGAGAGAAAAATCTAAAGATAAGTCTGCTTTTATCACCAAGACTGGTTTATACAGAAATGGAGCAAATCTCCAAAAATAAATTTTACACACACACACACAACTTCAATGGGTGTTCATCATATTATTCTTTATAACATATCTACATTATCTATATTCTTTTAAAAAGATGAAAACATTTTAATGAAGTAACAATACATGGTGGCAATATTATCAGATTAAGCAAAATTCAAGGTCCAAACTAATTAAAGACAAAAAGGGAGTATTGTATAATAATAAAAGATACAATCATAAAGAATATACACATCGTGTTCCTGTATGGACTAAATAACATAAAGCTACAACTTCTAGATCTATAAGAACTTGATAAACATGTATCGCAATAAAACCATTAATACAACTATTTCAGAATTTGACAGCTCATATGGACAAAATAACAATGTTATAGAAAATGTGAACGATACATGTTTTAATTAATAGATGCATCTGTATAATTTTATTCTATAAATATGTATATATTAAATTTCTTATATCCATGAAGTATTTTTAAAAAATCAATCACAACCCCAACTGTTATTTATTATGTGTGACCTTGGGAAACTTTCTTAATCTTTCTGAACTTCTATTTCTTTCTCTGAAAAATAAAAAGTGTCACACCTATTCACTGGATTCTTGTGAAGGTTTAGTAATTTTTTTTTTCTAGTACTCTTAGAAACATCTTTAGTACCTGTGCCTTTATATACGCATTTGAAGATTTACACAGTGTATTCTATACAGCATGGTGTACACGCATTTGAAGATTTAATGATTAATATGAGTGAAAGCCAAGCACAGGACCTGGCACCTATGAGACAGTAAATTATAGTATTTTGTCTTCTTGTGATTATATTTCTCCTTGGTTTCCGTCTTCCCTGACTTGAGTACAAGTACTTTTTTAGTCCATCTTCAAATTCGTATCACAGTTCTTCCCTACTTAGAAAAAATTTAGATGCCCCAAACTGTCAACCCCAACATACCACAACATAGCATGCCAGACGAATTGCTCTTGCCCTTGTGTGACCTGAGCTATCCAAACGCAAATGTAAAACAAGTAATGACAAATATGAACAAACCAACCAGGAAAAAAAAAAATCAAATTCTTGGCCACCACGAAAACCTTAATGAATTCCAAAAAAATACAGATTTTATACTCCACATTCTCTAACCATAATTGAATTGTAAACCAGAAGTTTACAACACAAAATAACCTAAAAGGGAAAAAAGAAAAAACAAAGTCCTCACAATATAAAATTGAGACACACTCTTCAAAATACTTTCTACCCAAAGGCATAATCGAAACATATTACAAATAAAAAGAGCACTTGATATCAAAATATCTTAACACAACTAAACTGTGTGCAGTAGAAAATAGTCCAAATGCTTCCATTACTAAAAAAAAGTAAAAAGAGAATGACAATAAACTAAGTATGCAACTAAAGAACATTTTTAAAAATTATAATAAATCAAAAGAAAGTCATAGAGAATTAAGAATCAAGGTTGATGACCCAGCTCCCACACTCCATGACACATCTGTCTACATACACAACCTGAACAAATTATGTATAGCCATATCATTACTACTCAGTAATAAAATGAAAGAACTGTTGATACACACAACAACTTGGATGCATCACAGTGTATGATTCCATTTATGTAACATTCTTGAAAGGACAAAATTATATAAATGGAGAACAAACTGGTTGCTGGGGTTTAGGAAAGGTGGAAGAAAGGGGGAGGCATGACTATAAATGGACAGAACGAGACAGATCTTTGTGGTGATGGAAGTGTTCTGTATCTTGAGTATGCTGGAGGTTATACTAATCTGCACATGATAAAAGGATAGAAATACACTCGTACACATGCATTGGACCAATGTCGATCTCCTGGTTTTAATTCGTACTATAGCTTTGAAGGATGTAACCATGGGGTGAAGGGTACATGGCTGTATTATCTTTGCAACTTCCTGCAAATGTATAATTATTCCAAAATAAAAGGTTTTACAAAGGAATACAAATTTTAAAGTAGAAGTAAAAAAATCTTGTTGTTTCAAAATAGAAACAGATTAAACCCCCAACAAGTCCGACCAAGAGAGAAAATGAAAATGTAGTCAGGAATAAGAAATAAGGTATAACCCCCAACTACAGAAGAAATGAAGACACTTGATATATTCAATGGCAGTAAATTTGAAATTTTAGAGTGAACTGATCTAGTATGGGGCACTTTTCTAGGTAAGGCTTCCATGGATGGCTACACAGTTTGTGCTCATTGAATCCATTCCCATTAAAACTCCCTCTCATAAAACACAATGGAACCCCTAGAGGTCTGGGGTGAGGGGCTACAATTGTACGTATGAATTGCTTTTTTCTAGGTGTAGAAGACAGATTTCAATTTATAAGACTCAGTCTATGTCTTCGTGTAGCTTATAAATGCAAAAGTCACAAAGACATGAGTAGTTAAATCCAGTAAAATATTTTTTAAAATACAACTCAGACAAGTAAGATATATTTCAAGAATGTAAGGACGATTTTGCAACAGAAAATCTTCAACATAATTCATTATTTTAAACCAAGCAAACAACGAAACCATTTGCTTATGTCAATAGATGGCAAAAAAAAAAAAAAAAATTGAAAAAAATTCAGCTACCATTCCAAGTAAGATTGAAATAAAATATTAAAAGAATGAAGCTAAACTAATATTCTAAAATAGTAAAGACTATTTCTTGAAATAAAAGAAAAAAGGAAAATCAAACATTAAAAAGAAAAATATTGTCATCAAATCAGGATCAGACAAAATTATTTTTACTCACAAATATTATTTTGAACTTAGAAAATAAGAACCACTAAAAGAGATTAGCATTAATATCAAACTTGGTAAGATACTGTTTATAAGACTATATTAACTAATTTTTCTCTATTACAGAGAAAAATAAGAAATGGAAATGGAAAAAAACCTTAATACAACCTTAATACACTATAGTAAAAATGATAAAATGTCTAGGAATGCATTAACAAATATAGCTAGAGGGTGTATATGAAAGAGATCCTAATATTTTATTGAAGGACATAAAACAACTGAATAAATGGAAACATATGCCATGTCTCTGGATTGGAAGACTTTTTAAAATGTCACTTTATAAATTAATATATAAATTTAATGCAGCTCCTGTCAGAATTCCAAAGGACTTTATTTTGTAACTGGATAAAATGATTGCCAAAATGTAAAAAAAAAAAAAAAAAAAAAAAACCCAGTAAGAACCTGAATTTTATATATATATACATATACTGTAAACCAAAATGGTTATGATTTTGGCAGGACTTCATTGGTGAAACAGACTAGAACCTAGAAATAATTCAACTGTATACCTATTGATTGAAGAAACATCCATGATCCATTTACAATACATATACATATACAATCCAAATACATAATTTGTTGCTTATTAGGGTAATTAAAAAAGAAAAAAAATGTTGTTTGTGTGGGAGAGAGATGACGGGGGACAGAACCGAGAATAGGACTTCACATTATTATTGGACATGTGCACGTATGCAAAACAACATTAACTAAAAGGCACTTAAGCAAACTTTATACATAGTCAGAAACATTACTGGTTCCTAAATACGAAACAAAAAGCTAGCAACAAACAGTAAAATTTAAAGCCCCATAACTTAACAGAAGTTGATTACCTTTTTTCCCCCCTCCAACCTGATAGATGTTTCCATTTTGGGGGAGGGGGAAAATCAGAGATTCCTGGGTAAAGCCATGTTCTTTTGGGCCCCAAGTCTTAGCCAATAGATTGACTTAGCCAAGCCATTTCTATTCTCTTCTCTCAACATTCCTAGACAAAACCCAGGATGAAGTCTACAGCTGATTTATCTCGGAATAGCTTGGGTCAGAACTAGTAATATGTCTTCTGAAAACTGATGAAATGCTTTTACTCCATATGCAACTAGGGAAAAATACATGAAAGACAAAAAACTTCCTAAGTATGACTGTTAAACAACAAACGAACAAAACAAACAAACAAACAATCTCATAGACACAGACAACAGTTTAGTGGTTAGCAGAGGGTAAGGAGGTGGGGAGTAGTAGAATGGAAAGGGGATCAAATTTATAGTGATGGAAGGAGAATTGACTCTGGGTGGTGAACACAGAATGCAGTATGTAGATGATGTATTATAAAAACATACACTTGAAACCTGTAGAATTTTACTAACCAATGTCACCCGAATAAACTTAGTAAATAATAAAAGAATCCAAGGGCCTCCCACGGGTCCTCTGGTCCGCGTCTGCATCTGGGTACCGAACCTCCCCCAGCGGGCAGATGCTGAAGAAGCAGTGACCGAGAGAGAGGTGGGAACGCGGGTGCTGGGATCTGTTGCCATGTCCCACCAACCAGTTAACTGCCTAACTGAAAAGGGGGCCAGCCCCAATAAACCACAAGAAATGGATCCCCCAATCTGGCTCACCCAAACCTGGACACATTCACCCCAGAGGAGCTGCTGCAGAAAATGAAGGAGCTCCTGTTGGAGAACCATCATCTGAAAGAAGCCATTGAAGCTGAATGCCCAAGCTATGAAAGGACGATTTGAGGAGCTTTCAGCCTGGACAGAGAAACAGAAAGAAGAACGCCTTTTTTTTGAGATCCAGAGCAAAGAAGCCAAAGAACAACTAACAATTTTGAGTCATGAAAATGAAAAATTGAAGAAAGAACTTGGAAAACTAAAAGGGAAAACAGAAAGGTCATTCCAGGACTTCCCTGGGGACCCCAAAGCAGTAGCAGAACAGGAAATGGAACAGCTAAAGACCCAGGTGGCACGCCTTCAAGCTGAAAAGGCAGATCTGCTGGGCATTGTGGCATTGAATTACAACTCAAGCTGAACTCAAGTGGCCATTCTGAAGACTCCTTTGTTGAAATTAGGATGGCTGAACAAGCAGCATCTCAAGAAACGTAGACCGGTTAAATGACCATGGTGACACTTCCACAAGTGCCATGGAGGTCAGAATTCAACGTCTGGAATTTGAATTCTTCAAAGTGAAAACTTCTCGAGATTCTTTGAAAATAGAATTGGAAGAATGTAAGCACCTCTACCTAGAGGAATTAAAACTTAGAACATAATTGGAAAACAAACTAAACAAGACTAATGACAGGCTGGCAGAGATGAGAACCCAGCTTCTCATGAAGGCACCACAAGACACTTTACTCAGCACGGCTCCTAGCAGGCCAGTCCTGCAGCTACCTTGTATTAGAAGGCTAAATGATCGGTTCCTACCTCGAGGAAATCTCGCTCCAAGAGAACAACTGGTGATTCGTACATCAACCCCACAGACTTCTAATAAGGGCACCTTGACCAACTTGGTGAAGGAGCAGCAGGAGTTGGTGGAAAGCATAACTAGAAACGTAGAAGCTGATGCTGAACTTGAATCTGAACACCGTCCACTTTGCTCTAATATCTAGTGATGATCTAGTTTTGAATGCATCACAAGAATATCATTTTTGAGTAAGTATATGATCTAAAATAAAAAATGGTACAACTTTACTTGGCTGTTTACATAGCATTTTCCTTCTTTCCCATTAAACATATGGCATATGAAAATCCTTATTGAAGGAAAATATTTTTGTTTTCATATGTGTATATGAAAATCTATATAGTATTCAAACTGTGTTTCTTGGCATCTAACTAGCTTTGCAGCATATTTTGTGGATGAAAACAAGCAGTATTAAGTTTTACATACTCATACTGCCCAAATACCAGCTGTTTACACAACACCCAAACAACCAAGTTGTCATTAATACTTCAGTGGTATAAATTGATAGTTTTTGAATTTTCCAATATTTATCACTGTCTATGAACCTAAAGATTTTGACAGACATCATTTTGATATCTGCTGTTATGGCTACGATCAATGTTTGGATGTATTACAATTGTTACAGTGCCATAAATCTGATTATATTAATATATCATTTTAAACACTGATTCATAAAGCTGTCCTCTTAGAGAAATAAAATTTGTCTAAGGCTTTTCAAAAAAAAAAAAAGAACCAAGAGACAGAAGCATAATTTTTGAATACTGAGAAGACTTACAATCTAGAGAAGACTTGCAAACTAGAGGATGTTTCCAGTTCGCATGAAAATCAGTTAGAAAAAATATACACTAAACTGTCTTTTAAGATATTATGGAGATGAGGTAGATCTGTACCATCCCACAGGTAAAGGGTGATATAAGGATGCTATTAAAGCTATGGGGCCAGTCCCACACTTTGTACAGAATCACGTATATTAAGTATGCAAACTATAATGAATCAAAATTAAATCCAATTCCACTGCACTCAATGAGGAAGTCAACACCAAGTGTGAATATGTAGATGGCAATTAAGTACTTGAAATGAAAATATCCCCCGATTTCGATTTTGAATAAAAGAGACTGTTCCTAGGTTTAATTTTTTTTCTCAAGTCCAATTACAAATAGGAAGTTAAGGTGCTGTAAGTCCAACTTTGTACTATTCTAAGTCAAAGATTTTCATTCTACTCTGAGAAGGTAAAAGAACTAAGAGGCAAGCTACCTTAATTGTTAGGACAAATGACTCACACAGTTGGTTTACATCGATGGGATTTGCTCTATAACCAAAAAATCTGAACTACTTCTACTATTCATAAAAAAGAGCGACTAAGAAACAGGGAAACTTTCTCACCCCTGCTGCGTTAAAACAAACCTAGTAACTAGCCACAGCAAAGAGAGCACTGGTTAAGGGCATGGACTCAGAAGTGAAGACGCCTTGACTGGAATCCAGCTCCATCACTGATTAGCTATGTGATCTTTGGGAAGTTACCTAACACGTTTTATTAGTCTCATCTTTAAAATGGGTATAATAGGAGTGCCAACCAATCTGTTAAGGCTGCTTTGAGGTGCTATGATAATCCAGCACTTAGAACAGCACCTCTCACCAAGGAAGCTTTCAATAAATACTATTTGTCTTAATATAAATAGAATAGTTATTTGTTTGTTTAGGTCTGTACCAGTACTCCTAAAACTCAAACCACTATGCCCTAATTTGTTCTAATCTGCACCATCTACAGAAGGTACTTTAAAATGACTTCAAATGATTGGAAAAGAAAAATTAACAAAATCCTCAGTTATTTAAGTGGCAAATTTTGGATATTACAACTACTTCACTTAGAAAACCTCCACTATGAAACAAATAAGCTTTCAACAAAATAGTAAAGTGAAAACCATAGAATACAATAGAACTTGAATAACCCTATTTAACACTACATAACTATAACAGATGTTCCTCAGCTGATGAAAATAATAGGGAAATGTATAATACTTCCTGAACAAATGCATCTAGGGAAAGCAGGCTATATTTATTCAAAAACTATAAAAGGTTGCGATATAAATTAAACAAAATTAATTTTTAAAAGTTAAATGAGGGGGGTGGGAGATGAGGGTAAGGGGGATCAAATATATTGTGATGGAAGGAGAACTGACTCTGGGTGGTGAACACACAATGGGATTTATAGATGATGTAATACAGAATTGTACACCTGAAATCTACGTAATTTTACTAACAATTGTCACCCCAATAAATTAAAAAAAAAAAAAAAAGTTAAATGACTCATATGTATCCAAATTCTGACCAAATCAAGACAACAAATGAATGCACAGATAGGTTATAAAACAGCCCAAGGAGCAAAAAGCAATAAACAGAAATGTCTTGTTAATATAGACACTATATAAATATGCAAATCTACAGTTTTAACATAACATAATACAAACTAATCGTAAATACAAGTGTTGGCTACCTTTCTCCAACACTAAAGTACTAAATGTTTTATACTTGGTAAAAACATACATATTATATAAAACTTTAATCACATGTGACGTAGTCCAACAAGTGTGAACCAAGTGCAAAGATGGACATTTCAGAAAGAATACAATTTGAAGTAAATCCATTATCACATGTATTGCAAAGGTAATTCACAAAAATGTTTATCATTTGCAACTGTATACAGAGAACAAACTGACCAGAAATATCAGGGGTATTATAGTGTCCTGCCTGAAGGGAACATTACTCATTTGGGGGTTTAAATAGCAGAGATCAATGTAAATTAAATAACATGTGAGTGAAAAAAATATACAGTGTACAACAGCAAGAGGTTAGCAAAATGAATACTGTGGAAAAGATGTATTAGTCTGTACCGGTTGGTTTTGATAAACTATTGACTACTTGTTACAGTAAATAAACAAGACTTTCATAGCAATAGTATTCTCCCACACACATAAAAATCTGGAATCAATAAATATGCCTTTCTCAAATTGACATTTAGTGTTTGTTTTTTCCCCAACCCTCAAAACACAGATACAGGTTTCTGAATATCAAGAAGCCATTTATGGAAGTCATAAGATACAGATATTCATAAACATTACATAGGCTACAGTTGAGGTACTAGACAAACACTACCAATGTTTACGGAAAAAGCTGTTGGTTTTAAAAATGGCAAGTTCTAACATGAGCCACATCAATCCATTATTCATGTCCTCCCGAAACCAAAATGGGGGAAAACCTTACTGCCATTCTGCTGAACACCACATAACTAAAAATGCTGCACAAAGGGTCATGAATCCACATAAATGTCACAGAATTAAAACTCCAATTAAGCAACTGAGCTACTCATTGAAGTAAATTAAAAAGACCAAACTTCTATAACATATTAATGCTATTTTAGAAGCATCATCAGAACAAACAGATTTAATTATAAATTGGTCTGGACTACATACTGTAAAGAGAATTTTAATTAGTACTAAAAGAATCTGTCAGCAAACATCCTAGAAAAGCTGTGGAATCATGCTCTTTGTTATTCCTGAAGAAATCTGCCAGGTTTGAGAATACCTGTGTATCTCCCAGTGGTTCTAGGAGTACTACATACCAATTAATTCACTAATTGATAGGAATATCTAAGAGAAAAGAAGACCAAAGTAGACCTTGTTATCAACATATTCTAGATAGGTGGATATTCTTTAATCACATGATAAATGTAAAATCACAAAAATCAAATGTTCTTATAAACATACACCTATGGTATGTTACATAAAAAACTGTAGACTGCAAACTGTGCATGCTTACCATAACATTTTACCTGGGAAAGCCAATGAGTGGGATTTCTTGCAAATATTTACTGTCATGATACAAAACAAATATGTGCAAACTGCAAGGTCCCTAAAATAGCAGTTAGTATACAGTAGGATGAGTTTATATACAGAAAGATGTCACTATCTGATCAAATATGCAAGAGATGGTGTTTCCCAGAGTTTATAATACAGAACAATAACCTCCACAGGCTCCTCCATGGCCTTCTTCCCTGTGCGACAGTTTCACTCCTTTATTCTGGTTCTCACTTTCCCACAGTCCAGGTGTCTGAATGATCTTTTCAACAAGTTCCTCAAAGGCACACTGTACACCATCACAGGTTTTTGCACTTGCCTCTAAAATTCAAGGAAAAATGTCATTGTATATTCTTTTCTGGTCATACTCCTATGACTTTCTGGGAAATTATTACGGCATAACTATCAGATGACAGTATATAAAGAGCCAAGTCAACAATTCCCCACCCCGTAGGTTTAGTATTAGTGAATTTCCCCAACTCTCAAAATTGAGCTTTGTAAATTCTATCCATACGAATAGTGGTATATAAGCCCAAGAATTGTGATAGAACTGTAAATTGTAAAGTCCTTCTCAAATATTACGCCCAAGTTCTTGCCTTAATTTTTCAATTAGTACTTAAAACCAGCCCCCGAAGCAGGTATTATTCCTATTTTCGAACAAGGAAATTGAGCTACAGGTTAAACAGTTAATCTGGTTGTTCTATGCCTGCAACCAAGCAGCTATATAGGTGGTTGGATAAGTGATATACAACCATGGACACTGCTCCCATTTTAAATTTATGCTCATGAAACTCATGTGGACACTTCATCCTGCTCCCCAATGCTACACTTTCCTAGTGATTACCTTTTTCACTACCTAAGATGACTGTTTTATTCCTTCATCTTCAATCTCCTCTATCTCGTCTGATGATCTAGTGTTATGTTAAGAGAAACAGAAGCAATTTGGCAAGAACTACTGACGATCCCACTAATAGATTTACCAACTTACCTGCAGACGTAGCCTCATGCTTTACCTTAACTCATGTTACAATGGATGAATTCTCCCTGCTATCTCAGGCCATCCCTTTTTCTAGGGCATGGGATCCCACCCCTTCTCATTCACTGAAGGATCATGTGCCCTCTTTTGGGTCATACCAACCAGCTTAACAGCCTACCAAAATTATTATCCGACCGACCGACCGACCGACCGACCGACCCTCCAGTCCACATATTCTTCTAGCAGCCGCCCAGTTTCTCTACTATCTTTCAAAGCAAAATTGTAAAGAGATATCTACATAAGCTGTTTCCACTTTATTAACTCGCATTCTTTCTTCAAACTACTCTAATTAGGCTTTTGTTCCCACCACTCCATTGAAACTATTCTTTTCAAGACCACCCACAACCTCTGCCTTCTTCAGTCCAATGTCATTTTATTTGAGATCGTGCAGCATGTGATACAGTTGATCACCTTCTTTCTTTAAATACTTTGTTCACTTGACTTCCAGGACACTGAACACTTCTGAGACTCCTCCTCTCACAGACATGTCATTCACAGTCTTATTTGCTGGCAACTCCTCTTTCTGCTGACCTCTAATAGTTGGAGCATGCCAGGATTCAATCTTCAGCACTTTTCTATAGTTTTTCCTATAGTGATCACCCCGATCCCACGACATTAAATGGTACTTAAATGCCAATGACCAGCGTGTCCACTAGTTATCTGAAAGACAGCTCATTCTTATGTTTAAGAAGAATTCTTGATTCCCTACTCTCCTACTCAAACCTGTTCTTATCTCAATCTTCCACAGCCAGGTTAATGGCAGCACAATCCACCTAGTTTCTCATGCCAAAAACCAAAGTTATCCTTGATTCTTCTCTTTCCTTAGTCTCCACACCCAATTTTTCACCACTGCATGTTAGCTTTACCATCAAAGTATCTCGCAATCTGCCAACTTTCCACCTCCCACTGCTCCCGTAACCACAACCACCCACATCATTCATCTGGGCCACTGTAATAGAATAACTAGCCTATTGCTTCTGCTTCTCATGGACCATTTCCTACACAACTGGGTCATTGTTGTTTTTTTTAAAGAACATCAGATCACAGCATTATTCCCTTGTTTTCCACCACACTTGGGATAAGACCTATTTCTTTAGCATATCCTGTGAGGTCCAACATGACCTTTTTAAATCTCATCTCCCATCATCACCACCCTTTCCCTCAACACACACTGCCCTAGCCCACAAGCTTTCTTCCTGTTTCTTAACTACATTAAACTGGTTTCTACCTCTGGAAATACTTGCTGTTCTCTCAGCCTGAGATGTTCTCCCTCTAGATGTTCACATGAGGGATTCTTGCTCAAATGGCAGTGCCCTGAAGAACTTTCCCTAGTCAGCTCCCACCCTGGTCGTCCTCTCTCTGCTTACCATGTTTTATTTCTTTCATAGCACTACTTAGTTTTTTAACGCTGTTTCCTGTACTAGAATATAAGCTCCATGAGGGCAAAAGGTTTGTTCATTTTGTTCACTATTCAATATCCTGTGTTCAATAAATAGTAAATAAACTAACGTATAGAAATGAAGGACACGCAGCAAGTAAGCAGTAGGGGCAGTACTTGGTTCCTAAAATTCCCTATACCTTTCACTTACACTGCCGGGTTCTATCTATACATAGTGTACTCCCACATCCATTTCCTGATTCCTTAGGTTCTGGCACCATGAACAGCGACACCGGTCATTCCCAAAGCTGGCAATCGACCAGAGTGTTTTTATATACTGTCTTCCAGGCCTTCTTTCAGACCTGTGATAAGGCCCACGGGCCTGTAATTTTCAAAAGCTCCCCAGGTGTTTCTGATATGGGCGAGAGGTCGGCAAACTTTTCTAGATGAGAGGTCAGCAAACTTTTTTTGTATAGGGCCTGATAGTAAAGATTTTAGGATTCAGATGCCATGTGGTTTCTAGTGTAACTACTGAACTATGCCATGAAGCCACAGACAATATGTAGGTGACTGGGCAGGCTGTGTTCCAATACAATGGTGGGACCAGAATTGGTCCATGCTGTACTTTGCCAAGCTCTGCTCTACCATGCTTCTGAAATATTAATGTGCACACAAATCACATGAATATGTTGTTAAAACGCAGAATCTAACTCAGAAAATCTGGGTTAGGGTTCGAGATGAAGCATTTCTAGCAAGCTCCCTGCTGATGCCACTGCTGCTAGCACATGGACCAGCAAGGAACAACTTGACAGTGAGTGCCTGGCTTTACTGAATGCCTTATATCCTGAAAGGAACGATTTGACTGTGTTCTGTATGTTTACATAATGTGATCCTATATACATTTTTTTTTTTAATAGAAGGAAAAATAAGAGAACCTGATTCTATAGTAAGATTTTATAGCATGGGACAACTATTAACTACATATATTTTATGATTCATAAAGAACAAATTCAGTAGAAACTCCATTTCTAAATTCCTCATTAATAATAAAAGGATAAATATTCACACACCTACCAATAAATAACATGGAATGCTTTCGTGCAAATTTCAGGCCTTCTTTTCTATCGACTTCACGGTTTTCCTAAAAGATAAATGCAAAGATTAAGAAAAGCTACCAAAATATACAGCCAAAATGCCAAGTGTCTAACTTCTTACCTTATCAATTTTATTTCCAACTAGCATGTTTACTATGTCATTTCTCGTGCAGTATGTTTCCAATTCATTTAACCAATTATCCAGTTTAACAAAGGTATCTCTTCGGGTGACATCATAAACTAAAGTAAAAAGAGTCATTTATTAAATAGGCATTTAAAATAAAAAGCAATGGCATTGTATTTCTGATATGTAAATAGAAACTAATGTTACTACATAGGCAAGTCTGTAGGTTTTAAGCCTTCCATGCTTAACAATCAGTGTCTGCTGATCCAGATGAAAGAAATAAGTGCATAAAAAAAACAAACACATACATTTACATGCACACACACACTTTAATTTTATTAACACACTGTGAGAGAAAAGAAATTATGCCCTGTGCAATAACTGAAAATGAATTTAATCTAAATAGCTGTTGCCATTCCTAACCAAAAAACGGTTTGTTCAAAAACCAATGTGTTCAGATCCAAATCTGTAGCAAAATACCAAAAAATTTCGTATGAATTTAAACATTTATTAACCTGTTAATTTTTTTCTTACAAGAATCAGAAATTTCAACTTTGAAAAACTGTGTAAAGTTAGTAGATGGAATCCTGTTGTCTTCCTGTTATCACTTTCATCTTATTCTGCATTATAATAAAGAGCTTTATTAATTTACAGTATTTTCTAAACTTAGGAGATACCAAAACCAAAACAATAAGAGGCTGTAAATTAACAGAAATGAAACCAAAGTGTCACAAGTCATGACATAAAAAAAGAATTCTCCCTGTAACTGATCAACATCCATGTTAAACAGTTTCCCAGGAGCACTAACAAGCACTTTCCAACAAAGTACACTGAGAATCCACACTTGGTTTTTAGATTTTGTGTGATTCTGAATCAATAGTGTTAAATTTTGTGATTATGAATCAACAGTGTTAAGTGCTTCGTGCTATTCTTCAGACTGATAAAACAGATTCCACTAAGCAACACTCTTCTTTTATAAAGTTCAGCAAATATGTTAACATGCTGCTAATTGAAGATCAGTTTCTGGTAACACTCTAAAACGGACCAACTATTAATCCTCACTTAGGGCCTCATCGACATGTGCTTTAAAACCAGATAAATCAGTCTGATCTTTATTTTTTTAATCGCTAGACAAAGGGCTGAAAAGAAATTCTAAAAGTTTAAATATTCATTAATTAAATGAAGTTAATACAATTTTAAGTTACATAAAAGTAGCCCTAGAGAAAAAAAAACAAAAAACTTACTGACCTTCAAAGATAAGGAAAATCAGAAACTCTAATAATGCACAATGTTTTTAAAACAGTATATTAAAGTAAAAACTTACCTAATATAACACCCTGTGCACCTCTATAATAGCTGGGAGTTAATGTTCTGAACCTCTCTTGACCAGCAGTATCCTAAAAGTGACAATCAATTACTATTAAATAAAACAAAATATAAATAACAGACATTCAACATACTAATTTAAAGAGCAGAAAGTCAAACAGCATTATTAAAAACATCAATACAGCTCATTTAAAACTTGAAATTTTAATAAGATGTGTTCTCTTACAAGTGTTACATTAAATAAAATTAAATACTGACTCATCTCTAAAAAATGCAACTACCGTTGTTTCTCCGAAAATAAAACCTAGCTGGACCATCAACTCTAATGCGTCTTTTGGAGCAAAAATTAATATAAATTATTATAAATTATTAATATAAATATTATTGATATTAATTATTATAAATAATTATTAATAATATTAATATTAATTATTTTAAAATAAGACCGGGTCTTATATAATATAAAACCCAGTATAATATAATATAATATAATATAATATAATACAGGGTCTTCTATTAATTTTTGCTCCAAAAGACGCATTAGAGCTGATGGTCCGGCTAGGTCTTATTTTTGGGGAAACACGGTAAGTAAGTAAAGGTTTTCTACCACTTTGGATTTAGATTTTTATCACATAGGAAACCCATTTCATTGAAAGCCATGGTTCTCAACTCTGGCTGCACAGTGAAATTTCCTGGGAAATGAAAAATACTGATGCCTGTTATTGCACTTCACAGATGTTGCCTTCTTTACAAATTCCAGGCAAGACCCTCTACCAGCAAAAAGATTACGATTCACTTTATTGTGATACTAGCTTTACTGTGGTGGTCTGGAACAAAACGCACAGTATCTCTGAGGTGTGCTTACATAGGTGTGAGGTAGGGGGTCTAACTTCATTCCTTTGCACGTGGCTATCCAGTTGTTGAAAGACTATTGGAATCCCCATAGAACTGCCTTGGCACCCTTTCTAAAGGCCCCTGATTCTTACTGAATCTTGCTTTTAGGACATGGGGCTGTCATTGGAAAGATCACCTTGTCTTTTTTTTTTTTTCCACTCAGCCCATGTTTGGCTTCCCCATTTTTACAGCTGGCTTTCGGTTCTCCACCTGCTATCTCCCCTTTTACCTGTCTCAACAATACTGGGTCGTATCACTGTCTGATGTTCAGCAGTCTTTCTTGGTGCATGTTCTAGTTTCACACACTATTCCTTGGGGGAGGGCAATACCAATACCAATTTTCTTTTGAGGAAACTGAGTCACATAGAAGTGGAATAACTTGCTTAAGGTTACACAGAAACAGGACTAGACCTTTGGTCTTCTGACTTCCAGCCTTTCAAGGGCTCTTTAGTCACTTATACTGTGATGTCATTACCTAGGCCAACTGATGGCAGGCTAAATTTTAATTCTAAAAATACAGTTGGCTAATATTTTTATTTCTTAATTCTGAAAAAGGGCCTAGTAATGATCTGTTACCTTTAAAAAAAAAAGAGAGAGAGAAAGAAGAAAGAAAGCAAAATACTGATGCCTGTATCCAACCCCCAAAGATTCTGACTTAACTGGTCTAGGGAATGACAGAATTTTTAAGATCCTCCCAGGGATTCTAACATAGAATCAAGGTTGAGAACCACAAGAGATACAGGAGTGTTTTATTTTAGGAAAACAAACTTAGCTTGAACTTTTTAAAAGTGCTTTCTATGTATCTTCTTTTAGGATAATGCATAAAACCAAATAAGATTTCATGAGGAAGGGACCTCATCTGCTTAATCACCAGTTTAACCCCAGTGCATGGAGACAACTGCTCAACTTTTGTTTAAAAAAAAGAACAAACTAATTAACAAGCCTCTGCTTCTGGGCCTGGTTCCCTCTGTTTTCTTTCTACCATCCTTAGGCTACGGCTTCAAGGTACCTAAGATTATGCAAAGCAGCAGTTGGCAATCTGCTGCCTCAGCCCACTACCTGTTTTATTATGTGAGCTTTTATTAAAGTTTTATTGAAATACAGCCAGACCCATTCACTTATACACTGCCATATGGCCCACCTTAGGGTTGCACTAAATATTTACTATCAAGTCTTTTAATAAAAGAAAAAGTTTGCAGTCTGCTAATGTAAAGTAACCTGAAAAAAAGTAAATATGTGTATCAAATGTCAATTTAGTCACCAGTCCCATGTTTGTAAAACGTGAGTTTAGCTATGGGGCAAACAGAAGCTCCTTTAGATATAAAAAGTGTTAATAACCTCTAAGAGGTTTTTAAGATTGGAGAGGAATTTTAAACCAGCAGCCACGGGATCCAGCAATACCTAGTTTCTTTGAATGGCCAATACAGACAATGCTTTAAGAAAATAAGAATAGGTAGAGAGTGTCTGAGGTAATATATAGACCAAGAAAAGAAAACTTAGGAAATGAAATTTCAACGTAGACTACTCTGTACATCCACTACTCTTCCACAGATAAGCTTACATAAATGCAGAATGTCCTTACTTCCAGATTCTCACCACTACAACTGCTCCCCGACCCATGCCACGTTGAAGTGAAAAAGTAACAAAATCAAAATTAAATTTTCTAAACACATAAATTTATGAGATAATAAATATTTCTCTCTTTAGAAAAATTTTCTTTGCCTCAAAGTGTCTTACAAAATCTGCCTCTGGCATTTAAAATTATTCGATTTGTGTGTTTACTCCAAACAGTAATATATATTAAAAGCTGCATAAAGTGGTGGACTTCCTATCTAAAGCAAATTATCATTCTGGCAATACGATACAGGTCAGGGCAAGGACCAAGCATGAACTATTTTTCACCCAAGACCTTTTGTTACAATGGGAAAAAAGTCATTTTATTTGCATAGTGACAATATCCATACTTTAATAAATTAATTTCCAAAACTAGCAGAAAACATTTGAATATAAATTTTGTTCCGTTTGGTCTTTACTGAGATCAACTTCAATAACTGCTTTGATGAAGAAACAACATAAAAATCAGAACTGCCAATTCCTGTTAAAATATACAAAAAGCCCAATGTTTTCAAAGTAAAGATCAAAGCAAAAAATGTTTTACTGTTAAAATATTGCACATGATGGACATTTTCATGTGACTATTTAATTAGGTCAGATGTTTAAAGTCTTGATATTTTTTTATTCACCTACAAAAATGTTTAAGTAGATATGATAATTTGGGCAAAAAACACTGTGCCTTAGTACTAGACCAGGATTTGAAACAACTCTAAAATTTATATGCTTAAATAGTCAGAAGTTAGATTTTTCCTTGTGTTTGTTTTCAATACAGGAATACGCTGTAAGTGTAATGACATCTTTGTAATATAAAAGCAGCAGAGCTCATTATCTTTATCCTGTGGTTTTATTCTCTGATGAGAGAAGAGAGAAAAGATTATTGAAGACAGAGATGTATAAAGGGTTAGAAAGGATCTAGAAAAGCTAAATAATAGGAAGTGGGAGTAAGGGAAGGATACAGAGAAAAACAACCTCAGAGGTGCCAAGTAGTAGTTCATGATATGTATGCAGTACTTTCCGGAAGCTTTGGGGTGGGGCTACACTTGATTATTCCATCTGACCGATCCTAGAGGAGCTTCTAAGTAGGAGAGGAACTGATTTTATTGACATAAATAAAACCATAGAAGAACTAGAGGAAACTATGGATTCACATTATTTCTAATACCAAATGAGGAAGGTCTTCCTAAATATGACATGGCACCCAGATACCATGAGAAAACAACTGATCTGACCACATAAACACTAAAACCTTGGTATGGCAAGAACATCTCCCCTAACCCCTCACTCCCCACACAAACACGCTCATCAAAACAAGATTTGAGGGCTGATCCGGTGGCTCAGGCGGTTAGAGCTCCGTGCTCCTAACTCCGAAGGCTGCCGGTTCGATTCCCACATGGGCCAGTGGGAACCACAAGGTTGCCAGTTCAATTCCATGAATCCCGCAAGGGATGGTGGGCTCCGCCCCCTGCAACTAAAATTGAACACAGCACCTTGAGCTGAGCTGCCGCTGAGCTCCCGGATGGCTCAGTTGGTTGGAGCGCATCCTCTCAACCACAAGGTTGCCAGTTTGACTCCCATAAGGGATGATGGGCTGTGCCCCTGCAACTAGCAATGGCAACTGGACCTGGAGCTGACCCGCGCCCTCGACAACTAAGACTGAAAGGACAACAGCCTGACTTGGAAAAAAAGTCCTGGAAGTACACACTGTTCCCCAATAAAGTCCTGTATCCCTTCCCCAATAAAAAAAAAAAAAAAAAATATTTTAAGGTAAATGACAAACTGAAAAAAAAGTCGGTAGCATACAAGTTAGTATTTTACACACACACACACACACACACACACAAAGAACATTAACATATATTCACCTTAAATAGGATTTAAAAATAAAAAAATAGCATTTGACAAAAACCTAGTATTTTGATATATATTTGAAAAAGATGAATGCTAATATAAAATGAGCAAAGTATATAAAAATTCATTTAAAATATAATTAATAAATATGAGTTTTTTCAGCCTATTTCATATGTATCAATGTTAAATCTTCACATTCTTTGAGCCAACAATTCTACTTCTAGGTGAACATTCTAAAATAACTGGCCAGGGACACACAGGATGTATAAAGCAGGATGTCCATCAGAGCAGCTGATCTTTGTGAAATACTAATAACAGTGTAAATATCTCTTTCCCTAAGGGGTGACTAAAGTAACGTATATCCATAAGAGGGAATACAGGTGTTCACTTAAACTGATGTGCCTCTACACTCATTGACACAGAAAAATGTACACAGTGTGTAAAGTGTGTGGGTGAAGGTCAAACAGGTGAAAAAACATAAGATACAATCCTTTCTTCTGAAAAATTGAACATACATTATGTGTAACAGTAGGCACATGTCTAGGTATGTTAAAAGATGTTAACTAAAATGTAGACATTGGTTAAAGATAAACTTTCTTCTCTATTTTGTATTGTTCAATGATCCTTTTTAGAATGAGTCTGTATTATCCTTATAGTGGGGGAAACCTCTCTTTAAAAAATAATTATAGGTCTATGATAAAGATGTCACTTCAGTAATACCTGCCAGCCTTTTTATTAGGCAGAAACTATAAAGTAAATAAAAAACAAAGGAACCAACAAACAAAAAACTTCTCGTACGAAAGATCTCATCACAACCATCAAGCCTCAGATCCTACTCTAATCTGTATCTTTCACAAAGTAGTACCAAGGGCAGAAACTGATGATAAATCAACTATAAAAAGCACATGGAAAATCAGGCCACTACGTTAGTACAGAAAGCAGCCAGCATTCTTAAACTGTTCAATATATTTCACTATGACCTAGTCCAACATTTTTCAAATTGCTTTCTGTTGGGCATTACAGTTCTGATTGATAGTAAAGGTTTTTGGGGGAGAGGAGCAAATAGGCCACCAATCACGTAAAGTATTATATGTTAGAAAAAAATTACCAGGAAGAAACATTAGACACACTCCTTATTTCGGATGAAACGTCTGTTAGGAACAGTATGCCATTCAGAGAATGCTAGGAAGATGAATGAGATCATACAAGGAATAAACACGTGGGGTTTCGATCTGTAACTGATGCCCAGACAGCACTTAGTCTTTACCCACCATGGTGAAGTATGTCTCCATTTGATGACTGCTGACCAGTTCTAACATTATTTATCATGTTACAAAATAGATTTAAATATTTAATTATAGTACATATATAGAAATGAGATACCTAAAATGGTACGTTTCATAAATCATGTATGTAATATATATTTAATATATTAGTAATCATATTTAAAGACAGATATAGAGACATGACAGATAGACAGATAGATGAAAGAAAGGGAGAGAGGTAGGGAGGGACGAAGGAGAAAGATAGAGAGGGGCACACAGACGGTCGCTGAGCATCTGGGGTGTGAGTGACAGTTAATGCTACCTAATCGGCATTACCACGAAGGGGTCTAGATAGCCGGGCAATGTGGGTCACATGGCCAGGTTCACAGGCGAATGAAAAGAAGCAAAGAAGCTAGTATAGGAAGACTGGGCATCAGTACTGAAAAACAAATCTGAAGTTGGTAAACTCAAATTTTATAAATATTTATACTAACAAACATGAAAAACGTTTTTTTCTAAGTATCACTTCGTTCCCTTTCTCCCCAACAATGGCCTTTAATGTTAGTTCAGTCTAACTTGCATTTTTAAACTTTAAAGAAACACATTCAGTAACAATGATTCTCTCTGGCAGCCAAGATAATTTTTTTTCATACTTTGTTCTCTTTTTAAATATTCTGAAGGGATGACATTTTTTTTTTTTAATTTATAAAAAGTTATTTTTCAATTACTGTTGACATACAATATTATATTAGTTTCAGGTGTACCAAAAAAAACACATAGTGGTTAGACATTTATGTAACTCAAAGTGATAACCCCAGTAAGTCTACTACCCATCTGACACTGTACACAGTTATTACAGTATTACTGACTTATATTCCCTGTGCTGTACTATACATCCCCATGACTATTTTTTTCCCAATTATAGTTGACATTTAATATTATTTTATATTAGTTTAAGGTGTACAGCACAGTGGTTAGACATTTATATAATTTATGAAGTGATCCCCCTGATAAGTCTAGTATTCACATGACACTATACACAGTTTTTACAATATTATTGACTGTATTTCCTATGCTGTACTTTACACCCCGTGACTATTTTGTAACTACCAATATGTACTTCTCAAGCCTTTCACCTTTGTCACCCAGCCCCTCAACCCCCTCCCACCTGATAACCATCATGTTGGTATGGAAGCAATCGAAATGCCCATCAATAGATGAATGGATAAAGAAATTGTGATACATTTATACAATGGACAATTGCTCTGCCATAAAAAAGAACGAAATCTTATCATTTATGACAACATGGATGGACCTAGAGGGTATTATGCTAAGTGACATAAGTCAGACTGAGAAAGACAAATACCATATGATCTCATTTACACGTGGAATATAAAGAACAGAATAAAGGGATGATATATTTTTAAAATTTAAGTAAAACAAGCCTCTGCTTAATTACCCAACTATAAGATATAACTATTTCTTATCCTTTAATGAACATCAAATCTCCTAAAAGTTATTTAATACAAATTGTTCATTCACCTCTAACACTATATATACATCTTTGCTTCTTTAAAAAGTACATTAACATTTATACAAATGCATTTTAGAAACTCTTACCCATATTGCAAGTTTAGCCTTATTTCCATCCACTGAAATTGTTTTCACCTTAAAGTCAACACCTTGAAAAAAATGAAAATTTTGATAAGAATCTCAGTAAAATACAGTTTCAAAATCAATTACCAAGCAAATCAGAAAACAGAGAAGCCACATTATCAAATACCCAAATTCACACTCCAAGTTCTTAGTTATGAATGTGAAGATAAAAAAAAACACAAAAAACAAAAATGTCAGTAAAGTTCAGCAGCTTAGGATTTAATCAGGATAAATGAAAACCAGATGCCTGTAGAATTCAAACACTCACCTACCTGTACTTCTTGAAAAAATAAAAATTTTACTGAAAAAATAAAATTCAATGAAAGGTGGTGATGGACTACGCACATTAAAAGCCAAGACCTAAAATTCACGGTGCCAAAGTAGACAAGACTATCTATGGATGACTGTGGATGGGGACAATTTTTCAGGGGCTCCCTAAGCATCTACACACCATTATTAAGAGTGTTGTCCACAGCCAATCAACCCCCTAATTCAGATTCTGACTGTAGGCAACTGGGAGGACTGGTAAAAATATAAAATGACCACTCACCTCGTGTCTTATGAATTCTTTGTTTTTATCCTATAAAACAGTTAGTTTTATATAGCCTTATCAATGATCACTTGCTACTGCACAAATTCAAAAAGAGAATTTACACTCAAAAACATTTGTGCCCAACCCTCTAAGAATCTTCAGAAGTGAAAGAGGGGTGCTCAAAGTTCTGTGAAAACCTTCTGTTAGTACTAATTTATGTAAAGAGAAGAAGTTTTAAGAAGTCACATAAGAGTTTACTACAGCAACCCCCCAAGAAGCCTCTCCTTTTCCAGGAAAACAAGTTGACACATGCCATCTGGCTTAAATGAACAGTAACTGCCCACAATATCAAAAATAATATGCAGTTCACCCACCGGCCAGAGGGAAACCTTTAGCTCAAGAAGCTTGGAAAGAAACTTTCAAAAGATCTTATTAGCTTGTCACAATTAATTCAGAAAGCCACAACAAAGATGAACATGCAGCACCCTCACATACTAAATGCTTAGAACACCTGTCACCAGTATGGAAATATATTAGTAACTCTCGGATGATTTCTGATGATACATTACATATACAAATTAGATAATAAGAAACTGTGGTACATTTATACAATAGAGTATTACGCAGCCATAAAGAAGAAAGAAATCTTACCATTTGCAACAACATGGATGGACCTAGAGAACATTATGTTAAGTGAAATAAGTCAGACAGAGAAAGATAAGTACCATATGATCTCACTTATTTGCGGAATCTAAAGAAAAGAATAAGTGAATGAACTAATCAGAAACAGTTTTGGAGACAAAGAGGAAAAACTGAGGGTTGCTAGATGGGCGGGAGGGGTGGGGGGTGGGGGGGAGGGAGAGGGGATTGGAGGGCAGTCGGTGACCACATGATGGCCACGAGTTTGAAAATTAATCTGGGGAACGTAATTTAGTGGTTACCAGAGGGTAAGGGGGTTGGGGGGTGGGAGATGAGGGTAAGAGGGATCAAATATATGGTGATGGAAGGAGAACTGACTCTGGGTGGTGAACACACAATGTAATTTATAGATGATGTGATACAGAATTGCACACCTGAAATCTATGTAATTTTACTAACAATTGTCACCCCAATAAATTTAAAAAATAATAATAATAAAAAATGCATTTCAAAATGTGCATTTTGCAGGTCTTTCCGTATGCCAAAGATTAAGAGGAAAAACAAGTTTGGTCTTTGGGCTACAGTAATAAAGGAGTTGATAAAGCCATGCCTAGAATGATAGGTATCCATTAATTAGTTAAAGGGCAGTGTCAATTACACAGTCCAACGAAACCCGCAAAGTTTCTTTGCAGCCAACAAAACAAAGAAAAAAAATCCCATATATTAAATAATCTTGTATTCACCAGGTCTAGATTAAGAAAAACAATGCACCATCTATATAAAGATATGAAATTATTTACATTTTACACATATTGCCTTAGAAAACAAAACCTAAGAAAATTTGGATACAGGAAATGGTTCTGACTCAGTACAGGTACCAAATGAAGGCCACTGGCAAACATTACATAGAGACAGCCTGTCATACATATCCTACAGTTAAATTCTCAAGGTTTTTCAGAGAGTAAAAAACTTTATTTTCTTAATAACCCCAGACAACACACTCAAGAACAATCTGACCTTTTCCTAGCTACCAGCAATTAGTTTACTCACAAAAAGAAACTCATTGCTTCCAGGATGTTTGTTTTCTTACCCTCCCCCATCCTTTCTCTTTTATAATTTCCTGTTTGTGGACATCTAATGACTGTCACTGTCACTGGTACAATTTGTATGTCGATAACTGTTGCCAAGTTATTCTTCTAATATATTAGACCTGAAAGATACAGAGAACACACACCCTCAGGAAACACTGGAGTCCTACCGTCCAAGCCAACAGACCTGGGTAGCCTGAAAGGGCACCTCGTCTGGCCTCAGACTCCATGAGTCCCCATTCCCCAGCCATCTTCCCTTATTTCCTCTGGAGACTCATATGCGGACTGACACTCAGCTCTTTAGCTCTCACATGCTCAAACAGCCTCTTCATCAACCCTGGTTCTTCCATCCCGCCAGTGGCTGTAAATTTGTCTTCACTGGTGACGGCAGTGGGAATCTTTTAGGTAAATTTGATCTCACCAACTACAAGATTTGAGTAAATTATTTTTTTTCTCATTACTCTTTGTTTTCATGGGTCTCAAAACTCTGTGACAGAGTTTTAGTCAAGTTGTTTCCATTAAAAAGTAGATTTTAAAAACTAATAACTTAAAAACTGCCACACACAAAAAAAACAAATGGTCCACAAAACATTCTCCTTTCCCTCTGAAGATTTTATGATGCATTGTAATCATTAACCAGTCTTTTACTATTACACTTAAATGGCCAATTGAGACAAACAGTTCTGAGACTGTTCTTCCATCACTGACTAAGACTGGGTTGGCAGGTATTGGGGATAATATTCATTTGGCCTTCTGAGCTTTCTGGGCAGACTTGGTGACCTTGCCAGCTCCAGCTGCCTTCTTGTCCACTGCTCTGATGACACCCACAACAACTGTCTGTCTCGGGTCACGAACAGCAAAACAACCCACAGGAGGGTCGTCAGAGAAGCTCTCAACACACATGGGTTGCCAGGAACCACATCAACGATGGCAGCATCACTAGATTTCAAAAACTTGGGGCCATCTTCCAGCTTTTTCCCCGAACTATGATTAATCTTCTCCTTCAGCTCAGCAAATCTGCAGGCATGTGAGCTGTGTGACAAGCACAGGTGCATATCTGGCACTGATTTGGCCTGGATGGTTCAGGATAATCACCTGAGCAGTGAAGCCAGCTGCCTCCATTGGTGGGTCATTTTTGCTGTCACCAGCCACATTGCCACGACGAACATCTTCGACAGACACATTTTTGACATTGAAGCCCACATTGTCCCCAGGAAGAGCTTCACTCAAAGCTTCATGGTGCATTTCAACAGACTTTACTTCAGTTGTTACATTGACTGAAGCCAAGATGACCACCATGCCGGGTGTGAGAATACCAGTCTCCACTCGGCCCACAGGGACAGTACCAATACCACCAATTTTGTAGACATCCTGGAGGGGCAGACACAAAGGTTTGTCAGTTGGACGAGTTGGTGGCAGGATGCAATCCAGAGCTTCAAGTAGCGTAGTTCCACTGGCACTGCCATCCTTACGGGTGACTTTCTCCCTTGAAGCAAAGCATGTTAGCACTTGGCTTCAGCAGGTTGTCAGCATTTCAACCAGAAATTTGCACAAACGCTAGTGTGTCTGGGCTGTAGCCAATTTTCTTAATGTAGGTGCTGACTTCCTTAATGATTCCCTCGAATCTCTTCTGGCTGTGAGGTGATTCAGTGGGTCCATTCTGTTAACACCAACAATTAGTTGTTACACACCCAGTGTAAGCCAGAAGGGCACGATCACGGGTCTGCTTCACATTCACCAACCCCAGCAGCAACAATCAGGACAGCACGTTCAGCCTGAGATGTGCCTGTAATCGTGTTTTTGATAAAGTCTGTGTCCTGGGGCATCAGTGATGGTCACGTAATACTTGCTGGTCTTGAATTCCCACAGGGAGGTATCAGTGGTGACCCCGCGCTCACGTCCAGCTCTCAGTTTACCCCAGACCCAGGCAGACTGGAAGGAGCCCTTTCCCATCTCGGCAGCCTCCTCCTCAAATTTCTCGATGCTTCCTTTGTCGATCCCACCACATGTGTGGATCAGATGACCAGTAGTGGTAGACTTGCCGGAACCTACGAGTCCAGTGACAATGATGTTGATGTGTGCCTTTTCCTTCCCCATTTTGGGTTCGATTTAGCGGTTTTCACTACCCCTGTGTTCCGGCGGCAAACCCGTTGCAAAAAAGCTAAACTATCTTTTCAACCTCCTCATGTGGATGACAAGGAGCTCACAGTAGAAGCAAAATACCTAAGAAAAAACATTCCTATGTTTCTCCTCTACTACAACACTGAACACTTCTGTGACCAGAAATGTGTGGGGTTTTCCCACAACAAGCAATTCTCCAGCTCTCCAGGGACAATAGCTAGGTGTCCGTCCAACAATTCAATTCTGATACTATCCAGTCCTCATACTATTTACCTGGAGTTAGAATCAGATCCCACCAATAAGGGCTCAGTCCCGTAAGACTGTCACACCTACCAATTCAGATGCCAATCGCAAATCCAGGTTGTTACCTGTGCTTCTGGCAAACTGGCTATAAATCAGAGGTTCCCACGATCCCCTCCTCTTTCCGATTAATTTGCTAGAGCAGCTCAGTGAACTCAGGAAAACAGTTCACTTACTAGATTATCGTTATAGAAGGATACAACCAGGAACAGCGTGAGGGAAGACATGCACAGGGCAAGGGTTGAGGGAAGGAGCACAGAGCTTCCAGGTCCTCTCCAAGCTCTCCATCCTCCCAGCACCACCGCGCGTTCCCCAACATGGAAGCTTTTCCCCTCAGATCAAGAACAAAGCAAAAATGCCTACTCTCACCACTTCTATTTTACAGAGTACCAGAAGTTCTAGCCAGAACAATTAGGAAAGAAAAAGGAAAGAAAGGCATCCAAATAGGAAAGGAAGTAAAATTATGTCTGTTCAAACACTCTTATATATAGAAAATGCTAATGATTCTACTACTACTACTACTATTACACACACACACACACACACACACACACACACTGTAAGAACTAACAAATGATTTCAGCAAAGTTGTAAGATACAAAATCAACATAAAAATATCAGTTGCATGTCTATCTATACACTAGCAATGAACAATCCAAAAAAAAAGAATAAAAAAAAAAACACCATTCCATTTACAGTAACATCAAAAAGAATAAAATAACCAGGAATAAATTTAACCAAGGAGGTTTAAGACTTACACACTGAAAACTACAAACACTGTTGAAAGAAAATAAAGAAGACAAAGATAAGTGGAAAGACATGCTGTGTTCATGAGTTTGAAGACCTAATATTGATCAGATGACAACACTACCCAAAGCAATCTATAGATTCAACACAACCCCCATAACAATTCCAATGGCTTTTTTGCAGAAATGTTAATGAAATGAGTTTTAGACTCCACCTGTGGAGCGGGGCTGGAGACCCAACCTTGTGATTAGATGGTTGGAACTTTCAGTTCTACACCCAACCTCTGGGGAGGGGAGAGGGGCTGGAGGTCGAATCAATTACCGATAGCCGATGACTTAATCAGGCGTGCCCAGGTAATGAAGCCTCCACAAAATACCCAAAAGGAAGGATCAGACAGCGCTCAGGGTGGCGGGACATGGGAACTGGGGGAGAGCGGTGTGCTTGAAGAGGACATGGAAGCTCAGGGCCCCTTCCCTATGCTTTCCCCTATGCATCGCTTGCATCTGCCTGTTCCTGATTTATAGCCTTTTATAATAAACCAGTGATGTAGTAAAATGTTTCCCTGAGTTCTGTGAGCTGCCCTAGCAAATTAATCAAACCTGAGGAGAAACTTGAGGGATTTTTAGCCAGTCAGTCAGGAGCACAGGTGACAACCTGGCATGTCAACTGGCATCTGAAGAGGGCGATGGCGAGAGGGGCGAGGGCAGTCCTGTAGGACTGAAGCCTTAACCTGTGGGATCTGACACGCTCTCCGGTTAGATCATGTCAGAATTGACCCAGCTGGTGTCTTCAGAACTGGTGGCATGGGAACTCCTCCCCCCCCACCCGGCCAAGAAATTGGAATTAGGTCCAGGGACTCAAAAGAAATGGATAAACAAAATGCGGTACATACATAGACAGAATGGAACACTATTCCACCATAAAATGGAATGAAATTCTCACATATGCTACACAACATGGACGAACCTTAAACACACCACGCTAAGTGAAATAAGGCACTCACAAAAGGATAGACATTGTATTAATATGATGCTACTTATGAGTTACCAAGACTACACAATTTCAGAGACACAAAATAGAATAAAGTTGACCAGGGGCTGAGGGGAGAGTGGAGTAGGAGTTATTGTTTACCTAGTACCGAGTTCCTGTGAGAGGCGATACAAAAAGTCCTGGAAATGAACAGTGGTGATGGTTGCAAAACAATGTGAATGTACTTAATACCACTGAATTGCACATTTAAAAATAGTTAAAATTGTGAATTTTATGTTATCTATATAAAACTTCTAGAAGAAAACAAAGGAGAAAATCACTGTAACCTTCTGTTAAAGTTACAAAACTGAAATCACCATCCATAAAGAAAAAAATGATAAACTGGATTTCAAAATAAAAAGCTTCTGCTCTTAGAAATATCCTGTTAACGACATGAGGAGCCACAGACTGGAAGGAAAATATTTGTGAAGTATAAATAATCTAATAAGGGACTTATATGCAAACTATATAAAGAACTCTCAATTTCAACAATGAGTAAAGAAAAAACCCAATTAAGAAATGAACAGAAGATTTGAACGGACACTTCACACACACACATACACACACACACACACCACCCACATATGATAATGCCATACAAGCACTTTAAAAGATGTTCAACAGCATTAGTCATTAGAGAATGCAAATTCAATCACAATGAGATACCAATACACACCTATTAGAATGTTTCAAATCTGAAAGGCTTATCATACTTATAAGTATAATAGGTGAGAATGTGGAAAAACAGGAACTTTCATATACTGCTAATGGTGATATAAAATGATACTTTATTAAAAAATGGCCAAACTGTTTTTCAAAGTTAAACAGGCATTTGCCATTTAATCCAGCAATCCCATTATTGAGTATTTACTCTACAGAAATACAAAATTAATATTCATATAACATCCTGTACTTGAATGTTTATAACCAGTCTATTCATAATCACCCCAAACCGGAAACAACCCAAATGTCTTACAATGGGTAAATGTTATCAACTCTGAAACATCCACACAATGGAATATAACTCAGCAATAAAAAGGAACAAACAACTGACGTACAACACTTGCATGATGCTCAAAGGCATTATGCTAGGTGAAAAAACTCAGTCAGAAAAGGTTACATACTACATTATTCCATTTATATGACATTCTAAGACAAAACTGCAGCAATGAGGACCAACCAGTAGTTGCCAGGGATTAAAGGCAGGGGAACGTATGACTAACAAGGGAGATAACATTATTAGGTCCTTTTTTGGGATGATGAAAACTGACATCCCAATTGTGGTGGTAATAGTATGACCATATACATTGTTATAATACATAAGTTTTAAGTTAAAATTCAAATAACCGTATACCAAACACAAGTCAATTTTACGGTATGATTTTTTTTTTTTTAAATACTGCGATCAACATGTAATGTGCTAGGAACATAATAGGTCAAAATTATTTTCTGAGAGAATAAATTATCAGAGAACATGTATCATTTCTGCTTCTTTTAAATATAAGATTTATTTTGTTGTCAAGTTCAAGACTGATTTTTTGAAAATTTTCCAGGGGCTTTTAAAGTAACAAGTTTTTTATTCAAAAGATTTGTTGATTGTGTTTATTCTATTTCCACATGGCCTTATTTGTGTCTTTTGGATCTATCTAATTATGAAAGACATAACAAATCCAATAACTATTTTAATCAAATTCTCTTATGTTATGGACAGATTTTGCATATATGTTTATGACTGTTACAGCTGCTCTGTTAATTAACTGGACCTT
Source organism: Rhinolophus ferrumequinum (assembly GCF_004115265.2). NCBI lineage: Eukaryota > Metazoa > Chordata > Mammalia > Chiroptera > Rhinolophidae > Rhinolophus > Rhinolophus ferrumequinum. The sequence continues at coordinate 71,328 of NC_046288.1, read as the reverse complement.
TCATCATTACATAATATCCTATTTTATTCTATCCAATGCATTAATCTTAAATTCTACCCCAACTTACATTATATTACCACCTCTGCTTTTGTATCGTTTACATTTGCCTGGCACATCCTTTCATTTTCAACCTTTCCTTATTTGTTTTAAGTGCTCTTCAACTACATCTGACATCAGAATTATTAGAATATCCATTCATATTTAGTTAGCTGATATATATAACTGTTGCTTCTCTCTTATGTTTAGCATTTCTCACATTTTGTTCAAATCTGCATTTGATCCTTCTTACTGTTGAGTTGATGTGGTAAAAAAAAATACCAAGTTAAAAATTAGGAGGATGGGTTTAGTCTCAGCTCCTTTACTAGATAAGGTCTAGATAGGTAAAGTGTTTACCCCTTTAAGTCAATTTCCCCCTTCTTATCAAGGAATATAAAAATTCCTGCTTTACCTGCATTTTTAGTGTGGTTTTGTTGTGGTGGTGAGGGTTAAGTGACAGCAAGGAAAGTGGGCATCAAAAGAGGTACTATAAGGATCAAATATATGGTGATGGAAGGAGAACTGACTCTGGGTGGTGAACACACAATGGGATTTATAGATGATGTAATACAGAATTGTACACCTGAAATCTATGTAATTTTACTATGTAATTTACTATGTAAATGTCACCTCAATAAACTTTAAAAAAAAAGAGAGATACTATAAAAGCTTAAAGGATCCAATGGAGAACAAGATTATGAGGACCTAGAACCCAAAATCTGAGTTTACACACAATTATAAAAGTATAAACAATAAAATGTGATAAATGCTCTGGTGACCCAGAGGACAAGTTAAACATGTTTTAAGAGTTGAGAAGGACTGAGAGCTGCGGATGAGAGAAGATGTACCTAATAAAGATTAGAATCTGGGGGATGAAGAACACCCTGGCAGACCAGGGCTTTCTGTGGTGACTACTTAAAGAGGGAAAAACCCTGTGATGCCTCATGGTCTTACTGCAGATAGCAACAGCAAAATAAAAGATTTTGGAGAGGAAAGAGGGTGTGGAGGAAGGTCTTGTCTGGCTGAATTGCGAAGCTCCAACTTGACGCCTGCTGGTGGACATGAGGCTGGAAAAGGGGTGAGTGGTCTTACTCCAACAGGGAATAATTTCCAATAAATGAGAAATAAAATTAAGAAACACATTCCTAAATCAAAGATTTCACATATTCAAACTGAAAATTCAAACTATCCAGGGAGCAATGAAAATAAAACACACCACACCAAAACCTATGGAACACAGTAAAACTTGTTATTAGAGTACATCTTTATTAAAGAATAAGACTAAAAATAAATTAATATTCACCTTAAGAAACTAACAAAATAAACCAAAAGAAAAGTAGAAAGGACAGGGGGGAAAATAAAGTAATTCCTCAAACAATACAACAGACACATTCCTTAGAAAAGAGAGACAACAAAAGTATACCAAAAATTACAAGTCAAGAAACAAGAGAGGAGCATAAGTTCAGATAATGAAGTTTAAAAGAATATCAACTTAAGAGATAAGTTAACTAATTGCACTTAACTTACAAGTGCCACTAAAAGAGATAAGTTGAGATGCTTTCCCAATTACACTCCCAAGACTGTCCTAAGAAATAGAAAATTTGAAGAGGTTAGAATGGTAAAGAAGGGAACAGGATCAGATTGATTCACAGGTGAAACGTAATCTTTAAAGAACAGATTAATTCCAATAATACTGAAGCCACTAAAGACAATTTTAAAAGTTGGAAAGCTCCTTCATTTTATAAACCAGTGCAACTTTAATACCAAATCCTGATTTTTAAAAATTACAAAAAAGCAGAGAGCATCTTATGTATAAAAATAGATGTAAAAGTTCTAAATTAAATATCCAGAAATATATCAAACAATATGAGTGAAGACTTATCTAGGAAAACAAGGATATTTCAATGTTAAAAAAAAGTCTATCAGTGCTGAAAAGGCATATGAAAAAAAATCACAACCTTTCCTAATAAAACCTCTAAGTAAAATAGAAAAAAGAAACTACTTAAATATGATGAAGTATTTGCCATTTGACATTATTCTAAATAAAGAAATGCTGGTGCCATTTTTATCACTTTATTCCAAGTAAAGTGTTTAACTGAATGAAATTATATGAACAGAATAGTTACATTTTTCTTTGAATTGTCTCATATTTCCAAATATTTTTAACAAGCATGTTATGGCATCAAACAAGAATAAACTTACTACTTTCCATTTTAATTAAATTATATTTTGATAAGAAAGCCCAAACTATACGGTAAATTATAGATGGAAACAGATTTGGTCTCTACCCTTAGAAGCCAACCAGGTAATATAAGGGCATAGTCATAGGTATTTTTTTTAAGTTTACCAAGGGAGTGATAAGAATCACTGATATAATTCAACCAATAACAATCCAAATTTGTCTAACTTTAGTTGAAATGTATCACCCTTAAAAAACATTTTCAATATTTTAACAATTTTAAGTCTTACAAACAGATTAAGAAATAGGTTGTGAGCCTGTCTTAAATAGAGAACTGGTTTTAAAATTTTCTAATTTTTTAATTTGACAGAAGTTTTACTTACAGCACTTTTTTTTTATATTCAACAATTACCTAAAACAGAGTAAACTAAAAAAGAAAAACTTGAACATGAAGAAAATGTGGCCTATTTAACCAGATTACATATAGTGCAATTAATTTCTACAATGATCTACTACTCTCCACGGTTAAATTTCAACCAATTCTATCTATGATTCTGATTAAGACCTCAGGTCAGCATCTGTTTAAATACCATTATATGGCCTGGTCATAGCAGAAAAAGAAATTTAATACCTTCTTTTTTTTAAACACTCCCACGTAACAAACAAAAAAACTTGGTCAAAATATTCTTGCAATTTTGTGTGTGTTTGTGTATGTTACTTTGATGTCTGAAATGTTATCTTGAATTATATCTTTAAATATATAAATATCCTTTTTCTAATTTCCATTTCTACCATTTTCTCTCTAATTAGTTTTAACATTTTAATTCATTTAGGTAAATTTTACCCACTTTGCCCATTTCTAGCTTCCATGTCCTTTATTGTATTTCCCAAGTCTCTATTGGCCCTTGTGACTTCCAATTTCACCCTCATTTCAGTGATTTTGTTTTCTTATTTATTTTTCTTTCCTCTCAATAAGCTTACATTGCATTTGCTTACATAGTCACACTATCGCCTCCCCGGCCTCTCATATCACTGCTTTGTGCTCTCAGAGGTAAATACTTTCATTAAGGTTTTTAAATCCATGACACAATGTTTTGGCATGATTTTCATCTTCTTTACAGCAATATATTTTCTGGTGAGTATTCTTCATTTGTCCTTTCTGTTTCTGTTCCTTTCTTCTTTTTTAATTCTTGAATGGTGATAGTAGCCTTGAGCCGACTTCCTTTTGATTTTTTACCTCTGAAGGAGGTGGGGTTTTCCTGGACAAGCTATTTATAGGCAGGCCATGCATAATGGCTCCAGTTCTAAACCAGCTAAACTTTTTCTTGATTCAGGGTTTTCCATGAAAATAATTTAGTTTTTTTTTACTTCTCACCAGCCAATGGAGATAGACGGCCTTGAGGTTTTTCCCAATGCAAAGGCACAGCTCCTCCCCTACTACTACAAACACAGACAAATACCCAAGTGGATTGTTCATGTTAACTCCTGTTTAGCTTCGTCTCCCCAAATTCTTACAATCAAACCAAGCGTAGGGAGACTCCTGCCATTAGCTCAAGAAAGTGAATTTTCAGTTTGAACATTTGAAATCTTTGATTTAGGAATGTCTTTCTTAATTGTCAGTCCCCTTTTGTTGTTGTTGTTTTATTTCTTATTTATTGGGAATGATTCCCATTTTGCTTTTGCAAACAAGGGGTTTGGGATTTGCACCTCAAGGTGGGCCTCTCAACTTCATAAAGCATCTCTTGCTAGTGCTGAGCTCTGAAGCTATGGCATCTTCTCCCTACCTCTCACAAGCAGCCTGCTTAACCTCCACTGCTTTTGGCAGCCACTCCACCTATTTTGTGGCCTGGGGTTTTAGCTATCTTCTAGTTTAGTGGAATATGGGGTTTGTGTTTCAGTTTTTCCCTCTTTTTGTTGTTATTAGCTATGTAATTGCCAGAAGAAATGCCAACTGTACAGTACCATCTTCAAACCCTAAATCCAAAATTATCTTAAAAGAGTATTTTCTACAAGACAGAAATTTAAGTGTCTCACCATATTTCTGAAAGATAAAGGTGTGCTTTCCTTACTTAATATTTTACTGTGATGTAAAATACTACTTTTCCACAAAACACTAATATTCACAAGGCCTTAACAATTGAGCTAATTGTTTTTATTTTAAAAACTCGTGTGTATTGGTTATAAACTAAGGCAGAAAATAATCTGATGCCTAAATGTAAAAGATACTTTTCAGACCCAGGGCCCATTTGGGGAACAAATTTATATATATTCTCATCAGTATGCCACAGTGTTAATATTTGTTTTTAAAGCAAACAAAGTCTTTTTAGTCATAAGGACAACACAAGATCTGTCGTCTGCAAGGCCCCAGATTCTATTTCAGTTTGAAATGAAGATAAATAGTATTATGTTATATATAAGATCATTCCCTTAGTAAAATTTTAATTCTAGGCGAGTTTATGTTCCTGCCAGTTACCATTCTTCCACTCCTCGCTATCCATGACCAGGCATATTCTAAGCAAAATGAAGTTTTACTACTAACAAAATTTTTAAAGAAGCAAATACCAAAGCCAAATTAAAATGGATTTTGAAATCCATTTTAATGGATTTGAAATCCATTTTAATGGATTATCCATTTTAAAAAATGGATAATGTTTTAAATAATTCCCTTTCACGCATATGTAGACTACATCTGTAAATGTTTACATGGCATACAAAAGCTAAGTAATGTCTGATATAATTTATTAAACATTTAGAGCACTGAGTTTCTGTTGATAGAAACAAAGAAGAGCTCTTCCTCACAGAATTCTAAATAAGAAATTTAGACAGAATGATGGATTTCAAAAATCACCATCTGACAACCACCAGTTGGAATGACAGGATGACCCCTTACAGTGGACAAATCTGGCGTATGTCACCTTAAGTAACCAAAGTCCCATCACCAGTAATGATATAAACATGAACCACGCTCAGAGAAGCACTTTTTTTGTAGAATTCCTGCTAAAAATACATAACCTAAATCTAACCATGAGGGTACAAATGCAATTGAAGGATATTATATAAAATAACTGACCTGTGTACATTCTTCAAAAATGTCAAGGCTATAGAAGACAAAGGAAGATCGAAGAACTGTTCAAATTAAGAGACTAAAGAGAAATGACAACTGAATTCAATGTGTGATCCTGGACTGGATCCTGGACCAAAAACAATTCTTTTTCTTTTACTGCATATAAGATATTAGTGGAACAATTGGTGAAATCAGTCTGTATATAGAACTGTATCCATGTTCATTTAGGAAATACACAATAAAGTATTTAGAGGCTAAAAACATCACGTCTGCAATTTAATCTCAAACAATTTGAAAAAAACAAGAACCATGTGTATGTACAGAAAGAATGATAAAGTAAATCTGATAAATATTAACATTTAGGGAATTTGGATAGACAGGAATTCTTTGTACTACTTTTATAACTTTTCTCTAGGTACGAAATTATTTTTAAATGAATAAAAAAACAAAAAACATACCCACAATAAATGAAAACAGTAAAGCCAGTTAAGAGTAACTATTTTCCCCTAACAATGCTAGAGATCATCTTTACTACATTCTACTCATCAAATCACGAAATTTTAGAGCTGGAATTAAAATGTACTACCTCTCACCAAAACTTCTCAATTGAAGGCAATTGAGACAGATGAAGGCAATGATGTCAAATGCCTTGCTCAAGATCACTGGTTCAAGGCAGAGCCAGACCACTGTCTTGCTCTGACTCAGCTCTTTCAACTATTGCAAGCTGTTTCTTGATATCTCTATACTGTCACCTACTCCCTAAACAAGATACCAAACTACTTAGCTCTATCTTTTCATACAGTCTAAGAAATGAGTGTGGCAAACCATTCTCAGGCAATCTAAATTTCATTTTAAAAAGGCATTTAGGTGTCACTGCTCCTAACAATCTTTAATAACTAATATTGATAAGTATGTTGTGTTCCAAATTCATGCCAGATACTGTAACAAATGCTAAAAATTAACACATTCTATTGTTAGGCAGTGCTGTTAGGTCCAGGATGATAGGAACCTAACCTGTATTACTCATCATTATAACCCCACCTCTTAGGACAGTGCCTGTCATACAATAAATATTCAGATAATTGGATGTTGCTAAATCAAAGACAATCCACAGTACAGGAAAGAAACTGTGTTTACAGATAATCGTAATATCCCGTGTTAACAAAGTGCCACGAGACAACAGATAAGTGAGTTATTTTTGCTTGGTAAGATCTAAAAAGGCTTCAGAAATGTAATGACACCAAAGTTAAGCATTGCAAGACAAACAAAATTTCAATAGACATGGAAGCAATGAGGTGGTGAGAGGAGGGTAAGGGGGAGTTAGAAAAACAGCCTGAAGGCAAGAAAATATTTGGCATTTCTATTAAATTTTTAAATGTAGGCTTACCTATTGTTGCTGCAAGTTCTGGATCAAAAGTATCATCTGTGAACCTCAAGAGCAGGCTAAAAGAGATGTTAAAAAGACACATTAGAAATTTGACTTTTTCATTCTAATCATTTGATAACTGTGTTCATGAGTGTTATATTTTGTAACGAATTAGATGCATCTAAGAATATGATAAACGTCTGCTCCCAAAATATTGCCTCGGTGCAGGTATACACAGAAGAATTAAATTACTGGAGAGACGATTAAAGAATCCCAAGAGCAAGAGTTTACTAGAAAACATATTCCCACGCTCCCTTACACAATCCCCCAACTGTGACATGTAGTACTACCTCAGTGGGATGAAAAGATATACTACTAAAAAGTGAGGGCAGAAAGATCACATGAGGCCCAGGGTATATTCCGGCAAATGTTATGCCAGGTATGTGAAACCAAGTAGGCAACAGGGAGCTACCGAAGGCTTTGAAAGAAAGAAATGGCTAGAACTGCTCTACATTTGAAAAGTTAGTGCCAGCAAAAAAATGTAGGAAAATCAACAGGAGCCAGCTGCCACAGTTATGGTGAGAGATTAACAAAGGCCTAAACCTAGGAAAAAGTAAAGAAACTAAAAAGGAAGGGTGAAATGAAAGCAAGACACCAGATTAGAAAAGTACTCTAAGATTTTCCATCTCCCAGAATTGTTTTATTTAATATGAGGCAGAAGTGTCAATTATTAGAAGCTGTTCAAAAATAAAATCTAAGCCTTTGTTAAAGCCCTGGATTTATAAAATTAATCAATCTTCCCTCAGATTATCTCCTAAAGTAGGACAAGACTGTTCTATTGACCTGTTTGCATTAATAAAATAAAGGCAAAGCTATTAGATGTCTGAGTTGCAGAAAAATATTTCTATGGGTTGTAATTATTGCTGTTATAGAGATTTTTTTTTGGGGGGGTCAAGAGTATACAGCAAAACATAGTGCCTCCTGAGACTTCCCAAACCCAGTATCCTTGATTGTATTTGAAGAATTAACTCTCCCTTTCTTTGTTTTGCTTTCCTGTGTTTACCACAAAAACAAAGTAGAACAGAGAATCAAATTGTAGATTTTTCTACTTAACATTGAACTCCCTTGACTATAACTATTGTTACTTACTTTCAACATGAGTCAGGTGAGAGCACTAATAAGAACCTTAAAAGACTACTTACAAAAATTTTCTTCTCTCCCCAACAGTAAACTTTAAATTAACTAATGTGAAAATTTCACCAAAAATTTCAGTCACCCATAATTTAGGAAGAGAAAAGGTATATATCTGTACTTGGTCATCACAGAAAATACTATTACAAAAACATAAGTTAACATAACCTCATAGGGTTGTGGTAGTAATAACAATACCTAAATAATACAAATAACAACAACAGTATTGGCTATTATTTACTACATGACAACATGACAACAATGAGACAGACACTGAGCCAGGGGTTTTTCTTACATAATTAATTGTTAATCTTTACAACAACTCTTGTCATCAATGATACTTTGTCAGGAAAGGCAAGAAATGGTATGGTGCAAAGCAACCAATTTTAGTCCAGGCTCAGTAGAAATCAGCAGATCTTTAGCCAGGGATACAATGGTAGCTCAAAATGTATTCTGTACTCTATGCATGTATTTTTCTAGGCAGAGAGACCATTTCCCTATTAGACATTGAAAGGAATCCACAACCTAAAACTGATTAAGAACCACAGCTCTACAGGATGTATATTTAAGCTTTCATATTTTCAGTTAAAGGAGCAAAATACTCTCCATGCAGAGCTATAGATGGAAGGAGTAACTGCCATCACTCCACTAAGAGGAGACCAAATTTATAATAAACAGTGTGATTATAACTAATCTGCATTTCTTAATTTACAAATGAAATTAGCAAAGAAGGATGGGGATAAAAGGACATAGGAGGGACAGCAATTTACATAACAGAAGATCTATATAATCCTTTCCAATTTCTGAAACACTGCAACTTCTTTTACTTCCGTTTGGAATCAAGAATCTTACATATTAACTAACATTAAACAGGGTTTGAAGGATTTCTATTCCAACCTCATTTTTCACATGAAGAAATGAAGGCCTAGTGTGTTCAAGTATCATACACAAGGTCACACCAGTGGCAGCACTAGTTTCATAGTCCTGATCTCCTGGCTGCTAACACACATGCTCATTACACTCTTAAGAGTCTGAAATAAACTGGAAAAATAACCTACTAATATGAATTAGTTAAGATATTCTTTGTTGTGCAATGATTTCACAACAACACAAGTGATATCTCGCTTCCACTAACTCTAGATCTGTAAAGAAACAGAAACAAACTATTAGAACAACCCTTGAAGATTATACCCATGACATGTTTTTCTACTAACTTGTCTTAAAAAGCATAGGCTTCTATTTTAGTAGTCATTTATTCTCATCATATCCAGAAAGATATGTGTTCAAGGTTGTTTTCCATAGCATATTATATACACAATAATGTATATCTAACTAGAAAAATAAGACAACATTCTCTTTAAATGTAATCTTTCCTTGAAAGAGATAGCTACAGGTGTTCAAATTTTGCTGTGAGTTGATCACTCACCACTAAATACTGAGAAAAAGTCTGGGCAGATTAGATCCAAAAAATTTGAGAGGCAGGAACTAAGGAAATCGGTAAATCCACTTAATATATTTTACTCTAAAGGAATAACCTCAACTATGTAAACATTGTACCTCCAATTAAACTTCCAGAAAATTTTAACATAGCTTAACTAGTCATCCACACATTTACAAAAAGTGCCAACCAAACATGTATTGGGTTCAACCACATAAAATGATATACAACCATCACTGACTGAAAAAAATCAGCAATTTCATATGCCTTAACTTAAATGAGAATCACATCTCAAGACAAAAAAGGTCACAAGGCTATGGAATTACTATTAAGACAAAGTTAAATATATTAACTAACTTCTTAATCCTCAAATTGAATAGACGGTGATCATGAAATGATTTTATTCAGCCCTCTAAGTAACATACACACACAAATCGTACTATGTGGCTAGCCCATAGCGCTTCAATAATTTATTCCTCGTTATGTAAAATTCCCTTACTCCGATATATATATAACATTAAATGAGGAAAACTATGAAAATGTGTTGTCATATTTTAAAAATATATAAAATTTCAGAACATATTACAGAATAAGATTTCAAACCCTTAAGTATCTAAAACGGTAAATAAAACTTTATGACGTGATCTGAAAGATAAGTTTATCAGAAGGTATAGCTAAAATGTGAAATTGCTTATAGCTCCTGGAATTTGAATATTGTTTAAAGATCAAGGCAGCCTACAATATAACCTACTCATAATCAGACGGCAAAGATAACTTTACCCAGAGAACTTTGTTGTAAGATCTGGATGAAATCACTACCCTCTTGCAACACCCACCGAGCTCCGAGTCTTACTTTATATCCAACTCTAGATATTGTCAATATTATTTTCCCCCAAGAAAGTGTCAAGAAAGAAAAGGCCCAATACTACTTTGTTCTCTTACTTCTCTATGATGTGGCAGAATGAGAAGTAATAAGTACACTTTATTTTCAAATTACCCAAATTTTCAAAGGAGGTCCGCAGCTTAAGCTCTAGCATCTTAGACCAAAATGGATTATTCAAGTAGTCAGAAGACCAATAAGTTCTTTCACAGCTGACTCATAAAACAAAACAAAACAAAACATAAAAGCAGCAGCAACGGGGTGCACCAAAATAGGCCAGGAATGTGATTTAAGGAGTCACCAAACTTTCTGCGTAGAAGACTGGGTATTTAGAGAAAGCCCGACAGAAATCCCAAAGTGGTCAAGTTACAGCTCTTAGTTAACTCGAGGGGTGACAGGTAGCCTGAACCCCGAGGGGCCGAGACGGGGCCGCGGCGGCACTCGGGCCCAAACACGCCCGCCACGCCCTAGGCTCCGCCGCCGCAGAACAGCCGGCCAAGTGGCGGCCCTTGGAATTCCTTTTTTGCTTTGTGCGACAGGGGGAAATAAATCCAGGGAACTCGGGTGCGGCAGTGACCCTGAACCAGGCCGTCGCGGGGGTCAGGGGCCGCAGGACCGCGCGGCGGAGAGGCCCGGGAGGGAGCGAGCGGAGCCCGACCCAGACCGGCCCGAGCCCGTTTACCGTTTCCGTCGCGGCCCAGGAGACAGCGGCCACCGAGGCAGAGAGGCCCGCCGCCCTCGTCACCGGCCCGCAGACCCGCCTCACCTGGACTTGCCCACGCCACTCTCGCCGATGATAAGGATCTTCAGGGTGGTCAGCACGTCCTCGTCCATCCTAACCCCGCTCCACTCCGAGCCCAGCAGCTCGGTTCTGGCTCTCAACCGTTTACCAGGAAGACCTATCCGCGCATGCGCGCTGCTCCGCAACTGCCACCTTTTTGGTTTAGATTGCACGAGCCGGGAAGGCCCATTTCCGCCTTGAGGTAGCTCTGCGTCTGCGCAAAACCAGAGTCCCAGACGTCCTTCCGGGGGACGGTTCCTCCCTTGCGCAAGCGCAGATGGGGAGAGCCGTGTGGATTTCACTGTTCGTAGCCTTTTCCTCCTCCCTGGCCCTAACCTAACCTTGCTTCGTTGGTGTCCTTGGGAAAGCTGAGTGGGAGGAGTATCACGCTGTTTTATTTCAGCAGCTGTTCCTAACAGCTGCATTGCAGTGGAAAAAGCGTTGTGATTGAAGCCAGACGACATTAAATTTAGGTCCCAACTCTTCTGTATAACCGCTTTATATTACCTAGCCTTCTGAGCCTGTTTCCAATAATACCTCTTAGAATTGTTATGAAGATTAAGTGAGTTAATCTGTGAAGACACTTTGTAAACTCAAGTGATCTATAAAAGATGTGACTGGTTATTGTTCACTTCTTGGCTTATCCTCTGAGATTGAAGAGGACCCCTCACACCTCAGTTCATCTTCAAAGGGAAATGTAAACTTCAGGTAGATCAGGTGCATACAAACCTTTGGTGATGCAACTTCAAGAACTGCTACACCACAACTACAGGAATTGTGTCTCCTTTACTAAGTTGTAAATCTTAGTGAAGTTACCAACATATACACAATACCTAGCAAAATGCCTGATAACAAGACAAATAGTAAATAAAAATTAGTTCTTGTGTTTTATCTTCTTATACTTGCACCTAATGCCAGATTAATAGATATTTGATTAAATAATACATGTTAATAAAATTAGCATAAAGTTAGAAATTAATTTTTTAAATACCTGGAAAAGCTCTTTCACTGGATGTTCAAATGGCTCCTTCACCTCTTTCAGGTCTTTGCTCAAATGTCGACTTCTTAATGAGGTCTTCCCTACCCATACTACTGAAATTTGCAAATTCTTTCAGCATTCCCTGTACCTCTGCATTATATTTCTGCACAGCCCTTAACCACCCTCCGAAATACTAGATATTTTACTACTTTATTTGTTCACTGTCTAACCTTCTCTAAAAAGAAGAGAAGCTTCATGAAAGCAAGAGCTTTTGTCTGGTTTGATATAGCCTCTATATTCCTGGCATATAATATGTGCTAAATAAATATTTGTTGAAGGAATTAATTGAATGAATGTTCTCGAATCCATTCCTGGCTTTGGAAGATGAGGTCAACCAGACAACCTTAACCTCTCATAAAATAGTTCTTGAAACCTCAATTAAGTGTATTCAGGCTATAGCATCAAGAGCTTATTCATGAGGTTCACATTTTTGTCTGCTCTTTCTCTCTGGGGCAGTAATTCTAGAAGTGTTGTCCCCAAGTCCCTAGAGATCCCTCTCAGGGGATCTGCAAGATCAAACTAGTTTCATAATTATTCAATATGTTATTTACTTTTTTCACGCTTGTTCTCTGATACCACAGTGAAATTTTCCATAAATCGTGATAGCAAAACAGATTGAAGGCAGAACCAGATATGAGAATTCAGCTCTTTTCTATTAAGCCAGATGTTAAAGAGATTTGCAAAAATGTAGAATAATGCCACTCTTCTCACTAATTTTTGTTTTAAAATAGTTGTTTTCATAAACACATAAATTAATGAGTTTATTTTTTTAATGAATTAATACATATATTTAAAATTTTCTGTTTTAATTTCTAAGTAGATATTAATAGATATAGCCACATAATCAGTTCTTTCTAGTCCTCAATAATTTATCAGAAGATACAATAATTTGTACAGCCAAAAAGTTTGAGAACTGTTGTATGGTACTATTCACACTAAGATTAAAAAATTAAAAATAAAATGCTAATAACAGGCCTGGATTTATTGATGCTGCGTATAACATTGTCAACCTACTTTAGCAACACTATATTCTCTTAAATGTTCTCCTACCTCCTGACCACTTCTCAATTTTTTGTGAGATCCTCACATTCATATTTTAAACAGTATTGTTCTTTGGTTTTTAGTCTGTATTTGTCTTCTTATTCTACGTACACATTGTCTTCTTGGACTTACATGACGTCTTCATCCCACTTAAAGAGTGCCAAAGTTACATCTCTGGCAGAGCTTTCTCTCCTGAGGTTCAGGTCAATTTACACAACTGCCAAGTCACCTCCATGTAGGTATGCCAGGTGAAGAATGCCAAGTGAAAAATGACTGAACTTATTGTCTTTCCTTCTATACTAGGTTTTCTTTTTCCTGATTTCCTTTTTAACACCCATTTAGCTTCCTCTCCCTCACTTCCCACACCCAAACATTTAGTCCTTACAGTCCTACTCCTTAAGCTCCCAAAATTTATCCACTTTTTTTCATCTCTACATTTGAGCCCTAACTGCTGTGGTTAGGGCTCATCATCATCTTTTTGCTGGATTACTTACCCTATCAGCTGCCCAACTGGCCTCCCTGCCTCCATTCTTCTCTTCCTTCAGACCCCTTTCCCCTGCAGCCAAAGTGGTATTCTTAAGATGCAAACCTGGTTGAGTTATCCCACCTTCCATATACTGCTCACTGCCCTGACAAGTGTTTATTACCTTATCACTAAGCCCTGATTATTCCTCCAACCTTATCTTTTGCACTCTATGTTCTGGCCAAATTAGACTTCTATCATATTTTCAAGGAACCATGTTTTGCTAGTCTTCAGACCTTGCATGCTTCTGCCTGGAGCACTCTTCTGTCCCCCATCTCTCCCATCCATGCACAAACACACACACACACTTTTGCTTGGGCAACTCCTACCCATCCAACATGTTCCGGTTTGGGGATCCCTTTCTCTGTGACGGCTTCCCTGGCCTCCCAGGTCAGCATTATATATTCCTCTGATGTGTTCTCACGGTGTTCTATGCATCCATTGTGGTATGTACCCCACAGTATTATAACGGCATGTTTAATTATTTGTTCCCTTACCAGAGTGTGTGCTTCATGAAAGCAGAATTGATTAATATCTTGTTCATTGTTCTGCCCTCAGCATCTAGTACAATGCCTAGTCTAGAGTTAGTTGCTCAAAAAAATATTAATTAAAAAAACTAAGTCAACGACGGGAATTTGAAACAGTAATCTCCTTGTTTATTTTTTGTTTATATAGGTTAGGCTGTTTCTTTAATCTCTATATTGGACATTATGGGGGAAAAAACACCTTCAATAACTCATAATGCACAACCATTACCAGATACTGCTAGAAAGGAAGTGAGCATTTGTGCACAGATAAAACAAAATAGTATATATATTTTTTGTGCTAAATGGGTAATACAGACAATAAATGCTCTAGAAATTCAGACAAGAGTAGTTGGTCACTGAAGTTTAGGGCAACCAGAAAAGGCTTTGCAAAGGAAGTCGGTCTTGAAAGAAGGATACATTTTAGACAAGTATAAGAAAGGGGACAACTCTTCAAGCAGAATGAATTTAGTAAAAACCAAGGCATTATGATGATATGTAATGGATGATATGTTAGATTGATATGTCTCGCTATGTATAGGAAGTAATTAGGGAAACGGCAGGTGTAAAGGCACAGGGACGTCATGGAGTTCATTGGAAGACACGAACGTGTTGGTGGCACTGGGAGCTGGAAATGGAAGGACATGTAAAAAGACATGAGGAATAAAAGAAAGACAAAGAGAAGAAAAGGGAAAGGAAAATATCAGGTATTTCTCTAATGTTTTAAGCCTCAGTGCCATGGATAAAAAAGAAAACTCATGACAGAAAGGAGGAAAATGGGCTAAGTTTCAACCATGTAGAATTTTATGGGAAGGTGGGCCTTGGAAGCAAAAATTTTCAGAGCTCTTTTAGAGCTATGGTTCTAAAATTCAGGGCAAATAACAAGACACCAAAACAGCAGAATCAGGAAGATGACATTCCTTATCAGTGATCTGATCGGGGTGTTCTGTTCCCCATATACATGATTGTCCTTAAATCCCTGGAAAAAAGAGTCATCCATTCTTAGGCTTCAGACATAACTTACTGGCCTTTGTTTTCTGGATCCATCTTTTAGCATCAATTCTTTCTGCCACATTCAGAAGATATTATCAGCTTGTAAGGGAATATCTAAGGCAAGATTCTTAAAACCTGAAGTTCGGGGTGACGTGTAAGCAAGCCCAGTATGGAAGAAGGGATTGTAATTAAGAAACATTTGGAGATGTGATGGGGAAGGCCTCCCTGAGTCTGTATTATTCACAACGTGCCCACAGCAGTGGCCTCAGAAAAGGACAACAGAGGAGAAAAGAGATCGAATTGAAGCCACTGACTTTCTGCATTTTTCTGCTGTTCCTGTCAGCATCAATAGTGAAGAATAGAAATGCTGCTTGCAGAATTTACACGTTCTGAACAGGTACCAACATGAATATTGTGACTCATGGCTTGTATACGGTTGCAGTGTCCAAGTTTAACAGGCCTTTGTGGCTAGAGTTCAGGTGCTACTGGTGGGAAGAGTTCTACAGCATTCCTGTCCACCTCCTACCCACCCCCACCCTCACCCCCAGAGGTTCCAAAACCACATTCCAGTATCTCCTTGCTCTGTTTACATGCACAGAAGCTTTGATTTGAAGTCAAGGAGGAGTTCATTTCATTGTTTACTTGTTTTGATAAAGCCCTGGGGACTTGGGAGAGATAGATGAAAGATAAAGTCCCTAGAAGAAATAGTTGGTGTGCTCTTTTGGCCCCTGGGGTGGGATTTTATAGCTGGAGCATCAAATTAGGTTTTGTAGCTTGATACAAGTAGTGTTGTCTTCACGGCCCTTGGGACAGTTTAGCCCAGACTCTATTAAGTGGCTCCTACCACAGCCCAGCTCTCACTGGATTCTGGTAACATTATTTCCGGTCTCTTCTTCAAATCTAGAGTGAAAAAGGCTTCCAACTAAATTAATCTCTGAGTTTTTCCTATGTTGGTTATCCTAACCTGACCATGCTGCAGTCCTTTAGTCATAGTCTCTTGAGACACCTGAATTAAATTGTTTCTTTCTGAGACACTGATTGATACACCCATTCTCTTTACAGTTTCACTGAAGTGAGCACCTAATATTATTCCCATTTTACATTTAAAGAAATGAAGTCACACAGAGTTAAAGTAATTTGCCCAAGGTCATGAGGCCAGAGGATGAGAAGCTCTCCTGATATACTTTCATTACTCATTGTCATCACATAATCAGGCACACTTTATCTAGATGTGGAAAAATTTATTTTCCAGTACCCAATGGAATGAAGAGAAGTACCTACTAACTCATCTAGTTGTTTCCTAGTTTCATGTCTTAGCCACAAAGGAAGAGAAATTAACTTTAGAGAACACTGATTACATGGATATAAGTTCTATGCTATTCAAATATTTGCATTTTGTTCATTTTCACTACTAACTAGAACATCTTAGATATTGGGTATTGATGCTGATACTCTCCGTTCAAAATGCCATGTGAACAGTTTGATATCTGATCTTAGGGTGGAATAGATGGACCACAATTCAAGGTAGGCAGTAGATTTTCTTGAAGATATATTATAAGTGAATAGTTAAAAATTTGGAGTAAATGATAAGAAGAAGACGACCATGGTGACAACAGCCAACCACTTGGATTACTAAAAGCCAGCCAAGGATAAGCTAATGAAGGACCTCAATGGAAAATGTAGTGTTAGAGGTAAGTATGGTTTTCATTATAAAGTTAGCTGTGAATTACTCGTCAATGTAGTATGAGAATCTAAAATAGAGATAAACCTGGCATGGATATACCTGGAAGTCAAAATTGTAGAGTCATAAAACTACTGTCCTATAAGGATACTTGAGTTCTAGTCCTGGCTTTGCTATATACTGACTGTAACCTTTAATAAGTCACTGAGTCTTTCTTCCATGTAGCCTCAAGTAAAATAAAAGATTTGGGAGTGTGACATAATCAGAAATGTGTATCTGTTCCCTGCCTGCAGTTCCTGACGCAGAGCTCCGAAAACCCTTGTGATTTCCTGAATGATGAGAATCATAGGAGCCTCTTACACTGAGCTCCTAAATCCTTTGGAATTTCCTGGACGAAAGGAGTGTCTTTTGTTGTAAAGAGTCAACTTTCGGTGGGCTCCTGGATAGCTTTAGGATGGGGCTGGCCACCAGAAATAATATTCGTGGTTTCTGATTAAAAGATTCCCAATATCAAGCCAAGAAATGAATCAACATAAGGAGAATCCACACAAGTGCCACATCAGGAGAGAGGAGTCAAAGCAAGACCAAAGAGATAGAAGAGAAGGTGAAGGACCAAGGTGTATACAAACAACACAGATGAATTGGAGGGAGCAGGACAAGAAATGGTGAAATATGAGGGAGATGAGAGAGCTGGCAGAGGTTAAAAAAAGGGGGGGGGGGCGGCAAGTACTGAAGGCAGACAGATTCAGAATTAATCTCATCCACACCAAGTGATGGTCATCACAGTTCTTTGTTTCCAGGGTCTTAAAAGTATACTACTGCCACAAGATCACATTTTTCAGTCCTCAAGCCTGGCCTCGAAATGACAATAGCTGCAGGAAGTTGTCTCTCAGGTCCCTCCCAATTCAGCATTTTACTAATCTTGATAATTGAGTTGAAGAGCAAAACAAAACAAGCACATTCCCTTTGAAGAAACTATTGATCACGTTAGGAAAGTATAAGTTGGAGTAGGGGCTCAGTTGCTGTAATAAACAGACCTCAGAATACACTAGTTTAAATAAATATTTCTCTCCCACTTAATTGTTCAAAGATACCTGGGAAATGCAGGTGGGTAGATGGCTATATTTCAGGTGGTCATCCAAACCCAGGCTGTAGGGTCAATTTGCCAAACTCAGCTTGTACCTTCCACTTCTGGATCCCAGGTAGCTGATTCTGTTGTTGTTTCCCATCCAGTGGAAAGGGGAGAAAAAGAAGTCCAGGGAAAGGAACTTACCTCTAACTAAGTAACACAGGAATCCACACCTCTTTGGCCCGAGGTTAATCACATGGCCACACTTACCTTTAGGGAGTCTGGAAAATCTAATGCGCATCTTGGCAACCCTGTGCCCCTCTAACTCATGGGTTTCTACTATCAAAATGAAAAAAGGAAGAATGAATACTGAGGGACACAGACTAGTCTTCACCGTAAGATGCATCTCCAAGACAACTATGAATCAAAACGCTACTTTTTGAACCAGTGGCTATTTCCTCCTTCTGCCTAAATTTTTTTTAAAAATTGTCATTTGGTAAAATTGATGTTTTTGGTGTACGGTTCTATGAATTCTAACACATGAATAAATTTGTGTAGCCACCACCACAATCAGGATACAAAACAGTTCCATCTCTCTTCCAATCTCCCTCACGCTACCTCTTTATAGTCACATCCTTCCCCGACCCTAACCATTGGCAACTATTGCTCTGTTCTTTATCACTAGAGTTTTGCCATTTTGAGAATGTCGTATAAATGAAATCATAAGTATGTAGCCTTCTGAAACCAATTTCTTTTACTCAGAATCATGCCTTTAAGATAGATCCAAGTTGTTGCATGTATCAATAGCTTTTTTTTGTTTCCCATTGTTATGGCTAATCCTTCATGGTATGGATGTAAGGCAGTTTGTTTATTCCTTATCCATTGAAGGACATTTGCTTCCATTTTTGGAAATTATGACTAGAAGTTCCCTTCTATTCCAGGTTTCTGAATTTTCACTATAAATGGTTGTTGAATTTGGTCAAATGCTTTTTCTACATCAATTGATATGAACATGTGGCCTGTTAAGATAGTGGATTGTACTGAATAGCTTTTTACTACTAAACCAGCCTTACGTTCCCATATAAACCCCAGTTAGTTTTGGTGTGCTAGTGTTTTTATACGTAACTGGACTCAATTGGCTAATATTTTCTTAAGTATTTTTGTGTCTATGTTTATAGGAGATACTGGTCTATAGTTTTCTTTGTCTATAATGTCTTTGTCTAGTTTTGGTTTCAAGGTAATGCTGGCCTCATAAAATGAGTTAGGAAGGGTTCTCTCTTCTATTTTCTGGAAGAGCTTGTAGAGAATTGACCTAAACTCAAACTTAACTCTTCCTTAAATATTTTGTAGAATTCACCAGTGAAATCATCTAAGCCTGGTGCTTTATCTTTTGGAAGATTTATTTATTTTTTATTTAATTTCTTTAGAAATTGGGTAGAATTGATGTCATTTCTTCTTTACTTGTTTGGTAGAATTTACCGGTAAAACTATTTCAGGCTGGATATTTCTATTTCAGAAAATTTTTAACTGAGGGTTAGTTATGTAAAATAGTTATAGAACGACTCAGGTTATCTATTTCATCTTGGATCAGTTTTAGTATGTGTTTTTTTAGGAATTAGTCCATTTTATGTAAGATCTTCAATTTATGTGAGTAGAGTAATTATCTTTTAATGTATCCAGGGTATGTAATGTTTTCTCCTTTTTTTTCCCCTGATATATGTGACTTCACACTTTTTTTCTTTGTCACTCTTGCTGGAGGTTTATCAAATTTATTGATTTTTGTGTAGCTTGTATACAAAAACACAGCTTTTAGCTTCATTGATTTTTCTTTAGTTTTTGTGTTTTTACTTTCACTGATATCTCTTCTTATCTTTATTTTTTCCTTTCTTCTGCTTGCTTTAGGTTTATTTTGTTCTTGCTTTTCTGGTTTCACATAAGAAAGTTTAAGTTATTGATTTCAGATCTCTCTTCTAACATAAGCATTTAATGTTAGAAAATTCCTACTAAGCACTGATTTAGCAGTATCTCACAAATTTAGATGTGCTATATTCTTATTTTATTTCATTTGAAAACATATTCTTTCCCTTGAAACTTGCCCTTGGATCCATGAATTATGTAAATGTCTGTGAATAAATTGCCAAGTGTTTGAAGATTTTTCTAGTACTGATTTATATTTTGATTTCATATGGTCAGAGAACCATTTCTATGATTTCAACTAGTTTAAATTTGTTAAGATTTGCTTTGTGAGCCAGTATGTGATCTATCTTGGCAAATGTCCCATCTACACTGGAAACTATTCTTCTGGTTTGGGTGGTGTGTTCTATAAATGTCAATTAGATCCAGTGGTTTGATAGTGTTGTTTAATTCTTTTATATGATTGCTGATCTTCTGCAATAATGATCTATTTCTCCTTTTACTTCTATCATTTTTTGCTTCATGTATTTTGAAGCTTCATTGTTAGATGTGTATAAAAGTAATAAATAGAGCCACTTTAAAATGAAGCCAGAGCTGCCATCACAGAGAAACTGTCGTGCACATCTGTCTTGCATATGTCTGAAACCTTTAGAATCTTAAAACAGGCCAAAATGGGTTTTGGACTAGGCCTGAGGCAATACTGTGTCCCAAAGAACTGTTTGCAAATATAACAAGAAAGCAGATATTGTGACTACCGGAATGATGACTACAGGACTCGAAATTTTAAAAACTGTTTAGAATTAGTGTCACTATTGGTTATGTTATTTACACCAACAGAAATATCTTCCTCCTATTGATGTAATTGTTCCCCTTCTTTTTCTCATAAGTACCCTTTGCCTTTGTCTGCTAATCGGAACATTATTTGGGCTTTTGCATGAATCAATGTTTGCCAAATAGCTATTTTTTTGTTTAATCTGAAATAAATGTTTGTTGCCTCTCACTTGGAAAGGTCTTTTATTTTTAGGTTAATAATTTAAAATTATTTTATCTTCTAGATGAATTGAGACTCTTATTGTTTGTTGTATAGTGTTCGTTTTTTCCCCTGGTAATTTCCTTTTTTTAAAGTCTACTTTGATCAACTTTAGCTATTCCAGTTCCCTTTTATTTATTTATTTTTAATTTTTATTTTGTTTTATTTTATCCCCTTTCTTCTGCCTTCCCCGCACCCCCACTCCAGTTCAAGCCGTTGTTTCTCAGTCTAGTTGTGTAGGACACGGCTCCCTGTCCCATGCTGGTATTATGAGCCTTCTGCTCCCTCTGGCTGAGGCAGTCGGTAGCCAGTCATTGGTAGGCCACTCACAGCAGTTCACAGCAGCTCTCGTCTGTTGCTGGCGACCTATGCTGAGCTCATGGAAGCACATAGCAGCCCATGGCAGTTCACGATGGTTGCCGGTCACTCATGCAGGCCACCAGCCACTCATGGCGGCACGTGGTAGTCCACGGCAGCACACAGCAGCCCCGCGGCAGCACTCAGCAGCCCACAGCAGCTCACGCTAACCTCCGGCTGCTCACGGCAGCCCAGCTCCAGTCCAGCTCCAGGGAGAGCTGTTGTTCACAATCTTAGCTGTAGAGGGTGCAGCTCACTGGTCCATGTGGGAATCAAACCGGCGACCTCGGCATTAGGAGAGCGCGTTCCAATCACCTGAGCCACCTGAGCCACCAGGCCGGAACTATTTTTTATTTCTTTTTAATTTTATTGGAGAATATTGGGAACGTGTGATTCTCCAGGGCCCATCACCTCCAAGTAGTTGTTCTTCAATCTAGTTGTAGAGGGAGCAGCTCAGCTCCAAGTCCAGTCGCCGATTTTCAATCTTTAGTTGCAGAGGGCACAGCCCACCATCCCATGCAGGAATTGAACCGACAACCTTGTTGTTGAGAACTCACACTCTAACCAACTGAGCCATCTGCCACCCTCTGGAAGCTCAGCGGCAACTCGTCTTCAATCTAGTTGTGGAGGGCACAGCTCACTGTCCCATGTGGGAATCAAACCAACAACCCTGTTATGCTCTCTCTCTTTTTTTTTAATGGTATTTTGCTCTCTCTCTTGTTCAGGTTGGATAATTTCTATTGATCTATTTTCACATGTACTGGGTCTTTACTCTGACATCTCTAATCTGCTATTAATCCCATCCAATGAGTTTTAAAATTTCCATTATTGTGTTTTTCAGTTCTAAAATGTCCATCTGCTTCTTCATATTATTTTTTCTAAGATTGTCTATTTTTACATTCAAAAGTATTTGTGGTTGCTTGCTAACGCATTTTAAAATAGCTACTTTAACATCTGTGTCAAATAATTTCAAGATCTGTGTCATCTCAGCATTGGAATCTGTTCATTGTCTTTCTGCGTTGAAATTTTCCTGATTCTTTGTAAACTGAGTAATTTTGGATTATATTCTGGATTGAGCTGAGAGTCTGGCTTAATCCAGAGGATCAAGTTGTCAGGAGTTCTGTTTCCATATCTTGGCTCTGCTTTCTTCTCTTTGCATTCTGTTCTTGTTCAGGTTCCTTATTTATGATAGCTAGAAGGCCCCCAGTAGCTCTAGACCCATGTCCTAACCTTTTAGCATCTCTTATAGTGGAATTC
Source organism: Rhinolophus ferrumequinum (assembly GCF_004115265.2). Classification (NCBI taxonomy): domain Eukaryota; kingdom Metazoa; phylum Chordata; class Mammalia; order Chiroptera; family Rhinolophidae; genus Rhinolophus; species Rhinolophus ferrumequinum. The sequence continues at coordinate 48,965 of NC_046288.1, read as the reverse complement.
TCTCTTCTGACAGTTCTAGAATTTCATCTCATTGAATCATGTACCCATCCATGAATTAAATCATTTTAACTAGGTGAGTAAGCTGATTAGCTGGCACAATTATGTGCTACCCCCTGGAACTGGTGGACAGGATATCAACATTTCCCAAATGACATTAAGGAAAAAGTTTCCCAAGGACAATAGGAGAGTACTAACAAGAAGAGGAAACAGATTTGGGGTAATTAGAAAAAAACAGGTATCTACCACAATAAACCCTTCCACAAAGAATTGCCTGTAGACCATGTCTATGATTATTTTAGAACAATGCTTGCTATGCTCTACTATCTCTATGTGAGAGTGACTTATAGAAAAATATAAATCAGTTTCATTTAGGGATATAAATGAAATGTCAGAATATATAATTGAACAGTATATAAAGGAATAAATTACCAAAATCAATCAAGGTATATCTTAGCAATAATATAACAAAATAATATAACAAAATAATATAACAAAATCCATTAATATAATACATTGCATTAATAAGTTATGAGAAATAACAAAAAATACGTGAAACTATAGCTAGTCCTTTTAAAATTAGGAACCAGAAAAGAAAATGATGCTCATTATTATCATTATTATTTAATATTTTCTAAAATGCTAGTTAACATATTAAGGGATAAAGCAAATATAAAAAGTATCATAAATAGAAAGAGGGAGAATTATTCTACCAATAAAAGACCAAAACTAACAAAAGTGGACAGATTCAGTCTAGTTTATCAACAAGGAGAACCTGACTGAAGGACAAGGACATAGGTTTGCTTTGGAACAGGGACAATGGGAATGTTAGTTACAGAGCCAGATTATTCTAAGAATGATCTCAGAACTAGAGAAAAAGAACAAGACCCAGTCCCTAGGAAATGGGGCTAAAAGGAGCAAAGCCAGAAGTAGATTCTAGCCAGATGGCTTGTAGCCAAAGAGCACTGAGTCCTCAAGAGTTCTAGGTAGAAGAGAGATAGGTAGGGACCCAGACTTGCCATGGGGTATATTTACCAACATCTCTTGGTGCTGGAAGTGTAGATATACTTAATGTAAGCACACTTAGGTGAGAGCAGCAGGGCAAGAGATTTTGATGTGGTGCTGGGCTGGCTTATCATTGGTTCAGGGGTGTGAGAGGGTAGGCATCTTATTCTTAAATAGGTACTCCTTTGACAATATAACTCAGTTGAGAATGGTATGGGGCAAGTCCTGACAATGCCCTCCATGTGTGTTAAGGATTGTGAATGGCATATCATAAAACAAATCATTATGTTTTAAATACAAGAATGAAAGACATTCTTTTGAAGTTTGAGCTTTTGACATGGTGGGTTATCCTTTGTTACTCCATAGGTCTAGCCCCATGAGTAAACTAGAGGGCCAGAAATTCCAAAACTCAAAAGCTACCAGTCAAAGGGCCCAGTTTCAACTAAGAGGAAGTAAGTACACGCCACTCTTTCTCTCCCACTGAATGAAGCTATAAAACCCGAAAAGAATATATGAAGTAGCTACTTGAAGACTCTAAAAGTAAATAGTAGCATATGACTTGAGGAGGAAGACCAGAATTTTGAAATACCACTAGACTGGCAATGAGTTTACCATTTTTCCTCCCTCTGATATCTCCTGGCCCTAGCTCAGTGCGCTGGAAATGAACAATGGAGCACAGAAAGACAGAAGTCCCCTGGTGGCGACTTGAGGAGCAGAAAAAGTAACTTTTGAGTTCAGAGAGAGTGTGGAAATCTAGCCCCTTCTTTTTCTTTTCTTTGTTCTCCCATGCCCCAGCCTCCAAGCAATCCTATGGTACCAAAAGCAGCCAGTGGCAGCAGGAGTCTGCAGCAGGCAAACTCTTTGGGAGAAAAACCTTTCTCTGTTTGGATCACACAGTAGAAAGGGTAGAAAATGGATGCCCATGACTTTATTAATGGTTCCAGCTTTTACCAGGATATGAGCTGTTCTTAGAAGATTCAGACTTTTTAGAAAGAAAGTCTAAATGAATAAAAGACTGATAAATCATGAAGGAAGGCAAGAACTTTCACCGAATAGTGATACACAGTTGCCATGTTTATAGTATCCATGTGACTGTTCAAAGTATAAAAATGTGTATCCTAAGAATTATGTATAATAGTAAGTAAGAGCCATTCATAGTGTATTGCTCATTTGTAAGCTGGCTTACTTGAAATTGTCCTAATGTATAGTGTCATACAAGTATAAAGCATTAATGATCTTACCGAAACGAGAAAAAAAAAATTCACAAAGGCTTCCACTTCTGTATTGTTTTAATATCAAAAGTTTAAATATGCTGTTCTACTAGTGTTGTCTTCTAAATGTCCAGTGTATTAGCACTTTCCTTGATGTGCTTAGGAGATGGATCCATGAATTGCTTAGACTTTCTGCTGGAGTTCATTTAAGGGTGTCTGATTATATGGTGAAGAGTAGACTGAAAAGACCTTTGAGTGACAATGTCATTATTTTCTCGTTATATTTTTAGGTTGGTGATAAAGATACAGTTGTGTTTAAAACCAAATGGCATTAGTTATTAGGTTTACCAAACTGGAAACCTATCTTAGTTAACATTTTAGGAAATACGAAACCATAACAAAAGCCATAACTATTTTTACTCTGGACTGCTAGTTAACTTAGAGAGATGTAGAATTATTCACCATTTAATGGTGGTTATTAATGATGTTTATTTTCAATATTTTTAATATGGGTAATTTTTTCACCTCCTCTTAAGAGGAATAATGTTTATTGATTAAAGATGGGAAATGGTTAAGACACTAATTGTGTTTCAGATCTTTGACTATATTATGCATTGTATGATAGATTTCATTTTTCAAGAAATGTCTTAGTTTTGTACTTAAAAAATAGAGGTATTGAAAAAAAAAGGGTCTTAGTGTAGTCAGATCCTAGGTCTGTAGCTTCCTTGACAAAGATTAATCTTTAACTTAAGGGAGCCTGTCTATTGTTTTTTTGCATCATACCCTTGGAATGCCAGAGTAAATTCTTTGTCCAGACCCCTCAGAGCACACACACTGCACCAGAGTACAAGACCACAGAACCCCTCATTGTTAGCTTGTTCCCCGAATGCTATCTCTATGTGCTGTAAAATATTGTTAACTATCCCATACCTACCAATGTAAAAGAACCATGTGTGTGTCTCTCTGTTTTGTTCTTTATCCAATCAAAAGATTTCCCTGCTTTGCTTTCTCCCACCCACTTAATCTACCACCAATGGATTTCATGTAAACTTCCTTAATTCTCCTTTGATTTTAATGTATAAAATAAGCTGCAAAATTGCTATTCTCTAGAGCATTTTCTCAATCCGTTGAGATTTTGCTTCCTGGAAATTGTCATAAGTTTGGCTCAAACAAACTCATCAAAATTCTCTACAGGCTTGGACATTTCTTACATCAACAGTAGTTAGGCAATTGAGTTTGGATTAAATTTTCAGTCACTTTGAAAATGTAATTAGAGTTGCCAGTATACTTGAAATGGAAGGGAGCAGCAAGGAGAGGTTGAGAAGTCGCAATGTTCTTCAACCCTTTAGAGACACCTGGAACTTTAAAATTATCAATACAGAATACCCCTTTATTGTAATTTTTCAGATGATTAATGTGCTGCGAGGGATAAGATGCACTGGAATAGAGAATTGTACCAATTCAGGGTCTCAAATGTGTTGAGACAGTTAAAGTGTAAAATGGCAGTGTTGATTCTGGGAGCAATATTTCACACGCAGTTAGTGTAAGTGATAAGTGTAATCACTTATCAGAATAGATAACATCCATGAAACCCAAGGAAAATCGGGGTTCTTGACTGACTAGGAGAGAACCCCACCTAGGAAAGACTGATGGGCTCTGAGAAATCCCGGGAACAGGACCTGGGAGGTTTCTCTCCCGTCTCAAACCCCTAAACCACAGCATTGACACAATCACTACATGTTCAATGACTTATGTACAAATAATATAAGCAACTGTGGCTTGTGTGTGAACTTCTGATTGAATGCAACACAGTGATAAAAAGAAGTTAGTCACTGCATTGCTCTTGGTTAGAGAACATGCTGGCATACACAAACTCTGTCATTAGAAAAGATTATACTGGTTGATAGAGGAAACAAAGAGGCTTTTGGAATGTTTCTAATATTGTTTATTGCTTTGGGTACTGGTTACACCGGTGTGTTCAGTTTTTAAAAATTAATAAAGATGTACACATATGCGTTTGAACTCTTCCGTATGTATTTTGTACTTTAATATTTGTATTAAAAATAAAAAACTGACGAACCGCTGCTTCTTTTCAAGGTGTGTATCGGGGTGTGGCTAGATAATTCTTTTCAATGGGAAAATAAATGTCTCTGTTGAACTCTTCCACTTACAGAGCTTGGGAGGAGGAAAATGGGGGTCGGGTGAGGATTGAAGAAAGACAGAAATTGTAAAGTCTGTCAGTTCTTCAGTCTGCACAGGGGTGAGCCCCTGAGGAGATGCTTTTTCTTTAGCAAAGTGACAAATGTATTTTGAATATGCAGTGGTGGACCTCAACCTGAGGAAGATGGGGAGAGCTAATTGCTCTGCCCTGTAAATGTGAAGGGAATCAAATTTCAGGAAGAGCTAAAGGTGAAAGGATCTACAGAATCAGGGAATAAGAGGGGATACCTGAGGGAGAGGATTGATTAAGCTGTGTGATGGCAGATTGAAGCCTGGGAAAAAGACAGCCAGAAAAAAAATGGGATGCATTCTACAGATGCAGTGGTAGAATGACTTTGAAGAAAAGGGGTATCTAATACTTAATTTCAAGTTGTTTATATGGCTGTAATGAAATCTCACTCCATTGCTCCAAATCCCCAGTAACATCTGCTACTCTAGCTCCCCTGCTACCCACCTGCTGTATACTATTACAAACAAGCTAGGTGGAAGGGTAATGTAACTTACTAACCCAGAGAGAGAGTGTGTGGGTTGATTGGGTTATTTTAATTGGGTTGTTGCAGAACATGGAATTGAATTTTCTTTTAACAATGATACATGCCTGCAACTTAGTGATTTGGGGCCAGTCTCTCCGATTGTAAAATGGAAAAGTGTAAAAACTGACTTGAAGCCCTCATGAGAGAGCTAATTCTGACACATAGATGATTATCTATTTTCGTCTTCAAGTGTAAATGACCAGTGTCTCACTGGCAGCTGTGATGTGGGACAAAGAGTACTATAACTTGAAGTCAGAAGATCAGCTACATTTCTTGGAAAAGCTACTTAGTCTCTGTAAGCTTGTTTCCTCCTGGATAAAATGGAGGGAAATGACTCCCATGTAGAGACACACTGAGACCTAAATGGAAAAATGTATTTGAAGTAAGTCCTTTAGAAGATGACGTATAGTGAATAATAAATATTAACACCTTTCCTTCTTTCACTTATATAATATTGCATGTAGATGTATTTTGTAAATTGCAAAGCCACAAAAAATTGTTAGTAAAATTAGTGACAAGTAAAACTTGTTAATTATTTAAAAAGCACATCCTTCATAAGAGCAAATTTTCAGAAGTGGAAATAGTATTGTTGTGCAGTAAATTAAACTAATGGTTTTGGTGCAGTGATTTTCAACGGAGATTGATTTTGCCTCCCTCAACCCCTGGGACATTTGGCAAGGTCTGGAGATATTTTTGATTGTCACAAATAGGAAACTGCTACTGGCATGTAGTGAGTGGAAGCCAGGGATGCTGCTAAATATCCTACAATGCACAGGACAGTCTCCTACAATAAAGAACTATGTAGCTCAAAATGTCAATAGCACTGTTGTAGAAAAACTGGTAGTAAGGCGAGTTAGTCTGGTTAGTCTTGGTTTCCAACTTTGCTGATGCTTAGACACATATTAACATTCCTTAACTTTAAAGTATTCCTTAGTCTGTGAACTCTCATAAAAAAAAAAAAGGGAAAATTTCCTTCTAAAGTGACCCCTATGATTATATGCTCAAGCCTATAAATCATGCACCTGTAATATTAGTACAAAGCTTGTGTTCAGCCCCAGAAAAGTCTAGAAAACACTGTCACCTCCCATTCTTCTCCACACCCCACTGAAAGACATATATTTTATAAAATGTTACCATTTTTGAAACCTGTACAGTCTTGCTTATCGCAAGCAATACTTAGTAAACAAAATTCCATTGTACTCAACTCATTTCATGATTCAACATTGTGGATGGAGCTCTTTCTGGTAGACAAGGTGATGGCTTCAGAGTAAGGTCCCCCCTTCATACCAATCTTAAATCTTAATTTCAGAGATCAGAATGAGAGAACTCAGAGCTAGAAAAAAAATTTGTTCAGAAACATTTCTGTTATTGTGCCATATGAATCTAACAGCTATGAATCTAACAGAAGGTGTAACCTGGAGTAACTGAGCTATTGGTATGGCTCTGTTCAGCTTCTTCATCTCCCATTGTCCATGCCACAACTGCTGCCATCCTCCCACGGGCTCCCGTGATAGGGCTTGGATGTCCAACAGTAAGTTCAGAGCTGGGTCAGGGGCAGAGAGGACGGGAAAATGGGATGGAACAAGCAACACAGAGTAGTTCTAGAGTTCAGTAATAATGATCCTACAATTTACTCCATGTTTTCACAACACATTATTCATTTGATCTTTTTAACAACCCAATGATGTAGGCAAGATAAGTAATTTTATCCATAGCTTGTGTCTTATGTGCCATTGAGTGGGTACTGACTCTTGGCCACCCCATAAAGGAGTGATGTCCACAATGTCCCATGCTCAACAGCCCTGCTCAGCTCCAGTAGACTCGTGCCTATGGCTTCTTTTATGAAGTCAGTCCATCTCACATTTGGCCTTCCTCTTTTCCTGCTGCCTTTTATTTTTCCCAGCATTATTGTCTTTTCCAAAGAACCCTGCCTTCTCATGACATGCCCGAAGTAAGACAGCTTCCTTTTTGTCACTTTGGCCTCCAGCCATGCTTCCCTAGTTTATAGATGAAAACAACAATACCAGACCTATAAAGTTTGAGTGCCTTGCTCTAAATCATGCTGCTGTTCAGTGTCTAGGATTCAGATTTCCCATCTCTTACTCTAGAGTTCTGCACACTACAACATACAAAAATATAAAGCTTACCTTATGATCCTTTCCTTCGAGTTCTCTTGATTTGCTTTGCTTATCTCAGTTGCAGGAGAACTGGAGATACCAACCTGGCATAGTGGGGTCTGCAAACTGCAGAAAAGGGACAGAAATCCTTCCCCAGAATAAAGGGATCTTAACTCACTGGTATTCTCCAAACCAAAAAGGACTAGCTCTACAAAAATCTTTGGGAAAATCATTCATTTCCCCAAATGTCATTTTCATACCATAATCAATCATTCTGGAAGGATTTTTTTTTAAATTAGCCTTTAAATAAAATAATGAATAATTTAGTTCTTGCCTAATTTTACCCTGTTACTCTAATTTAAACCATATTACTGTGATTTAATGTGCCTTTCTTCAAGATAATTATTTTAAACATTTGAAGACAGCTTGTTCCAAGTTAGCAATGTCACGACCTGAATGCATATATTTATTCCCTTCATTAGCTCTCTTAGCTATTCATTCTCCCTTGAAAGGATCTTTCAGTTCCTTAACTTCCTCTTACTTGAATACTCAGTGTAATTGTTTTCATACACAGCATACAGGTCTTTTTTTCTTTCTGGGAATGTGGAGCCACACTTGTTCCAGTTATAGGAAATTGTATTAATGAAGGTTTTGTGTGGGTATTTACGACTGTAATTTTAGTTTTATTTTTGTTTGTTTTCAGAGGAGTCAAAAATTTCATAATGAACTCATAGTACTATTTAAAGTCAGGAATTTTTAAATATAGAGCTACAAAATTATAGGTTATCTTTATAACTATGAAGAACAAAACCAGAAATGCAGTGTTCCTGCAGCAGTATAGAGTACCAAACTTAATATATATTGTCTAACTTCTACAAATACAACTCAAAGTTACACTGTTATTCCTTTCTTCGACTGCATTTTGCAGATTCATACCTTCAAAGACATAGCAAAACTCTGAGTGATTCATTAACTTCCTCCATAGTGAGACAGACTTCAGCTGGGAAAAGAAAAACACAGAACTATTCTGTTCTGGTCTCATCTATTTCTAGGAGAAAACGGGGAGACAGTTCTTTTAGGAATCACTATGAACTTACAAAAATTCAGCACGGATCAAGAAGGGCGAGAATGTCATGGGATGAAAATGATTTCCTTCAGCTCACCAGCTCTCCAGCATTTCAATCCTGGTCTATCTCTGAACTACACAATAATAACTTCTCTTTTTATAACTGAATGTTTTTTTTCCCCTTATTTTCAACCCATTTTTTTAAGACACAAATTTTTTAAAATTTTAAGCTAAAATTTTATTGTTGCTGACAAATGACTGCTTCAGTGAAAAATAAGTTTATTGGGACCACATAAATCAAACCAAGAATCAGCCTCTCTCTCTCTCTCTCTCTCTCTCTCTCTCTCTCTCTCTCTCACACACACACACACACAGACACACACACATGGGGGTGTGTGGGGGAGAGAGAGAGAGAGAGATATTACTCACATATAACATGTACATGTAAAGTTTAACAAATAGTTTCTTAAAAAACCATGCCAGTGCACTGATCATGTAGGTCACAAGACAGAAAATTTCTAGCGTAGTAACAATCTATCCGTGTAGTCCTTCCTACTCCCAACCCCTGCCTCTCCGTTAGTGGTCACCCTTTATCCCAACTTCTATGCTAATAATTTCCTGCTTTCCTTCATATTTTACCATATTACACTCATCCACAAATAATATGTTTAGTTTTGCCTGTTTTTAAATTTTTAAGTTGAATAATATATTTTGTTTTTGCTTTTTTTCTTAATTTATTTATAAGATGCATCCACATTGTCTGCAGTTGTAATTCATCCAATTTTGTTGCTGTGTAAGATTCTACTTTATAAAAATGCCACAGTTTTGCATTGTATATATACACAATGGAATACTATTATGCCATAAGAAAAGATGAAATACTGCCTGCCATTTGTGACAACATAGATGGATCTTGAGATTGTTATGCTAAGTGAAGTAAGTCAGACAGAAAGTGAAGAACCATATGACTTTACTCATATGTGAGATATAAAACTGAAAGCAACAAAGGAACAAGAAAAACAAATAAAGAAACAAAAACTCATAGACAACAGTTTAGTGGTTACCAGAGGGTAAGGGGGCATGGGGGATGGTAGAAGAGGATAAAGGGGGTCAAATATATGGTGATGGAAGGGGAACTGACTCTGGATGGTGAACACATAATGCAATGTATAGATGAGGTATTAAACCTATGTAGTGTTGTTGACCATTGTCACCCCAATAAATTTTAATTTAAAAAAATGCCACAGTTTATCCTTTCTGACAATGATGACCATTTGGGTTGTTTTCCATTTTTGGTAATTGTATCAACAACACTGCTGTGAACGTTCTTGTACATGCATCTAGGAAATAGTTAGGAGTGAATTTTCTGAATCAGAAAGTAGGTATATATTGAGCATTAACATGTAGTGTTAAATCATCCCCCAAAAGTCATTGTACAAATTTAAACACTGATTCATTTTACATCTGAGTTTTTGTAGTTCCACATTCTTGCCAGCTCTTGGTATTGTGATGCGAGGGGCCTGAGAGAAGAATCAGAATGTACTTTTCTGGGAGTAAATATTATTTACCTCCCTCTCCATTGTTCTTTTGCATATAATGCCTGATTTTTTTTAACTGTGCGTTAACACAGTGCCTGATTTAATATTAAGAACTCAAAGAAGCAAAATGTGAGCTATGGTTGAAAATAAAAGCAATAAGAGTCAATAAAAACAAACCCAGCAATGGTCCAGATGTTGGGCTTATCAGGCAAGGATTTTAAAATAATGAATAGGTTAAAGGATATAGTGGGTGAAAATATGGATACTGCATAAAGAGATGGGCAATATTCACCGGGAGCTGAAAATTACAAAAAAAGAAACAAATAGAAAGGTTAGAAATAAACTCATAACAGATGTGAGAATCATTTAATGGACTTTTCAGACTGGACATAGCAGAGAAAAAAAATCAGTGAACTTGTAGACAAGTCAATTAAAATGATCCAAATTAAACTAAAGGGGGGGGTGGGTAAAAGCAGGTTAAAGATAGAGAATATGAGTTCTTTGGTTCAATAACAATAATGGCCTAACATTGTATATGTAATTAGAATCCCAGAAGGAGAGCAAACAGAGTGGAGCATAAGAAAAATTTGAAGAAATAATGGTTGAAAAATTCCAATTGATTAATGATATCAACCCACAGAGTCAAGAATCTGAGTGGACCTCAAGTAGGATAAACAGAAAGAAAACTGCTCCAAGACACATCAGAGTCAAACTACTAAAAACCAAAGACAAAGAGCAGATCTTAAGAACTTCCAGAGAGGGGAAAAATTACTTTCAGGAAAATAATAATGATGGCTGAATTTTCCCAGAAACAATAAAGAAAGAAAACACTAGAACCATATTTTCAAAGTTTTGAAAGGGGAAAAAAAACTATCAAGCTAAAATTCTACATCCAGTGAAAATATCCTTCAAAAATGAAGGCAAGGTAAAGACATTTTCAAACAGAGTAAAGCTGAGAGAATTCATTGCCAACAGACTGTCATTGCAGGAAATGCTAACAAAAGATTTTTTAGACCGAAGGAAATGATACCAAGTAGAAGGAAGGATCTGCAGGTAAAATGCAGAGCACCAAAAAGTGTCAATATGTGGCTTTAGACCAACACAGCATAAAAGCTTGGCTTTGATACCCAACTCATAGTCACTGATACTTTGCCCTAAGGGAAGTGGTATGGGTAGTGGGGACTTTTCCTGCTAGAGTGTGAGCTCTCCAGCTGTGATAAAGAGTTGGCCACCATTTCTAGCTCTCATGTGACGTTTGTGAAAACATAACTCCTACAGACACTGTTCTTAGGGGCTTTTTCTTTCTTTCCTCTGGATTATGCAGTTCTTTAGTAAAAATCATTTTATATTGAAACATGTCACTACCTGCCAACAGTGTAGCAGGAGCTTTAGAATCTGAATAGATGTGTGTGGCGGGGGGGAAAGAACAGTGTGGTGGGGCTGAGTGTGCATAAGCAGAGAGGTGGCGTACGTTCCTCTGACTAGCTTACAACGAGCTCATTTGCAGAAGGAAGATGGCTGACTGCCTCTCTGGTGTTTTAGTCCAAGAGAGCTCCTCAATATCTGGGCAGGCAGTTGAGGTGAATCAAACCTTTTCCTGTCTTTATTCCTGTTATACCTGCTGCTTTAGTTTAGAATTCACAGTATATATGTGTGTGTGTGTGTGTGTATGTCTGTGTGTGTGTGTGTATCTCCAAAATGTGTCCTTCAGCCCACCCCTAGAGATAGAATAGTGGAATTATCTTTCAATTTTGCAAACCGTCTTTTTTCCCTCCTTTATTTTTTCCAGTTCTTGTCCTTTTGTGTATCTTCTCAGGTATTTTAATGGGAAAATTAGAGAAGTCATATCAGATAAGTCTAGTCTGTTTCCTTTACAACTTCTTCTTATTTAAATTTTCATATATATAAGAAATTTGAAAGAATTCTACACGGAATGCCCATATACCCCCCCCCCCTCCGATCTAGATTCTACCTGAAGTATTGCTTTTGCTTATTAATGATAAATTTTAGTTTTTGGACACACATTACAATAGATTGTCGTTTAATTCAAGCAGATTGTTATTATGCACATTCTCAGGACCTATGAGCATTTTACATCGGCTTTAAAATATTAATAATAAAAAATAATTAACCAGAGAAATAAAAACTGGAGTGTATATATAATTGGATGATAAATGATGTCTGCATTATATTAACAAATGGAGAATTGAAGCAGTCATTTTAACTACTGATAATTTAAAATTTTTCTGTGAGAGTTAGTTGAATAAAGTTTTATAACTACCTACCTCATTCCATAGATAAAATTGGTTGACTTAAGGGAAAGGAGAAATAAGCAACCTTGGGCCCATTGTGTCCCAAGTAAAAATTTACCTAAAATATAAATCAATCTTACAATTCAAGAGATCTCCTCTTATAGATAATTTTTAAAGGATATTATATAGTCATATAATCTCATGCCAGATGATGAGGGCAAAAATGAGAAAATTCCTCTTGGCTTTGTGATTCATTACCTTCCAGTATTTTTATGATTTGGGAAAAGATAACAGCAGCGCAGCAAGTGGGAGACTTCTTAGGAAGACAAAGGATGACCTCAAAGTCCTTTAAAAAAAGTGCTTAAACTCCAATCTTCTTTAAAAGGGTGTTTATTTTATGAAAAACCTTGGTTGTAATATTCCTCCACTTTACATGCGCCCCTCCTCCCGCCTCCCCCCCCCCCCCCCCCCGCTGCCCTGTAATACAGCATTTTAAACACGCCAGCCAAGGGACCATAAAGCAATCTGACTCTTACATAACAATTCCCTGCCTATTATTACTATTTTTTTAAATTGCATTTCCTTGGCACACATTACAAAGAAGTTTTCCTACAGATCAAAACCTAAAGCTTGGGCTGCACCAATGTTCATTTCAATTTGAATCACCACCCACCTGGGCCTGACTCAGGCTGGCACTCAAAAGGGGAAAATCCTGCCTAAGTGCATTACAGCCTCTGGATCTGTCCCCCGCTCAGGTGCACAGAACCAGATGAACTGGGAGAGGTGACAAGGTAAATTTCACTGGAGATGAATTCTGGGAAGCAGGAAGGTATAAGGTAGCCCAAGCATTTGGCAAGGAGTAAGTAATTACTTTTCACGGGAACAGTTTGAGAAAGAACAAGGTTGCTCGTGATCCCGAATTGGTGACAGAGCTTGCTGAAGCTTTTTAACTAGAAATGCTTTCAAGCCAAGAATTTTCCTTCTGGAGAAGCTTAAGACCTGAAAACCAGCCATCTTTTGCTATTATGAAACTTCACAATATATAAAATTTTAAAAGGAAGACTCATGTTCAAGAACTTACTTAAAATAAAAAGAAGCTAGACTCGATCTGCTTTTTGCTTCTAGAGATCCCTTTCAACTCTTTTCACGCTAAAGGTAGAATCCTTTTTCAAATTAACTTTCAGGAAAAGGAAGCATGGTTTTATTAGACAATTATTATTCTTTCCTTTTACCCATTGACCAGATTTTGCCAGGTGAGGAAAAGTGTTAGTTGGCTGAATCCTTCTAACTTTAAATACCTTTAGCTCTCTTAAGCCTCCAGGATATTGCTTTTTATGGACAGACATTAATCACTGCTACCCAAGGGCCAAGCAATGTGGTGGGTCTCCTGCAAAGTTGGTGAGGAGGAGGTGTTGCATGCCTTATCTGAACTTAGTCAAAAGCCCAGAAGCCTGGGAGACCATGTTGGCTGCTTTTGGAGGTTGTATTGATGTGACTGGAGAACCATGATAGTGTTTCCAGCTGCTCCATTTAGTGGCTGGATAGATTGGGATAAGTTACTTAATCGGTAAGGCCCATTTCTTCATCTGTAAAATGGGGCTAATAGCAATGCCTACATCATCGCACTATTTTGAGGATTAAATGATACAGAGAGAGCACAAAGTAAATGTTAAACATACATTAGCCATTACTATCAGATGTCAGTGTGTGCGACTCATGTAACTGCACTAAGACCAATTTTTATTTGTGTCCGTGGGATTTCACTGTCAGCTTTACTCAAAAATATCATATTTTTAAATGTCTTTCATGATTGTGAAAAGATCATAAAAAAGAAATTGTGAACTGATAGCCAAGGCAGAGGGAGAATAGGGGTCCCCTGAAATTGGTGTTGGTGAGGAGGAGCTGTTGCATGAAATTGTTGATCCCAATGTCCTTCCCAGTTCTTATCACTATTGAAAGCTACTTTTTTCTTGGATAAAGAGAAAACACTCTTAGAAGCCTCTCTGGAACAAACTCTGTGTGTGTGTGTGTGTGTGTGTGTGTGTGTGTATTTAAGTTCCTCAATAAATACATTAAATTCTGCTTTGGGAATACATGTCATACAGAGAGAAATCAGTAGAAGGAAACACTTGGATTTAAAAAATGTCATAGGGACTTCATTAACGCGTGGCTACTTGTCCCATTTATAGTTATAAAGAGACCCCCTGAAATTACCCCAAAAGGTGACCCAAATAGGCTCAATGTGAAGATGCTTTTAATATGCCTCTAGTTCAGTTTCAAATAAATTCACAATAAGTGAAATTAAAAAATTCAGTTTCTGTCTCCAGAGGATGGTTTTATTGCTTTTAAATCAATTTTGTTAAGTACATTTTCAAAGTAGAGGCTTCCATACCTAATGTTATTAAATAAAATTATTGGAAATTAAAAAAATGAGTTTCGTTGAAAGATATTCAGATTTTTGAAGATTTTAGTTTTTTCTTTCATAATTTCTTTTTTCTAAGAGAGAAATGTAGAGTGACATCTGAAACATGGTGGTGTGTAGGATCTATAATTCAACAGAGGATTCCCTGTACAACACATAAACATTTCTGAGAGATCCCTCCCCAAGCTATCAGTAGGCCCCAGAAGAAACTGAAACAGTAACTGTTGGGTCACAAAGCAGAATATCTACGGGCCTGAGAACTGGAGAGATAGTTGCTGAGTGGCAGATGCACACTGAGGCTAATCCCAGTGACGGGGGTGGAGATACCAAAGCGAGGCAGCTGAGGTCTGGCACTCTCCATTACTGGGAGAAGAACAAAGCCACAAACACACCACCAGCCTCCCCTAGCTCACCCCGCCCCCACAATGGCTGCTGACCCCAGCAGGGACACCTGGGACAGACACCTCAGGCAGTACAACATTGTCTCTGGCTGCAGGGACAGCACTGGGATTTCAGGGGCTCAGAACCCCATGGCCCACCACATTCTCCCACAGGGGTGGTGCCCTGAGATTGAGGTGATCTGATCACACAGGAGATGCCCACCTCCCCAGGGAATACAAGGTATTTTTCACCACCCAGCAGAGATCCAAGAAGCTGGAGCAGTGCAAAAGGAAATAAAACACTTGTGCACCAGTGCCAACTACTAGAAAACAAAAGAAAGATCTCTTATCAACCTGCTACAGAGTTCACTACCATAAATGCCTAGGCAGAGAAATAATCGATTAAATACCATAAACAACCAAGGTATAAGGCAGCTCAGAAAGAAAATGAAAAATCTCCAGAAAATAAACTTAAAGACGTGGAAATATGTGACTTAAATGACAGAGAATTCAAGACTGCAGTTCTCAAACAAATTCAATGAGATGCAAGAAAACTCAGATAGGGAGTTTAATGAACTCAGAAATAAAATCAATGAACAAAATGAACACCTTACCAAAAAGACTGAAAATTTTTAAAAGAACCAAATAGAATTTCTGGAGCTGAAGAACTTGATAAAAAAGATGAAGAATGAAATAGCAAGCTTTGGAAACAGAGCTGGCCAGATGGAGGAAAGAATTAGTGATATCAAATATAGAAATCTGGAAATGATGCAGATGAAAGGAAAGAGAGACTTGAGAGTAGAAACAAATGAAAGAACTTAACAAGAACTATCTGATTCCATCAGAAAGAGCAACATAAAAATAATGGGTATACCAGAAGAGTGGGAGAAAGGATCAGAGAGCCTATTCAGACAAATAGTCAATGAGAACTTCACAAACCTATGGAAAGAACTGGATCCTCGAATCCAATAAGCAAACAGATACCTAATTATCTCAATCCAAAAAGTCCTTCTCTAAGGCACATTATAGTAAAACTGTCAAGAATTAATGACAAAGAAAGAATTCTCAAGGCAGCCAGGGAAAAGAAGGTGGTAATCTACAAAGGAAAGCCTATTAGATTATCATCAAAATTTTCAGCATAAACTCTACAAGCTAGGAGGAAGTGCAATCAAATATTCAAACTATTGAAAGAGAGAAATTACCAGCCAAGAATAATATATCTGGCAGTCATCCTTTAGATATGAAGGAGTAGGAGTAATAAAGACCTTTCCAGACATAGAGAAGCTCATGAAATTTTCTACCACAAGGCCTGAATTACAGGAAATATTGAAGGGGTTTATTTTATCTGGAAAAAAAAAAAAGATAAAAGGAAATGGCCCTATTCAGATTAGGGCACTAGGCACTTAAATATAACATAAAGATTACAGGAGTAAAAACATAAAAAAAACAAAAATGAAAAAGACCATTTTTACTGCAACTTGGAAATGAACTCATAGCATAAGTAGGGATAATTTGTGACAGCAAAAACATAAAAGGGGAGAGGGTAAAAGTCTGAATTTGCAAAAGGAAATGGAGATAAGATGCTTGCAAAAGAAAAAGGAATACTATATATATGAAACTTTCTTTTATGTAAACTTAATGGTTACCACACTCAAAAAAAACTTTCAGAACTAAGACATACAACATGAAAAAAGAGGAAACAGAGGAAAAAATTATAGAATACAACCAAACTAAAATAACAGACAGAAACACGAGGGCAAATAAACAATGGAGAAACTGAGCTACCAGAAAATGAAAGATAAAATGGATATAGGAAATTCTCATATATCAATAATCATCCTAAATGTAAATGGACTGAACTCACCACTAAAAAGGAATAGAGTAGCAGATTGGGTCAAAAAACAAAACCCAACCATATGCTGCCTTCAGGAGACAAATCTCAGCTACAAGGACAAATATAGACTCAAAGTGAAAGGGTGGAAAACTATACTCCAAGCAAATGGCATCCAGAGAAAAGTGGGTGTAGCCATATTTATATCTGATGAAATAGATTTCAAGATTTAAAAAAGGTAACGAGAGACAAAAATGGACATTTCATAATGACAAAGGGGATACCACATCAAACATACATAACACTTATCAATACATATGTTTCCGAACACAGAGCACTAAAATACATAAAGCAACTACTAACAGAACTAAAGGGAAAAACTGACAAAAACACAATTATAGTAGGGGACCCAAATATCCCATTGACAGTTATGGATAGACTATCTAAACAGAAAATCAATAAGTAAATATCAGCCTTAAATGATACATTAGACCAAATGGACATAATTTATATTTACAGAGCCTTTTATCCCAGAGCACCAGATTACACATTCTTCTTTAGTGCAAATGAAACATTCTCAAGAATACACCATATATTCGGATATAAAACTTGACTCAACAAATTTAGGAAGACTGAAATAATTCCAAGCATATTCTCCAACCACAATGCTTTGAAGTTGGAGATCAACTGAAGAAAGAAAGCAGGAAAAACCACAAATATGTGAAAATTAAACAACCTGCTACTAAAGAATGCATGGGTCAAAGAAGAAGTAAAAGGAGAAATCAAAAGATAAAAACAAATGAGAATAAAAATACAATATGTCAAAACTATTGGGATGCTGCAAAAGCGGTAAGAGGGAAATTTATATAATTACAGGACTATCTCAAGAAACAAGAAAAATCCCAAATAAACAACATAATATTACATTTTAAAGAACTAGAAAAAGAAGAACAAATGAAGCCCCAAATCAGCAGAAGGTAAGAAATAATAAAAATTAAAGCGGAAATAAATGAAATAAAGAACAAAAAGACAATAGGAAAAATTAATGCAACAAAAAGCTGGTTCTTTGAAAAGATTAATAAAATTGACAAATCCCTGGCTAGACTCACTAAAGTAAAAAGAGAAGAAACACAAATAAACAAAACAGAAATGAAAGAGAAGTTAAGACAGATACCAGAGAAACACAAAGGACCATACAACAATAATATGAAAGACTATATGCCACTAAATTTAATAACCTAGAAAAAAATGGACAAGTTCTTAGAAATATATAACCTTCCTAGACCGAATCATGAACTGGAAAATCTAGATAAACCAATCGACAGTAAGGAAATTGAAACAATCATCCCAAACCTCCCCAAAAGCAAAAGTCCAGGCTTTGCTAGTGAATTCTACCAAACATTCAAAGATGATTTAATACCTGTCCTCCTCTAAATCTTCCAAAAAATTAAGAAGAGGCAATACTTCCTAACCCATTTTATGAGACCATCATTACCCTGATACCAAAATCTGGTAAGGATAACACACAAAAAAGAGAACTACAGACCAATATCTCTGATGAATACAGATGCAAAAATCCTGCACAAAATACTAGCAAATCAAATACAACATTAAAAAGATTATAATCAAGATCAAGTGGAGTTTATTTCAGGGCCACAAACATTGTCTAACATATGCAAATTAATCAATGTGATACACCACATAAACAAAATAAAGGATAAAAAAATTATATGATCGTATTGGTAAATGCAGAAAAACATTTGACAAGATACGACATCCATTTATCATTCAAACCTTTAATAAAATGGGTATAGAAGAAAACTACCTCAAAATAATAAAGGTCACATGTGATAAACCTTCAGCTAATATCATATTTAATGGTGAAAAACTAAAAGCTTTTCCTCTAAGTTGAGGAACAAGACAAGGATGTCCCCTCTCACCACTGTTATTCATCACAGTATTGGAAGTCCTAGTGAGGTAAATCAGACAAAAGAAATAAATAAAAGGCATTCAAATTGGGAATGAAGAAGTCAAACTGTCACTTTTTGCAGATGACATGATTTTTTTATATAGAAAACCCACCAAAAAACTGTTAGAAACAATAAAAAATACAGTAAAGTTACAGGGTACAAAATCAATGTACAAAAATTCATTGCATTCCTATATATTAACAATGAAATTTCAGAAAAAGAAATGAAAAAAACAAACAATTTCCTTTGCAATTGCAATAAGAAGAATGAAATACCTAGGAATAACCTTAACAAAGGATGTGAAGGACCTATACACTGCAAACTTCAAAACGTTATTATGTTATTAAAAGACGTTGAAGAAGACACAAAAAAATTGAAAGATATTCTTTTTCATGGATTGAAAGAATCAACATAGTTAAAATGGCCATATTACCCAAAGCGAAATACAGATTTAATGCAATCCCCATCAAAATCCCAATGGCATTTTTTAAACAAATAGAACAAAAAGTCATCAGATTTGTATGGAATCACCAAAGACCCCGAGTAGCCAAAGTAATCATGAGAAAATAGAACACACTGGAGGTATCAGCTCCCTGACTTCAAATTATACTACAAAGTGACAGTAATCAAAACAGCATGATACTGGCAGAAAAATAGACACAGAGACCAATGGAATAGAATTCAGGAAACAAATGTTTACTGAGCAATACTGGCATTCTGAGGGATAACTGGAAGGAATTAAATCATAAAACAGACATGAAATGAAACTAAAACTGGATATTACATGAAACTAAATGAAAATAAAACTGGATATTATTGCTTTAGAATTAGACGGCCCAGGTTCATAGCCTAGCTCTTCTATTAATTAATAGTATGTACCTTGAGAAAATTACCTAGGTCTCTCAATATCTCATTTGTGAAATGGGGACAATAATAGTACCTACCTTATAATATTGTTCACAGAATTATATTAAATATATACGAAGAGCTTAGAGCCATACTGGCCAAAAATGAGTTCTCAGCTTATATTAAGTTTTAATATTACTCTTCCTTGAGTTATATCATAAGACAGAAGTCAGAAAACCTCTTCACTAAAGAGCCACATAGTAAATATTTTTGGCTTTGGGAGACACATGGTCTCTGTCACAACTACTCAATTCTGCCATGGGGGAAGCAGCCACAGACAATAGGAAGATAAATGAGCATCTCATGATTCAATAAAACTGTATTTGTGGACACTGAAACTTAAATTTCATATAATTTTCACGTATCACAAAATACTATTTTTAAAAATTTATTTCTCAATCATTTTACTATAAAACACCATTGTTAGCTCCCGGGCCATACAAAACTAGGTGGTGGGCTGGATTTGGCCTGTGGCCTATTGTTTGCCAACCTATAGTTCCCCTACCCCCACCACCACCATATGGTTTCCCTTTCTGGCTGTTTCACACCTTGACTCTACCATGCTACTGACAAGCATGCTTCTACTAACTATCAAAGTTTCTCTGCATCCTTTCTTGTTCAGGTCTCCAGCTCCCTGTCTTTGTCTTCCTCCACAGAAAAAAGCCAGAACTCAGTAGTGACCTTTCCATGTCATTATGACACAAGTAAGTGTGTTCCCTCTTTGTCTCAGCCTCTATGCTCCAGACTGAGCTCTATCCTCACCTTTGCAAACTTAAGGGACCAGGGAAAATGGCCACATGCATTGTAGGAGGAAGCGTGTTCTCAGTTTGGGAAATATACACATACAAATGTGATACTAATTGCTGCATAGTAGTCAATTGTTTGAGTCTATCCATTTGTTTAACTTGTCCCTTATTAATGAATATTCTTATTGTATTATTTCCAGGTTTCAGGTATTCACTATTACAAAGAATGTTGTGTTGTCTTATATAATCGTGAAATAACTCTATGAGATGGCAACAATTTAATCCTGTTTTACAGATGAAGCAATAGAGAGAGGCACAGGGAAATGAAATAACTTGCCTATTCTTGTGCAGGTAGTAAGCGGAAAAGGTAGAATTCTAATCCAGAGTGTACATTTTTCACTTCCTTCTGTTGTCTTTTTGCCAAAAGGGGGGAATAAATCAATATTTATTTAACATGTTAAATAAGGTGTTAGAGGAGTGTTGCAGAATGTGCAAACTGGGAGCTTCAGCAGTGTCTGTAATATGCTATTTCCTCAGCTTAGGCCATGGATTCATAGGTGTTTGTTTATTTTTTATGCTTCTTCATTAACATTACTGTGACAGATGACTTTTCATATGTATCATCTCTTGCACAATTAAAACTATAAAAAATCCTGATATTGGTATAAACATATGCAAGTAAAACCTAAAGACATGTTCTTTAGATTGCTTTAAAATTTTTGACATTTCTTTCTGAATGGCTAGGGAAAGGAGGGATTGAAAGGGTGAATCAGGAATCCAGGGAGAGCAAATATCAAGTTTGGTCACACAATGGCCTCCACACCATTTGTTTGTCTGGCACCACTATTCTAGGAACTGGTTCTTTTTCCCCAAAAGTCTTGACGATAGCAGAAGACACTATGACCTCCACTTCCTGGATACAGGTGATTGGACCAAGAGTGATCATCTGAGCCAGGATAGAATTACTATAGTAATTCATGTCCTGACTTCAGTCAATTGGTCTATAAGCAGGCACGTGCCTCAGGCTAAGCAAATCAGTGTCCTTTTCCTACAATTTTTAGAACTGGAATTGGGAAACTATTAAGATTCAAACTCAGTTCTGCTAGTAGACTTTCGGAAAAAAATTCATTTGCATTCAAAGAGAAGGAAGCCAAGGCAGACAGAAAAACAGATGAGTCTCGGGGTGTCTTATCACATTCAAAGCTTGGTTCTGGATGTTCCTGAGGCCCAGCTACACCCCAGACCTGCCAGAAGCTAAGCTGTTTTGTAAGAGTCCACAGTATGCATTTTAGAAGTTACTTTTTAGAAGTACTTTAAAACAAAAAGTTTCTTTCACTTTTTCCTGAGAGTTCTAATTTCTTTAACTCAATTAGCAAGTGGTGTTGTAGGAATTATAAGAAGGATCATAAGGACTGTTTCTGTGATGGTCACTGAAAGTTTAATAAATTATAGATGCAGGATAAGTATTTCTACTGAATAGCCAAAAGACGGTACAGTTAGCAAACCAAGAAACATATTCTGTTAGTCATCATTTAAAAACAGACAAAAGTCGCCAGAGTTGTAAAACTTCCTTTGCTAAACATAAAGAGGAGAAAAATATTTAGAGGCAGAATAGCAATAATAGATCTCAATCAACAGGAATAAGCCATTTAAATTTTTTTTTTTAAACTTCCTTAGTTTTTTTTTTAAGTTTTGTTTTAGTTTAATTTTTTATTAGTTTCAGGTGTACAAAACAATGTAATAGTTAGACATTTCACCCCTCACAAAGTGATAACCCCCCCGCTCCCAATCTATTGCCCCTCTGACATCATATATATCTATTCCTCAGTTTTGTGTAAAATAAAGTAGGCGGGCCAGATAGCTGCCTAACTCCTTACCAGCTCAAAAAGTCTTTATCTCTAAGGTTAAAAACGTCAATAGCAATTCACAAATTTTTTTAAAGTCCTGAACATATGACAAAGATTATTTCATATTGAATATAACTCAAAAGTGGAGGTCTTCACTGACTTAGTTCCAATGATAAAATCAGACTAGGAGCCTCAGAACATTATTGGTTAGTTAACAAGTTTGTGTTGATGACAAATTGTTGCCAGCTATCAGAGGTGACTTGTGAAGTATAAGATATCGCCTGTGCTTTTTATATGCTAAAAATATATAGATATGTTCCATAAATATCCAAGAAAGCAAAATCATCTCCCTATCATTTTATTTCTGTATGGCTTTTGATTTAAAATTGCTGCTCAGCTCAAGGTCCAATTCATATTTATTTTCATTTTAGAGTTTAGCTTATTATTCATTTAACACCAATGGTTCACTTTACTATGATTTTTTTACTGTGATTTAGTATAATATGTATATGTAATTAGAGTAATAATTACAAAACATTTTTGACAAGCATGGAAAATAGCAGTTAATGTTTTCCATCTGCTACATGGTATGTCACCAAAAGAACCATTGATCCTGCAGAATAAGGAAACACCGATGCAAGTATATGACAGAAATCTAAATGTCTAATGAATTAATTTTGATCATCATACATTTTTGTAAATGCTAACATATGTTTAAATTACCCATTATCAAAATTAGTGCCTGAATGTTGTCATTCCAGAGCTTCACTGTGGAAAGTTTTTAAAAATCGTAATTATTTTAATTTATTTGTGTAAAATATATTTTCATTTATTTCTAAATACCTAATTTCTAAAATTAAAGTTAGAGTTCTGAAGTCTCTTCCTTAGAACAGCTTCCGTGGTGCTGCAAAGTCTTTTGTTTGGTAGACTAAAGTTCTCCAAAGAGTCAAAACCAAGAACTCTATCTAATTACGTCAAATTCAGACTACAAATTGTAGAAAGGGAATGCAAAACACTCTCAATTTCAATCTGCAGGCTTGGAAAGCATTACAAATTGTCTGTGTTCTAGGAAGTTACTCTAGCATGGCTCCATGTTGGGACCCATCTGTCTCCACCCCACCCCACCTCATCCTTTCCAGGGATTGTGTTGGAGGAAGAGAGCTCAATCAGGATGACACAGAAAAGTCTAAGAAACTCTTTCTAGGTGAGTCTATTTTACCAACCTGGAACAAAAATTGAGATCAGAAAGTCTTCCCTTAACCAAAACAATTGTTCTAAATGTTATAAATATTGGTAAGATTATTCTGTTGTTTACTGAGCTTTTACTGAGTACATACAAAGTGCCAGCACTGTCCTAAACAACTTAGAGGCAGGCACGCTACTTATCCCATTTAACTTGCCCAACATTACACACCTAAGACATTGCTGAGCACAGGTGCCTGACTATAGAGCTTGTGGCCCTAAGCAGTGCACAATGCTACCTCCAAATGACCAAATGTAGAGGGCTAAATTTATTAGTACAAAGGACACAAACATAACTTTGTGTCTTCTTGTCCTAGGCTACCTTGTCAGGATGTAACTAAACAGCCTTCCCGGACTGAGATTCCTTAACCTTCTATTAAAGTTTACAGACCCTGGCTTCTCACCATTAGTATTGCATGTGTAAATTCCACACAGTGAAAATTTGAAGAAAAAACTAGCACTTAAATCACGTAGCTTTCCCAACTGTAGTACTGGCAGAATAGGTATCCAAGAATCTGCTCTGCTCTCCCCTTACCACACTGCTAAGTCAAGGAAGAACTCCAGGGAGTCTACAGACTCCTGAAAATAGGCAAAGGCCTGAACACATGCACACATGCACATTTTGCTCAAGAGAGGTCGTATGGCTTTTATCAGATATTCACATGCCAAAATATGAAGAACCACTGCATTAAAATCTTTTAAAATGTAAAGTTGTGACTTCCCACATAATTTTACTATATAGGAAGAATGTTAATCCATAAAAGAAAACCTGGCCTGCTTGTTCTATTTCTTGTGGTAAAGTAATAAATTGGTATTTGTTTTTTTTTGACTTTTATTTATTTTTATTTTTTAAATTTGTATTAAATTTATTGCGGTGACATTTGTTAGTAAAATTATATAGGTTTCAAGTGTACATTTCTATAATACATCAGCTGTACAAAGGTCTAACAATTAAGTTCGTGAACTTGTTGCAACAATAATGCGAACCTTTTTTTGATACCAGAGGGATTGTTCATTATGAATTTGTACCCAACAGTTAACCAAGTTTACTATTTGGAAGTGCTGAAGAGGCTGTGTGAAAAGTTAGACGACCTGAACTTTTCACCAACAATTCATGGCTCTTGCATCACGACAATGCACTAGCTCACACGGCACGGTCTGTGAGGGGGTTTTTAGCCAGTAATCAAATAACTGTATTGGCACACCCTCTCTACTCACCTGAGCTGGACCCCAATGACTTATTTCTTTACCCAAAGATAAAGGAAATATTGAAAGGCAGGCATTTTGATGACATTCAGAACACCAAGGGTAATATAAAAGCTCTGATGGCCATCCCAGAAAAAGAGTTCCATAATTGCTTTGAAGGGTGGACTAGGTGCTGGCATCAGTGCATAGCTTCCCAAGGGGAGTACTTTGAAGGTGACCGTAGTGATAGTCAGCAATGAGGTATGTAGCACTTTTTCTAGGATGAGTTTGTGACCTTAATTGTCAGACCTCATATATCATATTGTGTGTTCACCACCCAGTCAGTTCTCCTTCCATCACCATATATTTGACCCCCTTTACTCTCTTCTACCTCCCTTTCCCCCCTTATTCTCTGATAACCACTAAACACATGTCTGTGTCTATGAGTTTTTGTTTGTTTGTTTGTCTTGTTCATTAATAAATTGGTATTGCGATTTATTCTAAAGCAAAGTTAGAGAAAAATTAAAAATATTTGTATTAAGGCTTCCAATGCACACATAATATGACTATGTTAAAAGAAAGAGCAACATTAAATTAACACAGTGGTAATTGTTTCATCAATAACATATGTACTAGATAGAGTCTCTCAGAAATCTTTCCTTCACTCATTCCCAAAGGAAAAAAAACAACAACAAATGACTTTTGTTTGAAATTCCTCCCTTCTTACAAGAGTCATAGTACTGAGTTTATGTATTAGCAATTATCCTTTTTCAGTATCTACATTTGAATTCAAATGCATTGTTACAACAGGATTTAAACACTTAAATTGTGTATTGATAATTTGGTCCGATCACTTGAAATCTTTGATTAAAAGCACTTAATGTGTATTTTATTGTTGAAAAATAGACAATTTTCAGAGATTCAGCTAATAATGACTTGAATCCTCAATATCATGATGCAAAATGGGGCAGAGAGTGTGAGAAAGAAGGGAAAATTGATGTAGAATGATATAAATTAGAGGAAAACTGGAGGTTATCTACGTAAGTATATTTTCCCTTAGTATAAAAACACATTAAAGCAAAGAACTATAATAATCTTTCATTTTACCAGTCATGATTTCTCTTCTTTTATGTAGCAAATGAGCTCACACCATGTTTAGTGTAATAAGGAAATTGCTTTTGAACCATACAATGTGTGCTTTCACTGATTTTTGTGTTACAAAGAGTCAGGTATTTAATCTGTTCTAAGAGTTAACGGATATAAGGATTTCACTTTTCAGGATGCAGGAAACAAAACAGAGCATATATATTCCTGATATAGCATCAGTGTACAATTGAAATGCTTGAATCTAGGCCTGTCAATACACTCCAGTGAGTTGAATAATATTCATGTGGTATCCAGTAATTGTTGGGTTTGCTTTTGTAAATGTGATTTAATTTTAATGGATGGCAGAGAAAAAGAAAGGCACTCTATGGCAGTCTATACAAGGAATATTTTTCCTGAATGGCACTATAATATTTGGTCTCATGTAATATTTGTAGAGGAGCCACATAGGAAGAGATAGAATTATACATAGTTAGGGTATATCCTTTAAGACATCATTAGTAATCTTGTCTTGGACACTTATTCCAGATGTCCAGAAACATTGTTAGGGAATTAAAATGACATTGATGAACAATCTGAGATTTTTCTTTTTCTTTACTGTTAGACCCACAATACCAAGCTCATAGATTTTAAGCTTCAGGTAGAGCAAAGCCAAGTGATTAGCAAATTAAGTAAGTGTCACTATCATAGCAAACATGTACAGTAGAAATATCAGTCTTAATCCAAAACCAAATGCAAAGAAGAGAGAGAGAGAGAGAGAGAGAGAGAGAGAGAGAGAGAGAGAGAGAGAGAGAGAGAGAGAGAGGAATCTACAAACAAAAGTGGTTGATAGGAAAAACATGCAGAACATCAACAGGCAATCTTGGGCCAAGATTGGATTGAGACTCATGATAAAGCAGCCAAATAATTTCTTTTAACCTTGTTGTAGAAACAGATATTAGAATTAGGGCTCTCCTGACTTAAGAAAATGCAATCACTCGCCTTCTTTTAAGAATTTAAGCCCCGTAGGGATTCACCGTCTTTGAATACATGTTCTATTGTCAATGGAAATCATAGCAGAAATAAACTTGTCCTTCTCACAATCCCCGAACTAGATTTTATTTATGGATAAAACCACCATTCTCTCTGATGGTGGTTTTGCATTCTTAATCACCTCCAGAAATCATATTTCTCTTAAATAGGCATCCTAATAAAAGTGTGTCAACACATTGACATAAACACACACCTTACTCTTCCTTAGCTTTTCATTCAGCCTCTGATCCAACAAATTTGAAATCATTTCTTTAAAGCTTCCTTTTATTACATCGTCCATAGTA
Source organism: Rhinolophus ferrumequinum (assembly GCF_004115265.2). Classification (NCBI taxonomy): domain Eukaryota; kingdom Metazoa; phylum Chordata; class Mammalia; order Chiroptera; family Rhinolophidae; genus Rhinolophus; species Rhinolophus ferrumequinum. The sequence goes on along the minus strand of NC_046288.1, from coordinate 22,077 downwards.
ACAAGACATCAGATATTCTTTCCTTTGTAACTTTCAGCAAATTTAATGGCATTATGTGTGAACTTCTGTTAAGGTTGGTTCACAAAAATGGAAAAGGTGTTGTAACTATAATACTTTAAATAAGAAGGTACTATAAAATTTCCAGATTATTAATCAAGTCAAATATTTTAATTCTCAAATTATTATTATTATTTAAAACAAAAGTATGTTTTTCCCAAAGTTATTGGCAAGTTAATTGGAATTGTCCCAGCTATTTAATGATAATGCAGTGCAAAAATAAAATCAAGACCACACTTTTCTACCTCCCCTCTTAACCCAAATCTCTAGAAATGACAGGAAAAAAAATTAAAATCAATAACAGTGCTTGAAAACATTGGTGAACAAAAACTTTTGAGAAAGCCTTAAGAAACAGAAAGTAGATATACCTGGCTGAGGAAAAAGCCACAGCAGAAACACATAGGAAAAGGACTGCTGTGAAACTTGGATGCTCTGCAGGTTTCTAAGCTCAGAGAACATGGATACTAGATGGACTGGTCCCTTTCCTCCAGCTCCAAGGACTCTCTCCCCCATTTTGTCAAAGAGCAGGCAGCTGAGGCATTTGCTCTGGATTGGAGAAGAGAGTGTAGGCAGTTAAGCTGGAGAGACAGGGCAATGCCCTTTGTGAATGGTGTCACCCAGCACTCCTCATCCAGTAACACATCACATTCCTCCACCCCAATTTTGGAGACAAACCTCAGGCAAATAAAACACCCGATCCAAGGATTGCCAAATACGTGAGGAAAGCCAGCATCATAAAAGATGTGGTAAATTTCATTAACAGAACTAATAGCTGAGAAAAAAATGCTTAATAGAGCAAACAAAATGAGGCTTTAATAAAAATGAAATTAATATCCTTAGAAGGACATCATAACTATATAAAAAAAAGAACAGGTAGGTATTACAACAAAGCAATTTTAGGTCCTAGAAATAAAAAAATATTACTATTAAAATAAAACTCAATACACAGGCAGAGTGATAGGATGGACACAATTGAAGAGCATGTTAATAAGCTGGAAAATCACACTGACAACCTTACCCTAAATTCAGTGCAACAGAATGAATGGTTGTGAAGATGAAATAAAAATTAAGGCTTGAGAGAAAGTCCCAGAAAGTCTTACATCCATCAGGTGGGAATTCCAAAAAGAAAAGAGAGAAAAGAGGACTGAGATAAATAAATAAATAAATAAAAGTAATGATAACAGAAGATTTCCAAGAACATCAAGACATGTCTTCAGGGTGGATGGGTGGCTCAGTTGGTTAGAGAGCGAGCTCTGGAAAGCAGGGTGGCCTGTTGGATTCCCACATGGGCCAGCAATCTGCGCCCTCCGCAACTAGAATAAAGTCAGTGAGCTGCCGCTCAGCTCCCAGGTGGCCAGATGGCTCAATTGGTTGGAGCACCGGCTCTCAACCACAAGGTTGCCAGTTTGGCTCCCGCAAGGGATGGTGGGTTGTGCCCTGTGCAACTAACAACTGCAACTGGATCTGGAGCTGAGCTGCGCCCTCCATGACTGAGATTGAAAGGACAACAACTTGACTTGGAAAAGTCCCGAAAGTACACATTGTTCCCCTCAAAAAATCCTGTTCCCTTTCCCCGATAAAATCTTAAAAAAAAGAAAAAAAAGACATGTCTTCAGATTTAAAGGGACTACTGAAAATTGAGCAAGATGTAAAACAATCATAGATATGTTCACATCAAATATTAGAGAAGAAATATACCATATTTCCCTGAAAATAAGACATAACTGGAAAATAAGCCCTATCATGATTTTTCAGGATGTCGTAATATAAGTCCTACCCCCAAAATAAGCCCCAGTTAAGATCGTCAGCCAGACAGACACATTAAGTAGATCCATTGCAACACACGACAGACATATTGAATTACAAAATAATATTAATATATAATTAAATATAAATAAATAATATCATTGACATTAACTCTTAAAATAAATGATAATATAAATTATAATTAAGTATTTGTAAATATCCAAGGGGGCGCCTTTAGATGAGAGGTAAACGCCTATGTAAATAGATGAACTAGAGACTTATTGCCGATTGACCAATCGGAGTACAGACACAACGCAGGAATAACGAGCGCACTTGATAACGAACTGACATGGTTATGTCTAACATAAAACTTCGTAATTCAATATGTCGTATGTTGTAACGAACATACTTAATGCACTCGTGTGAAATAAAGAAACGTTTTCTGAATTTTGGTGCCTGCAATTTTTTTGTCACTTTTGTATGGACCATCATTCTTAACTGTCATTATTTTTGTTGCCACTCCTGTGTTGTAAACTTCAATTAACACTTGATTTAATGGTAGATTTAAAGGGAATAATATTTTGACCCCCAGACAAGATGAGTACAAAAAGAAAGAGCTATTCCATCGAGTACAAGAAAGGAATCGTGGAGGACTCCCGAGGCAAGAATCTTATGGCTTTCTACAAAGAGAAGCAGTTGGATCTCCGAATGGTCTGAAAATGGCGAGCAGAGTGCAATAACCTCAGTCAACAGGTGAACAAGGGAAATGCTAAGAAGCGTAAGTGTGGATCAGTTCGGCAACCATTATTTCCTGAACCGGAAGACATCATCTGTGAATGGATTGCTGACAGGAGAACAAAGGCTTTGGTTGTGCGCCGTGCTGATATTCAAGCATTAGCCCTTGCAATGGCACCACAGTTAGAAATATCCCCAGAAGAATTCAAAGCATCACAGCACTGGCTGGATGGCTTCCTTCAGCGATATGAACTGTCTCTAAGATCGACAACACTGTTCAAGCTGGAAGATACTGAAGTTATTAAACATGCACTTGCATCCAAATCCTTCATTGATGGCATTGACTTTTCTAAATCCCAACTCTCCAACATGATTGGTATGGATGAAACTGCAGTGTTGATGGGCCAAGGATCTCAAACGACAATTGATCAGAGGGGTGCCTTGTCAATCTACATTCCCTCCACTGGTTATGAAAGTGCACGTGTTACCTGTATTTTGGCAATTCAGCTGGATGGAAAGAAAGCCTCACTTCTAATCATCACTAAGGGCAAAAAAGATAAGGTTGAATGTGTTTCAGGCATTTATGTTCTTAAAACCGAAAAAGCCTGATGCACACAAGCAGTTATAAGGAAGAGGGTCAATTTAATTCTGACACTTGTTTTGCAAGGTGGCCAAAGAGGTCTGCTAGTCTGGGATTTAGCCAACACTCACCGCACTAAAGACATGAAGAACTTCCTTGCAGAGAGAAGAATAGGTCAAATAATGATTCCCGCAGGAATGACTGCCTATCTCTGGACTCTTGATATTGCAATAAACAAGCCATACATACAAGGACGATTTGTGCCTGGAAATCAATGACTACATTGAAAACAGAATGGAGAGAAACCAGTGTGGAAACTGTGAAGCCTAGCCTGCAAGAGGTCGTGACTTGGGTGAAGAATTCATGGGATAAAATCACTGACAGCTGTTTAGCCAATGCACTACGAGCAGGCTACATGGACAAGAAGTGCTCATTTAAGGAGAGCTCTATTGCTGGACATGAGAGATTGGGGCCAATGGTTCTATAGGAAATGGAGTCGCAAGAAATTCAAGCGGGAATTCAGGGTTTGGAGAGTTATGATGATGCTCCAGATGACATGACTGTATTTGAATAAATGTAGATTTTTGTACATGAATAGATGTAGATTGTTGTACATGAAAAAATAAGACATCCCCTGAAAATAAGCCCTAATGCATCTGTTGGAACAAAAATTAATGTAAGACCTGGTCTTATTTTCGGGGAAATAGGGTTTCTTAAAAGTCTTCAGAATTTATAGATGATGTGATACAGAATTGTACACCTGAAATCTATGTAATTTTATTAACAATTGTCACCCCGATAAATTAAAAAAAAAAAGTCTTCAGAGAAGAAAAATAATTATCTGCAAGAACAAGAATCTGATTGATATTTGATTTTATTATAGCAATGCTGGATGCAAGAAGTCAATAGAGCAAAATTTCAAAAGCAAATGAAAATAAATCTAAATCTAAATTTGAATCTAAACAACTAAAATATCTGCCAATAACAGGTAATTAGATGAGACATAGTGTATCCATGTTATGGGACATTATTCAGCAGTTAGATATAATACCATCTCTAGATATACTGTTAGCAAAAAAGCAGGTTACAGAAATATATATATATATATATATATATATATATATATATATATACACACACACACACACACACACACACACATACATACACATATATATCACTCATTGCTCAACCAGAGAAACAGAATCAATAGGAAATACTGGAGGTGCCAAAAAAACATACACATGACTTGTATTTATCTTTTGTTATCGGTATATATTATTACAATTTTAATACAGTTTTTCCTTTCTTAAATTGTGTATATATTTTTTGGCACCCCCTGTATATATTATGAGCTTTGTTTCAAAGAGCTGACTTATGCGATTGTCAGAGTTGGCTAGGCAAGTCTGAAAATCATAGGGCAGGCCATCAGGAAGGAAACTGTCTAGAACTGTCAGGCACAAACAGAAGCTGCTGTCCTCCGACAGAATTTCTTCTTCAGGGAAAACTCAGCTCTGCTCTTAAGACCTCTGGAATAATTGAATCAGCACACCCAGATTATCTAGGATTATCTCCCTTCCTGAAAGCCAACAGGTTATGGACTTTAATCACATCTACAAAACTCGCCTTCACAATACCTAGATAAGTGTTTGATTGAATAACTGGGGACTATAGTCAAGTTGACACATATAAATAACCATTACAACCACATGTATTATGATTCATATGTACTATTGCAGTGTGTGTGTGTGTGTGTGTGTGTGTGTGTGTGTGTGTGTAGATAAACAGAGAGTTCAGGAAGGATGCACACCTAATCACTTTTGTCCTCCTTTGTTCCTTTTAGTGTAACTCCTCTTTGTTTCTCCTTCTCTCTGTGCTTTTGAGGAGATTTAACTCTAGAAATTCTTGGTCCCCTAAGGACTCAGGAAGTACATGAATCTTTACCTAAGTAACTTCATCACCTGGAAATTTACTAATAACACGGAAAATAGTCTAAGCTAATTGCCCAAGTTCTTGACTTAAAAGTAATTCAGATTTTCTTTAACCACTTTAACTAGTTCTGCTGTTCTTCAAGAGAACATATCTAAGGGCACCTGCAGCTACTCAGTTATCTCCTGGATTTGGGCTTCTCCTGGGTGCATTACTCCAGTCTCCTTTGTTAGATTTGTTTAGATGCTTTCTCTCTCTTATTAATTATTAAATTGTTTCCCTCTTTTTAAAGTCCTATCTCAATAAGCTGTCAGTCTGGGTTTTTCTGTTTTTTCCTTTTTGTGTGTTGAGTATGGCCTTCAAGATTTCATTTTTCCTTTTCTGTCTATTGTGAGTCCCCCAAATTCCAACACTTCTACTAAGGAAATGTCTATTTTTTCTTTTCCGTAAGCAGTCTCCAGTTTGTCTCGTGCTGTTTCCTGACCCATCTTTTTGGGTATTGCTACACTACAGGAAATGAGGATTCATTTTATTGCATAAAAAGGAATTTAATGAAGATGAAGGAAAAAACAACTAGTACCCCAAAGAGCTTACTATCAGCATTGTGAACCTGACCCAGTCAATAGGAACCCGTGCTCTCTTGTTTTTGAGCAAGAAACCCCAGTGCATAAGACTCTGCTTGTGTCACAGTTTCTGTAGTTCCATTGGACCAAGGAAGTCACAGGGCCAAACTCAGAGTCAATGTGGGAGGGAACCACGAAAAGTCATAACTACCAGGAGCCATGATTCATTGGAAGCCTTCAGTGTAAGTCTACCAGCCCACCATAAAATTTACATACACTTTAACAATATGGTTCTTCTCCCCCAACACTTTATATATTGTCAATTCTTGCTGCTGTCACTATTAATACCTCCCTCAGTTTCTTTCTTAATTGTCCATGTTTCAGTTTTAGAGACTCTTCTCAACGCATGATGCAATTTATTAAATCTTTAGATTTTAGCCTAGACAAAGAAAACTGAGTGACTTCATATTGCTCTGTGACAGATTATTATATAAGCTAGGTGGAACAGCTATCCTGCTTTAATTCCCAACAAGGAAGAAAGGAAAAGGGAAAAGAAAGCTTAAGGTGGGGCAGATGAAAAGATGCAAAAAGATACCTTGTATCTCAGAACACTCCCTTAGGCATCTGAACAGACCCTACATGGTCTACAGAATACATTTCAGCCATTATGTCTGCTGTATTTTAATTATATAATTTCTAGAGCTCTAGAAAGGCAAACGGGACCACCTAAGTAGTGAGAATAGTCAGATGCTCACACAGTTCAATTGAAAGTTCCTTATTTTTGCCCCCACTGCCTCTACTCTCTCCCCCTTTGACTAACATTAGAGTGCTCTGAGTACCACACACAGGGCTGCCGAAGACACCCAGTCTTTGTCTCTGAAGAGCTCATGGTCAAAGAGTTCACATAAGAAACAATGATATGACTAAAATACAGCTAAAACAGAGACATCTTATATATAATAGTGGGCAACTTTCCTTTTTTTATACCAAACTCTGTTTTGCTAACCTGATAGAATGGGACTTAGAAAAGGAGAAAGGGGAGAAGAGAAAAAAATGGGGCACAAGGGCAGCTTGAGAAAGACTGTGGAACAGAAGGAAAGTGGAATATACATAGTGACAGGAAATAAAGAAAAGATGGGTGACTGAACACCAAATAATGCTTTGCCTACTCAATTTTATCTAAACTGAATGTGGATAAGAAGTAGACAAAATAAAATTTTAAGTTCTAAACTATATTCTTTAATTCCCTAATGCCTTCCCCCTTCTCATACAGAAGGCATTTTCTGAAGTATACAGGATATCATCCTGAAAAAGTGGACACATTCTCAGATTAAAGGCCAGCAGGATTGTCTAAATGGAAAGGAAGAACCTTAAGAGACATGCTTAATCAGAAACCATGTCACCCCTAGGCCATGTTACAACTGCACTTGAGCTCTGAAACCTACATGAAAGACTTTCACAACTCAAAATAGCAGAATATTTGGTCTGTTTTTACTTTTTAGGCATTTTAAGAACACCAAATTCCTTTTATGGAATGATACAGGAAGACTGGCAAGAATAATTAATGGCAATATTTTTGATTGATATTCTAGACCCACACAAACATGAATAATGTAGATAAATAGATTAATAAAATAACCTAAAATCGATCATCTAACATAAGGAGACAAGGTGATGTCTGCTCTTGAAGCACAAACATTTTTCTATAGAATTTAATACTATGCAGTGACAGATTTGTGAGTAATTGTAGAGACTTAGTGGTTGTGTTTTGAGGGGGAAAGATATGCTGATGTTATGCTAAAGAAATATCATAAGATGGTCAGTAAGAGGCCCTGTGCTTGGATTTGCTCCATTAGAGAGTGCTTGTTAACACCCTCATTCCAACACTTCATATTAAATACCTAGGAGACCAACTGAGGCATTCTCCCATAATTTGGATATAGCTCGACAAATGGAATTCACAAATCAGTTACCCCATCTTCAGACTTCAAATCTGATACAGGTGCCATGAGTTTTACAGCACATAGATGATAAATTCAAGAGGTAGCTAGCTATAATTAGGTCTTTCAACATGCAAATGAAGGAAAAAAGGAATCTTCAGTCCAATTTACTGTTTAACTTTTAAAATAGAAAACTGATGCCATCTTGTGGTTATTTTAGTAAGCTCACTCTTTAAACAATGACTTCTGAAAAGCCAACATACAAAATCTCCCATTTCTTTCTCCTTTAAAATATTGTTAAAAATATTTTCCCTAAAAACTCTTAGACTCAGTGCTCTTACAATCTGGAGATTTCATGAAAATTCTTATTTCTACCCACATAAAAACACAGCTGCTATTACATTAATGCTAAGTGATTGCTAATCATGAACAAAGTGCAAAGCAATTTTCAAAATTCTAGGAACTGCACACAACATGCCTTTTAAGAGCTCAGTTATGTGCATGTTAAAAGTTAGGTGAGTGTTTTCATTAAGATGGTTGTATGCCACAGGGGTCACTCTACCCTGGAGACTGGAATAGACCAAAGAAAAACAAAAAATGAGATAAGTTTACAAAAACACTGGAGACTGGATTAAGTATCATCCATACTTCACACATTTTGGAGAATTTCTTCGATTTAAAGTGCAGAGAATACAAGACTGAAAAATGACTCCATAGACTACTTATAATTATAATTATAATTTCTTATAATTAAGAAAAATGGTATAGGCAAGTCTTCTAAATTTGGATATATGAATTTGCTTTATTCATTAATTTCCATTAAGAGAATTTGTGTGTGTGTGTGTGTGTGTGTGTGTGTGTACTCAAAAATATGCTCTATGTGCTCAGCAGTAAAAATTACCAACATGAGAGTAGAGGTATGCATAGCTTCATGTGGGAGTTATGGGTGAGGTGGATAGAGAACAACTTGGCTACAAAATTTTCCAAAATATGACTTGATTAAATCAAACAGCTCAGAACCACTCACTTGAAATACAGATAAGGAAAGGCCTTCAGTGATTACAAAATACCACTTAATCACCCTTTACCCTGAGTCTCCTAGCTTATCACAAACTTTTATTTTTGTATGTTTATTAAAAAATTAGGACACGCTTTAGAGGTACTAATACAACAACATGGTACCCACCAAAGAACTGTTGCTTATTATAACCTATTCCTTGACTTAGTAGTGAAGTGCAACTCTTCTTCCCTCACATCAATAACAGTCTTAGCTAAATTAGTTGAAGCACTTTAGTCTTGTACCAGAGTCACCTTTAAATCTGACAATAGCATATGCAGTACATCTCTGCTGATAACTAAAAGTTCCCCAATTCCATCTAGTTTATTAGCTACTCATAAGATATTATTACTTTCTCCTCATAATTCTCACTTTAAATGCTGTTAACTGTGAAAATCACCCACCTCTATTCCAGGTCCTTTCCAGGTCCTGATTCACAGATGCTAGGTTACTGACAAATCCCTTTCATTGGCAGAACACTCATTAAATAAAATGAAGTGTGCTCAGACACGAGTGGTTAGAGACACCTATCTCTTCATTGGACTCTTTATTGGTAAAGCCATGCCAGCCACTTTAATAAATAAGCCCCAACATTTTAGTGGCTTATCAGAATGGAAGTGTATTTCTCCTTCATGTAAAAGCCACTGAAGATGTGACTGGTCACCGAACAAGTTATCTTGCCCCTGGTGATTCAGAGACCCGAGTTCCTGGCAACTTATGTTCAGGAATTCAAATAGGCTCTTCTGTTGCCTGTATCTAGATGGTGAACCAGACACAGAACTTCTTAAAAGTTTTGGCCTATAGGTGACACATACCACTTCCTCATATTTTCTATAGTTGATTACCAATCACATGATCACACATGCAAGTCAAAAGGACTGGCAAATGTGGTCTTTGATTGGGCTGCCATTTTCAATTTTAATTCCATACTATGGAAAGGTAACACAATTTTTGGTTGACAGCAAGCACTCAATGTCATTGATTCTTACCCTCATGTATTTCAGTAAAATGAATTCCCCAGATGGATCAATACTTAAATGCAAAAAAGTAGATAATTATAATAACAGAAAAAAAGGAAAGTCTGTCAATTATGACACAAAATCCAGAGCTCATAGAAGAAAAGAATTAGTTAATTCAACTGAAAACACAGCCTTGGCAAGCAGCAATATGGGTGAGGCAGGGTGGAGGCTCATGACTCAAAAGACAGCAAAACATAATCATTTCAATATATAAATGGTTCCTATACGTCCAGAAGAAAATCCCCACAATCCAAAAGGAAAACTGGCAAAAGATAATAGAAGATAGTTCACCGAAAGAGGAAATATGATGATTCTAAGCAATAAATTAAAAACAAAACCAAAATAATATGCCAATGGAACAAATCAAACACTTGACTGACTGACATTCTGAGATAGGCTATAGCAAAACAAAACCTCCTACAATGCTTATGAAGGTGTCAATTGATACAACTTCTACAGATCTTAATTAATCAATAGCTGTAGAAATTTAAAAGGGGATACCCTTTGCCCTAGTAAACCTACTTCTAAAAATTATCTCATAGACACAGTTCTTATTCTCTAAATAAGAGACATTCATTCATTCGACACTGCTTGCATCAGTAAAAGACTCTAAACCACTCACAGGTCTATCGATAAGGTTATGACTCATTAATCTTTGTTTTACCCATACACTGGAAAAATTATAGAGCAGTTTAAAAGAAGATAAATGTATATGCACTTATATGTTATGGTAAGCTCGTTGTACATCTTAGGTCAAAAATGTAATTTGCATATACAAATAATTCAATAATCTTTATGAAAATATATATTTACATATATTTTGATATTCCTATAAATGCATAGAGGACAAATGCATAGAGACAATGTTTGTGAGGACAAACACCCACTTTTTACCATGTTCTTCAAAGACAGCGATGGGATAGAAAGATGGTTTAGGGATGGGTTTTGGATTTTTTAGTTTCAATTTTCATTGTATATAATTATTTCTAACATATATGTATATATAACATGTGTAGTTAGGAAAAATAATTGTAGTTAGAAAAAATAAATTAGGTAAAACCAGGTTCATGAAAGCCTTCCCTGAGAAATATGCCACCGGATGAGTCCCACAAATGAAAAAAGATGTCAATCACAACACATGTAATATCTGTGTGATTTGTATGTGTTTGCCTGTGAACAAGCTAAAGTCTTCCAATAATGTGGATCGTGTAAGACAGGCACACGTATTATTTGCCTTTAACATGTTCCTTGTATTAACTGGACCCCTGAGAGGACAGGCCACAGACACATATGGGGGTGGTCAGGCTACAGGGCAAATAGCGTGCTGCCCAACAGAGCTCCAGCATCTGCCTGCAAGTAGTCAGAGCTCAAACTGACTTCCTTGGAAATTCTCCCGGAAACTGTTGGGTAGGGTGGAAATGGGCAATACATCCAGCAGCTACTTTTGTTGACTCTGAGAAAGAAGATACCCTTCAAGAAGGCCCCCTGGTAGCTAACTAGGCTCAAATTTGAAAATAGAGCCGAGCAGCCATTTCTAAATGGGGCCTCTCAGGCAAACTGCCCTTCAGGGAGAAGCCTGCTCTTAGCTGCGTGCCTCCCACACTGAACCACCTACTTGCATTTTGTTCCTGCCTTCTGAGCTAAACCATATAAAGGAGATTCTGAAATTGTATTTCAACGAAAAGGATTGAGACTTTCCCCTTCCAATCAGAGCTGGAGCTGCATAGCTATATCCCCCATTCGCATCTTCACCGATCAATCAGAGAGGCTCCCTTTTGACCAATCAAGACAGTGCTTTTTGGAGCAATCAAACTGAGAAGCTTTGGAGTCCTCATTTGCATGAAGAGAAACCAATCAGGGAGGAGGGGTGGGAACTTCTCTCTGCATATGTCATCCCTGCTGTAGCTCGAGAGCACACTACCCCTTTGCACTGAAGTCTGAGTTCACCTGGTTGGAGCTGAAACACTGACGACATCTCACCAGAGCAGAATAGACAGAGCTGAGTGCAGCAGAGCAGGAGGAACAGGCCAGAGCAGGGCACAGTGGGCCAGACCAAACCAGACTAGAGCAGAGTGGAGCAGAACTATCTAGCTGGAGAAGAGCCCTGCCTCAGGGCCATCTCACAGCCATGCTCTCCCACATTTGTACAGTCTCCTAACTGAGGTGTAACACTATTGAGTTGTTCCACAGGTGTGCTGTATCACAATTGAGCTGTTTGCACTGAATGATCTTTCCTCTTTCACTGCACCAATGACAACTGGTTGACATTTTCTAATCTACTGTGGTGTTTGAGAACGGTGCCTTTCTTTCCAGAAAATGAGCTTCAGTCCCACTAAAGTTGTGTCAGAGGCAGAGCCCGAGCCCAGTCTGATCCTAGCTAGACTGGAGCCTAGAACCAAAAGCAAGCCTGGAACCAGAAGCAAGACTGGAGCCAGAAATGGAATCAGAGGTGGGGTGAGGAGATGACTGTCAACCCCAGAGGGTTTCTTAGCAGTTGTCAGTCAGAACAGGGGTCAGAGCCACTGGAGTTTTCAAAGGAAGGGTGGGAGCAGATCTAGAAGAGAGATTAGTATGGGAGCAGGGGCCAGATCCAAGCCACAAAACTGGTCCTAAGTCACAGGTTTTGTGAGCATGAGATCCAGAGTCCTAAACTAAGTGGAGACCAGCATTGGGACAGGTCCTGAAGAAATTCTGGTTGTCAAAGCACAAGCTGAGCTCAAGCCAAGCAGGGAGCCAATCCTGTTCCTTGTGAATACTGGTTTCTGGCCTAGTTTTAAGGAGGAGAAATGTGGGCCCAGTAGGTATAGGGACATGGCCACTGTGGGTACCTCTAATAAATTACCTCAGAAATTCCTTATTCTGGAGAGGAAACTACAACACTTAGAAAATAAATCACACACACACACACACACACACACACACACACACGGTGGGAAAAAGGGGAAGAATAGGAAGAATGAAAACACTATGTTGTTAACTTAGTAGGATGAACCATTTTTTTGTTAAATGCCAGGCCTCTCCAAATATATATACTCCTCCTCCTCTCCATCTTGTTAAGCTGGTTCTTGGGTTGGAATATGCCCAAGGAGAAGAGGAGAGAGAACAGGAAAATTCTAAAGTCGCAAATGCTGCCATGATGACCTAATACATGCCTTCTTTGGGCTTAAATATAAAACTCATCCTCACGTGAGTGCTTTTGAAAGTTCCTTGGACATCTCTCACTCCTACTTCTCTGTTATCCTGAGAATTTCAACTCTTTTCTGGACAGCACCTCCTCGACCATCCCTAAGATATCCCCATCCTGTCTGTCTCACACACATTCATATATGACGGTTATTCTTAGCTTACGTGCATTTTCCTCAGACAGGCCCTTATTCAAATACATTTTAGGGTTCCATATTTATTGTTTTGCAGAGAATGCATTTGTACAACAATGAGACTTTTTCAAAAGGTTATGCTCCAAATTGAACTTGATTCTATAGCATATAGTGGTATATTGAGCTTCTAGACTATTTCAAAATCGACATTTTGGGAATGACAAAACTTACACCAAATAGAAGATCAACTGATGATAAAATCTGGAAAATCTGTGTCTCTCAAATATACTCTTCGCTGATGATTCTTTTCAAAGAAGATGTCAACTGCTTACCAAGCATATAGATGGTTTTCTAAGTGTAGTAACTTCTAATTGAGTCTTTCCATGCTAAGTGAATAGAAAATTTAGGAAATTGGCCATTTTGCTGCCAGTGATGCCCAAATCAGCCTGAGCATTAGAATCATATCAGGAAGTTTTTAGACACATAGATTCCGCAGCTTCACTACAAACCTCTTGAGTCAGGATCCGCAGAGCTGTGTTCCAGGAAATCTAAAGTTGTAAGACGCTTCTAGATCATTCTGATAAACTGCTTAAACCAAGGTCCTTCTTGGGGACTGGAATATCTGCAAGTCTGTTCACCAAGTTTCTAGTGTTCCACCTTCACATCTGTCCTTCCATGGATGATTGAACATTAAAATATAGGTCAATTAAGGAAAGTCAAAACCACAATGAGTCAAAGTCAAGTCACTATAGCCAATAAAATACTTTACTCCCTCCATCCTCTGAAAAATTTACACCAAAAAAATACAGAAATTTGAAGAGGGAGTGGGAATAAACATGTCTTATGCAACCTTTATTAATCTTTCAGATTTCAAAGTTCATCTTTGTTACTTTTTATCTTAAACTTTTATAAACTGATATTGTTGTTTAAGAAAGTCTTCATTATAATCAAGATTTATCATAACAAAGCAATTTACTTTGGTTGTGGAATTTGTTGGTTTGGGGCCCTGGATTTAACTCACGGCACATTGAAAAATATATCTGGGTTGACATCAGTGCAGAAAAGAGAAGAGGCTAATCCTAGAGCGTGCTTCACCACAGAAACTTCAAAAAAAATAACAAAAAACTGTCAAAATCAACTTTGACAGAACTCTAGAAAACAACCCAAGCTTTATATCAACAAAGTGAACACTAAATCTGGAAAAAAGGCAACATAAAAATGATAGAATGTTTTGTGGCACTTTAATTTGCCTTTGTTCCAACCCACTGCCTGGTAGGTACAGTGCTGGTAGTGGTCTTCAAGAAGGCAGCTTGCATACCTGATGTGGGACCCTGGTCAGTGTTCCAGAGTGAGCAGAACAGACCTTATTCACAAAGAGGTATTTGTATGTTTTAACCTGTCTGAAAGCTAGCAGGAGACTGACACAAAGCACTGCCCTATTTTGGCTACTTCAGAACTCACTCATTGTGGAAAAGCAGCAGGAATTCTGTAAAAACACTGTAAGGCAAACTGACAGACCACAGCCAGTAGGGACAAAACATAGTTTGAGGCACATAATAGACCAGTGAAAGCCATGGATGAAAAGCTCGAGAGGGAGTTTCTTTGTGAAATTGAGGTATTCAAAGGCACTCTTGTATGCTGGGAATTTACACACACACAAGAACAGAAAGGCAAAAGGATGAAGAAAATGAACAGAGCCAAAAAGCTCCACCAAACCAACCTACAATGGGAATCCCAGATAGAGAGAAAGGAGAAAACAGAGCATAAAGAATATTTAAATAAACAATGGCTGAAAACTCCCCAAATTTGATAAAAGTTGCAAATCTACATATTCAAGAAGCTTAATGACCTCCAAAAAATATAATCCAAAGAGGTCCACACCATGACACATTAAAACCAAACTCTTGAAAGTTAAAGACAAAGAGAGAATTTTGAAAGCAGAAGAGAAAAGTGACTCCCGTACAAGGGATCTTCAACTAGAGTAATATTAATCGTATATTCTTCATCAGAAACTATGGAGGCCAGAAAGCAGGGCAATGACATTTTGAAATTGCTGAAATGGGCTCTGGTTCAAGATGACCACATAGGAAGATGCTGAACTCACCTCCTCCCAGAGATACACTAATCTACAGCTATATATGGAATAAACTACTGTGAGAAAAACCTATCAACAGGCAGACAGACCCCTTCACATCAGGCAAACAAGAGGAAAGCCACATCCAAGTGATTAGAAAAGGCTGAGAAACAATCTTGCCATAAACCCCACCCCCAGCACAGCAACCCACAATTGGGAGGGAATTCAAAACCAGAAACTTCTCCCTGAGGAATGAAATGTTGGTATGCCACATTGGACACCCAACTTTTAAGACAAGCACCTGAGAGAAAAGCCTCCAAAACACCTGACTTTGCAGAGTATCAAGGCTGGTGCCCACAAGATCCACAGGGTGTGTCAAATTGAGAAACTACTCTTAAAAGGCTAGCGGGCAGACTACCCACCCCAGGACCCAGCGTAGAAGCAGGCCTTTAGGATAGCTAAGATATGGCAACCACCAAAATAAATGGATAAAGAAAATGTGGTGTATTAATAATGGAATATTATTGAGCCATAGCAAAGAATAAAATCTTGACATTTGCTGCAATATGGATGGAACTTGAGGGCATCACGCTAAGTGAAATAAGTCAGACAGCTACCATATACTATCACGTATATGTGGAATCTTGGGGAAAAAAAACTCATGGATACAGAGAACAAATTGTTAGCTGACAGAGTCTTGGGGGTGGGGAGCAGGCAAAGTGATGAAGGGAGTCAAAATGTAAAAACTTTCAGTTACGAAATAAATAAGTCATGTGAAGGTAACCTACAGCATGACAACTATAGTTAAAAACACTGTATTGCATATTTGAAAGTTGCTAAGTAGATCTTAAAAGTTCTCATCACAAGAAAAAATATTTTGTAACTATGAATAGTGACAGATATTAACTAGACTAATTGTGATGATCATTTTGAAATATGTACAAGTATCGAATCAGTATTTTGTATACCTGACACTAATATGATGTTTTATGTCAATTACATATGTTATTATTTATGTATATATTTATATATTGTAAAATATAATATATAATGTATATGATTAAAAATAAAATATATATGATATATAGTTACCAAATATATGATAAAATATGTTTATATGTGATAAAATACATATACAAAATAAAAACCATATATGTGATATAAAATATATATGTTTATATACCGGGGTACCAAAAAAATGTATACACATTTTAAGAGATGTTATCTAAAATATGTATACATTTTTTTGGCACCCTCCATATATGAGAAATAAAACAAAATATTAATGCTGTGCAGAGGAGAGCTGATATTCCTGGCAATGGTAAATTTAAAAGAATTTTACTTTTAATTTTTCTAATACCAATAGAGAAAAACAGAGTTTACTTTATCTTCTTATATAAATAATTGAAAAAAATATATATTTTCTCTGAAGAAACAGTTTTGAAAGTTCTCAAGTTCAAGATTTTCTCATAGGGGATCTGGCCTGAACCTGGT
Organism: Rhinolophus ferrumequinum; assembly: GCF_004115265.2. Taxonomy (NCBI): domain Eukaryota; kingdom Metazoa; phylum Chordata; class Mammalia; order Chiroptera; family Rhinolophidae; genus Rhinolophus; species Rhinolophus ferrumequinum. Next base: position 5,566 of record NC_046288.1, on the reverse strand, counting down.
CACGGAATGGAAGCTACTCATTATCTTCACTCTATATGGATGATGCCCTTCTGTCCAGAGTTTCTTCAAGAGACAGGGTAGGGCTTGGCAAATGAAGTCACCAGCCAGGAAGAATTATCCAAACCACATGTCTTGTTAGCCATTTCAGTCCTGACAGGGAGACCAGGCTCAGCGAATTCCTTATGTTAGAAGAGGGAGGGCAGAAGAGTGGTAGTTGGTAACACTTCTTTCTATTTAACCACAGTAATAATAGGCCTTCTCCCTAGTGTAGAACGCCTAGTGTTACACGCATAGTGTTAAAAGTGTGCAATTCGTTTATTCACATCACAAGTATTTTTTTGAGCATTTGCACTGTTGGAGACACTCTTCTAGGTCCTCACCCTGAGGCAATGAACAAAATAAACAGAATTTTCTGCCCCATGGAGCTTAACACTCTAGTGGCTGAGGAAAGGAATACACATGATAAATAATTACATTGGATGTTAGGAGGTGACAACCGTCAACAGAGAAACGTAATAGCATGTACCATGAAATCCAGCTAGATAAGGTGAGTCCTTATCACTAAATATTAATATATGTGCACATGCACACATGTGTTAGTGTCCATGCATGTGTACACAGGTGTTGGGGAGAAGGGAACAAAACTGCCACTGCAGTAATGACCAAACTGGGGTAAAATCAATGCTTATCCTTAGAAGTATATTAACAGATACTAACCTGGAAAGTAAATTAAGGTAAAGGAAGTGCAGTACTCTTTCTCTATTTTCAATCATGATTATTATTTTATTCTTTTTCCTAAAATGGCTTGGGATCAGCTTCACCTTTCTGGGTACTAACGAGAAAACTGATTTTGAATTATAAAGTATGCACTTAATTCTTTTAACAGACTTTATTAAATTTAAGGGTTCACTGTAAGGTTTTTGGTTTTTTGTAAGTAGAGAAACAATAAAAAGAACTGACATTCCAGGGGGATTTCATAATAAAAAGTCCACACCTCATTATTTTGCCATAATTGGAAGTTTTCACTCCCCGGACACTCCGGCCATGCCCTCCAGATCATGAACACACTCTATGTGTTCACAGATACTCTTGTAAATGGAAGAATCTTAATATGGGTTTTATGGAGAACTACCGTTTTGAAAGTAGACGGAGGAGAAAAAGGAATTCCATCATGTGACACAACCCAATCCAATCAAAAAGGCCTTTTTCCCTCTCAAATCTAATGGAATATCTGTCCCCTAGACATTTGTGGAGAATCAGTGCTTCAGATACTAGGAAGCACATGGAGGTGGACTGAGTAGAGATACACAAAATCCAATATCTAGCAACAGAGAAATATAGCAAAAAGCACGGGAGTATGCTTTGAGGGAAAACAGGCAATTATGTTTTGAACAAGTATACCAGATGTCCAGATGCTTTCTTAAGGGATTCAGAATAGTACAATTCTTTTCATCTTCTGTCATAATGTTGGTCCAACAAAATGAAACACACACACTTAAAACTTCAGGTTAAGTAAACCCCTGTGGCTGTGGAATCATTCAAATAATGACTATCATCAACAAAGTGATGAGTAAAATCACCAAGGTCATGATTTTAAAAGACTTTGAAAACAAATTGATAAAATGAAATAAAATAATAAGTATTCTTCCTCCAATATAAAAACTGTACTCCAGGTGTTAAACTGCTATGGAAATCATAAAATAAATGTTAATATGAAAAACACATAACTCATCAATAAAAACCTAAAGCCAACTAAATCTTGAGCCAAAAATCTATTTTAGGTCATGATGGAGCTATTGAGGTTTAGGAAAAATTGTTTATTAAAGAAACAGATATTTGGAATATACCTGGTCAAGCCTAAGACATTCTTAGTCAGTATGCATAGTTATTGAATAGATATGACCAATAGAGACAGCAACCATCCATTTCTCTCTCTCTCTCTCTCTCTCTCTCTCTCTCTCTCTCTCTCTCTCTCTCTCTCTCACACACACACACACACACAGAAGCTTGCAAACCAGTTTCTCAAATGAACTATTTTAAGGTTTGACTTCACTTTTTTTTTACTGAGTTATTTTACCCATAATGACCTTTTCTATAGAGATTTTATTTCTCTCAACTAGGCACCTAATAAAATCATACAAATATACACACACATAAACAACACAGGCTTTTTTCTCGCAGTTTCTGTTTTCTACATCTACTGATTATATTTCTAAGGCACTCTTTTATAATGTTATTTAAATAACAGGTCACCAGATATTGCTCCCTCTAAAGGTGCCCCTGTATCTTTCATGAACTCTAATGGAAATTCTGTGTGAGCAAACTCATGCTACTAGGTTCAGGCATTGAAGAAGGGACAGGTATTAGGAAACTTTCACATTGCTGACAAAGAAATTAAGTTGGTTTCCTACATTAGCAATACACTTTAAAATGAAGCTCACAGTATTTCTGGAACAAAAATATGCGAAGTTTAAAAATGTACAATAACTTACTTTTATTTCAATATTTTTGTGCTGTTTAAATATAATGCTAAGATCTTTTGCAAATAATTTGGTAGTAGTAAAATGAATTAAATCTAATGCATGGTGCAAGTCTTTTGCCCATAATTAATGAATAAGTATAACCTATAATTACAATACCCTTTCTATAATATTTACCGATTTTCCACCCTATTGTTTATCTCATCCTTACACAGATGAATATGTACAAGACAAGCCACGGTCCAACAACCCTTTCTTATTTTCTTGCTGAAAGGTGATGAAATGAATACAATTTCAAAGTGACTTCAGGAATGGTAAGAAACACTTTGTGTCCTAAGAAAAGATTTATTATTTTCTTCATATGATTTTCTGTTCCAGTTGATTCACTTTTGTAGTAGCATTTTGAGGCCAACAACTTTTCAATAAATTGTTTTTCTAGGGTAAAGCTCTATTTCTCACACATTGTGTTTTGTTCCCATTGCCATTGGTTAAAAGGAAAAGGTGATTTTTTTAAGTTTCTAGCCAACAATGGCTATTTGCCTAAATTCAGCTAAATCACCATCCTCTGTCCAATGGAAGAAGCTTCATTCACTCATGGTTGGCAGCATAAAAGTATGCATATGTAAGCTCCATGATCCACTTAGGATACTACATATTACTTCACCACTTTACCTGTTCAGAAGAGATGATAACCTTACCTGTGCCCTTTGAAAGAAGCAGAGATAGTTAGCCCACATAAGGATGATCGTCAGGCTTCCCTCCTTTTGGTCAACTTCTCGCTTGGCCATTTCCAGCCACAGACCTGTACAGACTAATGCCACTTTATACAGAGACAGCGTCCATCGACAAGAGAAGAAATGACTGTATCAGCTGCTACAGGGAACCTGTTCTATTTCTTAAAGATCAGAGACCAACTCACCTTTGGGATAATGCAACAAATGCCCCAGAACAAAATGACAAAACCCAAAGTGAAAAATCATATTATGCTTATACACAATTGAGACATGGACCTTGACATATTGTGTGTGTGTGTGTGTGTGTGTGTGTGTGTGTGTGTGTGATATATTCTGACAGGTAAGAATCTCCTAAAGTCAGAGTTACTTATTTTCAACTATACATGTGACATCTTAAGGGTTTTTAAGTGTCAATGGTTATAGATTTTTAAATATTAATGATCATACTGAAGGTGAAGAAATGAAGAACCATCTAAAAGGCAAAGCTTCTAAGGAAGGAGCCTGACCTTCTAAATAATAGGATTTGACCCATCAGACTTGAAAATTCACATTTTTTAACATTTAAAACTTTTCCTCTTTGTTTCCTGGATTGGCTCTGAGGCAAAGGTTCTATTACACTATTCTGGCTAAGAGAGACTATATCCAGGATGACTTCTATATTCCTGACACAGTGCACAATGGCTAGTTGTTAAAATTAAATACAAATAAAGGAGAGGCTCACAGCACTATTACAGCTCTAGGCTTACTGAGAGCTTATAATATCAATTAACAGCTCCCTTGTTGTTGACAAAAACCCCACACCAAAGACATTTCCCTGCCTTCAGCCATTGGTGACAATATCATAGAACTGTTATATCTCAGAGGGTCCCAGAAAAGTTGGGGATTGAGCTCCTTTCCCAAAAGTCTGATCCAAGATGGTGCAGAACTTAAAGAACTGGAGGTGAAGCCTCAGTGAGGGAGGGGAGAATAGAAAGTTCTCTATAAAATTTTGCTTGGAGACTAGTAGCTGAAACTGAGGCATGTGGTTATTGATAGGAGGTATATTTCACTGATGTAAACACATAAATTTTAAGATCTCTGAAAAATCATCTTGTTAAAAAAAGTAAAATAGAGGTTCCTTGGTGAGAAGAGGAACATCACACTACAGAGGGAAAGGCATCCTACAAGGTGCCTGCCTTTACGTTCTAGTATTTGATTCTCAAAACATTAGGAGCTCGATATTATCATTTCCCTTTTACAGATGAGGACCGAGGTAGAGAAAGGAAGGAACCTTGCTCAGTCAATGGAAGAGCAAGTGGCAGTGCTGAATCTTTTGGGGGAAAAGTCTATATTTTTTAAGACAACATTTCAGAAAGAGGTCCCCTATGAAAAGTAACTGCCACCTGAAAGAGTTCACCAAGGGTGGAACCATTAGGCGAATAAAACTTGACCCTGAGAGAAAAGCTTATATATTCAACAGCCATTTTCCACAAGCACTTCATAAAATCAGCTTCCCTGGATCCTCTGGAGCTGGTAGAAACACCATGAGAGGTGATAGCCCATAAATGTAATAGTCTTTAGATTAAAAGACTAGACCAAATTAACAGGAAGGGAGAAAAAAAATAAAATAGAAAAAAAAAAAAGAGGTCTAGAGAAGCCAAGATGGAAATATGCATTTTGACAGGAAACATTTATGCTTCTGCAGTTTTTTTTTTAAGGAAGAAAATAGTTTTTATTAATGCTATAATTTTTTCTTTCTTTCATACAGAACTCTGGCTTTTTCAAACACTCTAGCAATGTTATTCTGCTGAGTCCCTGCAGTTTCTTAGAGTTTTTTTTAGCAATATTATTTTATCTTTCAGAAGTAAACTGAAATATTTGCTTGAAATAATCCTAAAGGTTTCTGAAACTGAGCTCTCTGCCCAGGACCTGGGAAGTCTGGGACATGTGAAATGTTAACAATTTGAAAAATCTTGGAAATCTTAGATTATCATGAAAGAAACTATCAGTTTTTCTGCTACTATTTTTTGGCATCTAAGTAACTTTGCAATGAGATGAAGACAAGCTGTACTGAGTGTTACATACTCAAACTGCTCATATACCAGCTGTTTACACAACACCCAAACAACCAGCTTGTCATTCGTACTTCGGTGGTGTTAACAGATAGCTTTTTTGTATTTTTCCTGTTTTATCACTAAGTAGTAGCATTAATGTAAATGTTTCCTTTTCTTGAAAAGTTCACATAGACAAGTGGAGGTGCTACTGCACAGTGAGTGGCCTGTGGAGGTCTGTGACGTGCACCCCAGCTGCCAGGCTTGTGCAGCTCTAAGACTTTCCTCACCCCAGGGCCAGTGCACCCTTCCCAGGGCCCAG